>NW_024424786.1:26211572-26799550 GCF_017311325.1 Ursus maritimus
CTTTCCAGGAAATTTTAACTTTTCTTTAAATTTGTGTTATTGTTACACCTGGAATATTTGTATTTCTTGCTCGATATCAGCTGTACACTTTTGGTTTTTAATCAAATGCTAAATTACGAGAAATAACATTGATGTACCAATGAATGTAAAGCATATTCTATCCATCTTCTACTTATTCCAGGTATTTTTCCTAGATTAAGCAAGTCTACCTGAAGCATTTGAATTTAAGCACTTTTTGCATCTCATAGAATTGTGATATACCTAGCTTGCATTTAGAAAGGCTTTTCAGGGTGCAATAATACATTGGTTATGGGAATTCTATTGAGGATGCTCAGTTCATCACTAAAGTTCCATTTTGCATAGCGAATGGAGAAATTTGTCTTTGACATTAACCTAGAAAAAGCTTTGATATTGTCAGGTAACCAATGCATGCTGATCATCTAGGTGAGAAACCCACAAACTATAGCCCTCAAGCCAAATGGAAACACTGTCATTTCCATTCATTTATCTCTTGTCTATGGCTGCTTTCACTCTACAACAGCAAAGGTGAGTACTCATGACAGGGAAGAACAGCCCATAAAGCTGAAAAAAATTGCTCCCTGAGTTTTTACAGAAAATGTTTGCCAATCCCTAAAGACAATGTAAATTTTAAAATGATTACATATTCCTTGTGCTTTTTTAGTTGTAAGGAAACTCAGTCAAATATTCTTGTCAATGTTAATAATTGTAGAGAAGCCTGTTATACACATTCCTCTCTTCTATCTTTAATTTCCCTTTATACTTTTTTTTTCCTTCTTTATATTTTATTTTATTTAAATGTAGGAACTCTAGTGGGGTACACATTACTGTTCTAGTTTGGGCATCCAGAAACATTATGGCCCTGCACCTCCCATAGTTAGGTGTGGCCATGTTGCTAATGCTGACTAACCAAACATGAACAGAGATTATGGGTTCGTGTGAGAGCCAATTGAGTGATTCTCCATTCTCTCTGTCTTCCTGACCTGTGATAGCCCAGACAGCAGACTCAATCACGCTGGCTCATTGGATACAGGCCACCCAGAAGCCATCAACTTCTTCACATGGTCATGGAGCCTGAGTGTGAAATGAACCTTTGGTATTTTAAGTTACTGGGATATGGGAGGCACCATCCAGCCCAGCCTAACTGACGCATGTAGTAAACTTCTCTCAAATTATTTTTGTAATAAGGTAGATTGTTAATAATCATATTAACAATTATAATAATATGAATGAGCATTCAAGGGTCTTCAATATTGTTCAGGTCATGAACCCCATTGAAAATCTGATCAAAGCTAAAAGCTCTTCTCTCCAGAGGGAATATAAAAATACAAATATATATTTGTATACAAATATATATTTGTGTATATATATATATATATATATATATAAAGAGCATGGGTTTTGCAGAGCAAATAAATAGGTAAAATAAACATGGACAGCTTCAAACCGTGGCTCTGCTACCAACAAAGTAGGTTTGCTTGTTCAACTGACATGAACTTTGAATCTCAATTCCCTCATCTATAAATGGTGATATTAATATTTACTTTGTTTTGAAATTGTAAGGTACAAATGTGATGACATGCAATTGTCCGTCACAGTATTTAACATAGTATGTGGTCAATAAATGCTCATTCCCTTCATCCTATAAGAATAGTGACAGTAATATAGTGAGACAATCTCAAGTTAAACCAAATCCAAGCTGGCACAGGATAAAAGGAGATAAGAATGCTCCCATTTGTGAAATAATGGTTTAAATCTGATGAAATCTATTACTCTTCTCAGCTATACAATTCTATCATTAGACAAAGGCCCTTTTAAAAGCAAATAGGTATTATTGGAATAACTCAATAAAAGCAGCTTTGCCTCATTGATTTTTAGACTTAGAAGTTCAGCTGCCACAGAAATATACTTTCTATAATGGATGTATATGTAGTCTTAAACTTAAAATAGCAGGTTAACTCAAAGTCCTTCCCCTTGGGAAATTTCAAGATCAATGTCATCATGTAAATCAAGGCTTTCATGGCAAAAATACATTAGGAAGACATGGCATGTGAATCTTTAGGCTTCTGCCTATCTTAAATATTTTCTAAAATATGTGTCTCTGGTACATATATGGCCATTTTAGAGGTTACTGAAATAGAGTCATACAATCATGGATGGTTGGAGAGAGGAGGGACCTAACTGTTCATCGAGACTTAAACCTCATTATTTTATAGATGAGAAAAATAAAACCCCAGCAATGCTAAGTGACTTAACCAAAGACAGTGACCTATTATGAAAAGTAGGAATAGAAACAGTACCTCGAAACATAGGCATTCCATTGATCCTTTTCAATGCTCTTCTATTATAATATATTTATTTATCAGACCCATGATAGTTGAGTATAATCTGTATTCCATGAGATTACTGAGGCATCTGCTGTAAGCCCTCTGGGTTCCAATAAACACCAGGGGCAAGGAAATGTCAGAGGGGTGGTTAACAATTGCTCCTAGAGTGATCCCCTTCCTTACTGATTCTTAAGCTCAAAATGAAAAGGCAGGCTTGAAGTTTTTACATAGATGCCTTCTTGCATGAAGACCATCACCATGTTCAGTATAGGAGCTCTTGGTGAGGTCTTAAGAAAGACACACCCAGGTAGCTAAGACCATGTAGTTAGTTCATCATTAACTTACCAGCAGTTAAAAACCTGGTCAGTGTTTTTCTCTTTACCTGAAGCAAATTCAGTGAGAGAACAAGACACACACACACACACACACACACACACACACACACACACACACAAATTCCAAGCATCATGAGAACTTGGACCTATGCAAGAATTTCACTCTGACAATCAGAACTGCCACACTGCTCCAACTACCACCACCATTTGTTGAGCATTAACATGCAAAAAATATTAATAATTTAGCACTATACTAAATACATTATGTGCACTATGTATTTTAATATTTTATAACACTTTGAAGCTTTTAATTATACATTTATTCAATTATTGTGAATATTCAGTTTTATGAATATTGTCTAGCTCACCAGACAATATACTCCATGAGATGAGCAATTTCTTTCTCTCCTTTTTATTTCCCCATTGTACATTCCACACGTATCACAGTGACTAGTGAATCAATAAATATTAATGCTTAATAAATATTTGTAAAATGAATGAATAAAGAACCTTTCTGTACAGTAGACATTATAATTATTTGCATTTTTTAGATGAAGAAATTGAAGCCTAAGGAGTATCTTAAACATTTTCCCCAAATGTTTGCACTAATACTGCTCTCCATATTCTTCCTATTCTAAATGTCCACCCACTAGATGAAGTTAATGCTGACAATTATTGCTCAGTGAAGATATCTTTGCTCTCTTTCTCTGGGATTTCACTTAGGAAGATAAAGCTTTCCATATAGTTCTGGGCTTCTAAGTCAAACTTTTCTTTTCTAGTTCATAAAGTACATCACACTCCAGAAATAAGTAGCTCTACCAGCATATTGGAGGATATCACTCTCATGATCACTTCACCAAATTTTGATTCCTGAGAGATAAACTAAAAATGAAGAGATGATTATCTGGACAATTTTTAATATTGGTCATTGCATCAGTTAGCTTTTGCTGTGTAACACAGAACCACAAAATCTCAATAACATACAAGAATAAGCATTCACTTATGGTTCATATATCTCTAGGTCATGTTGGGTGGTGTTACTTTTAGGATGAAGGTTTAATCCAGGCTTGGTTTAGAGTAAAGACTGGTTCATTCTGCTTTTGCACATTCTGGGCCCAGCTCAAGGGGTAGTGGCTACCCTGGGATGTGAGAGGGGGAATCTCTTCTCATGGAGAATCACTGAAGTCCAAGACAGTAAAAACCAACTGCACAAGCTTGCAGCATCCCTGGTTATATCCCATTAGCTAAAGAAAGACATATAACCAAGCCTAACATCAGTGGATCAATAGTCAAGGAAGTGTACTCCTTTCATAAAGATGGGGGGGGAGAGAGAGAGAGATTACTTGCTGAAGATGGTCTTATCATCATATTTATGTAATCTTGGTTCCTTTCTCTTAAAATTAGGCTGAAAATTATTAAAATTCTTCTTTTGCTTTCATTAAATCATAGACAGACTGCTCTAGAGTTTAATCATGTTTCTGCCCTTCCAGCATTCCACTTAGATTTGTTTTCGGGACGCTTACCTCTATCTAACTATATATCCCCTAGGTTCACATGATAAACAGCTTCACATGTATTTTGCAGATATGATCAGGAAAACTATGATGGTACAGAAAAGATGGTATTGTCCATATTGAAAGAATTAGCCAAGAAAGAAAATCACTTGGCCAAGGCAAGTGGCAAATGTTGCCACCATAAGAGCATGTGGCATCAGTATAACCTAAGGAAGTTACTAAACCTTAGATTCTTCCTTCATAAAATGGGGTTTAAAAAAGCATCTATTCTATAGACTTGGGAAAGTAAATGAGGGAATGTTTATAAAATACGTAATACAGGTTTCAGGGGGTGGTGATACACTTATAAGTGAATCAATAATAAAAATGTAATTATGACTATTTTTAAAGCAGTGTGAGTCTATATACCCAGATGTACAAAACATACACGATTTTTTTCTGTTTTTACTCAAAAATACAATATGATGTAATTTTATTTTCTAGATTTCACTTGCAGAGCTAAGGCCGACTTTGTGTTCACAACCCTCTGCCTTGGTTGGACTGTGGCTCTAAAATTTGATTGCTAACAAGTAGCTGAGGTGAGTCAGGGAGGTCTCCAATCAGGTCCCAGGTCACTGGCTACTCATTTGTCACTGAGACATGTACTATGACTCTCTAGTCTGCTCTCTGCAATGTCCATGTCACTCTTGAGTGTACAGCATTCTTTCCAAGGCTGTTGCTTTTCCCACCACCTACATATCCTAAGTGCCATTGCCTCTCTGAGGTCTCACTGACATACCCACGACCCACACTACCCCCATCACACTACCCTGAAGCAGTGATCCTGCTTTCTCTCTTCTCTCTTTCTTAATACAGTGAGGCATTTTCTTATTTCCCATTTCTAAAATATTTTTTGTCTATATCTAAAATCTTTTCCCCTCTCTGGTTCTTGGTTTTTAAAATGAAAGGTGCAAAGATTGTTATTTTCAGCACATTAGGTAAAAGCACTGGAGGTACTCTCTCCTGCAAAAGGGGTAAAGGAAAGAGAAATTCAAGAAGAGTAAAACAAACATGAGTTCTTATCTCAAAATATGATGCTACCATTATTGTGGTTATCATTATACTCATCCTCTCATCCTTATCCTTACAGTTATTATTGACATAATCACCAGAATCTTTGAGTCCTTGTTAAAACCTTTTCTCAGAATCCTCAGCCCAGAACAATACTTTATAAATGTTGTCAGTTTGTTATAGACCAAATTGCACAGCTTTGGAACTCAAACAGATCGGTGTTCAAGTCCCCATCCCACCATTCACTATCCTTGGGTAAATATCCTTGGCATCTCTGCTATGTCTAAGTTTCCTCATCTCTAAAATGGGCATGAGAATGATCAGGTTCCAGTTTTGTGATGGGGAGTAAAGATCATTTATGTAAAGCACATAACATAATTCCAGCAATTATTTATAAATTCTGGGTAGCTATTGTTAGAGATGAAAGGATTACTCCCAGATTTTCTTGCAGGCCTCTAATTTCCAAAAGCTCCCTCTGAGGAAAGGCTCTGGTTCAGGGAGCTGGAATGCCTTACTGATCTGGGTTATTCTTTGTGCACAATCCCTTAAAGCAGGTGCAGTCAATGCCCCTGGCCTTATAGCTTTATTTAACATAATATATCTCTTGCAGAGAACCTTGCATAGTAAATGCCAGAGGCTCCAGGGTCAAGAATTAATTATAGGAACAGCAAAACCCAGGAAACTAGTTGGCAGGAGGTGCCCCTGTAAAGTTGCAATTTGTCGGCCACTGTTGGGGAAATGAAGACAGTAAGACCAACAGCCACTTCCTTTCCCTTTGGCTTGGAGCACTTGGCTTTCATTTATGAGGCCATCGGGTTCAATTAAGCCTCTGCATAACAAGTTGTCAGTCACCATCAAGGCACCTCCTGGATACATGTCAGAATAGCCTCCTCCTTGTCACTTCGATCTCGTTCTGGAAACCTGTGAGCAGGATTTCAAGGAGTTGAGTTGGTGCATATTGTATAACACTCTGTTTTCTTCCCTTTCTGCTCCCCTCCACACCCGCTGTTTTTCCAGAGGCTTCTGCCATTGCAGGTCAGGCTTGCAGGGAGCCGAGGGGTGCCAGGCTTATGAGTCTTTGGGGAGTGTCCATCTTGCTGAGCTTTGACAAGGACATTGCTCCAGTAGACTGTAGCAGCAGCTTGATCAGAGTAAGCAGCCCTGAGCCATTGCTTTTCTGAGGGTTCACATAACCCAGCAAAGATGAAGGGGGGGGCACTAATCCGAAAGAGCAAAGAAAAGTAGTGAAAAGCACTGGTTGGATGGTAGGCTGAGTGTTAAGAGGCTGACTCCACTCACTACTATTCAGAGCAGTAGTGCTTCATTCTTTTTTTCTATCAGACACACCTGACAGATGATGTCTGTATATGTGGCATTCATTTGCAATTTCCCAAATTAGTTCAAACACCACACCTTTGCAACTACTCAAGAAAGAATATCTGAATGCAAATGAGGGAGAGAGAGGTTATTACGCAGATAACCTTGAATCTGCTTCCTTTAAAACAATGCATGATATTCACAAATTTTACTACTCTGGCTATTATCAGTAACAAGTTATTTGGACACAATTCCCAGTAGATCAAGGCATACTCTTATATCATGGTATTGTGGCAGAGTACTTCGGGGGTTTTAATGTTTCAAGACAAGTCAAGAGGTTCTTCTTTCCATCCAGTTTAGTAAAGCACTACAGAGTGAGGAACATGGAGGAAGAACCATGCTGGGGCTGCTCCTGCATGCCTGATCTTATCAGACACCATTACAATTCTGTAGGTACAGCCATTCTTCTGAGATAGGAGCAATGCACTTGGATGCAGAAGACACGATTCTGTATCCCTCTTCCTGTACTCTCTGACTTTGGACAAGTTGCTGAACTTGAACAACCTATGACTTTCAGTTTCCTCATCTGTAGAGGAGACAGATACACCTAGCTCAGAGTTGGTAGGGAGATTGAATAATAGTTGCTAACTATATGCTAGCCAATAGAATAAGCACTCTACATGGATGTTCCTACTGTTCACTATATGTTTATCATTCCCATTATATAGATAAGGAAACAGAGGCTTGGAGACCTTATGACAATGTGTCTGAGCTGGATTCAAACCACATAGCCTGACTCTAGAGAGAGATGCTGAGTCCTTCTGCTATCCTATCTACATTTGTTTAAGTGAGCAATTGTTGGCCACTCCCTACAACTAGCAGGAATTGTATGTGTACTAATGGTGAGATGATTTCAAGAAATAATCAAGATAATAGAGATATTTCCTATAAAATGATATATAAATGCCTGCAAATGATTGTCACATCGAGGAATTGTAGAATTTTAATGTTGGAAGAAACTTCAGAGGCTGCTTATTCCAGCTATTTCCAATAAGCACATCAGTAAAGTCCACTTTTAGTTTTTTAGCTCTCCATGGATACTTTTTAGAGTTTTGCCCACCCAAATTGGATTTATCAGGTGGAATTCACTTCTCTAATTTAAAAAAGTAGGTATATATACACGTACATGACATTCATACATAACACCTAACGTATGACTAAGTATATGGAAATACCATCCAAGCTGGTCAACAGGAGACCAAGGGCTTCCTTAACTTTTCTTTTTAGTAAGGCCTTAATTTAAATAAATTATTTCAGAAAAGTTTTGCTTGATTTGTAGGCTAGGTATGGTTCTCTTGGTATGCTGTATTTTCTTTCTCTTAACACGCATAACCCATTCTTATTTTTCCTTTTTGCCTATCTATACTCAATGTTAGACTGCACGCTCCTTGAAAGTAGGTCTTGTGGAAATTGTTTTCCAAATTGTTCACATAATCCAATGGTAGATGCCCAATCCAGTGGGACTTCCTTCAGGAACATCTGCCTGTGTCCTTTCTTCATGTTTCATATAAAAATATAATAACAAGTTTTCCAAGATCAAAATGGAATAAAGGAAGGCATCATTGTTCCTTCCATGCTTTGACTATGTTGTTTTCACTACTAAACATTATATCTTCCCTCTCTTCTTAACTTGTATTTATTCAAGACTAGTGCAAACATCATCATTTTTCTCCCAGATGGTCTTAGCTGGAGTCTCTTCTGGGTTTCCACAGCTATTTGGTGCCTATTTTGGAGCTAGACTGGAGGACTGGAAAAGTTACCCCCCCCCTTTTTTTTCTTTTTTGGACTACAGCAAACAGAGAGGGATGGATCACCTCTATCTTGCTTTGCTCTTCAATTTGCTTTCTGGTCCATCAGCAACTCTTTTGCAGGCAAATGGGAGTTGCAGTGTATACTTTGAGTTATAGTTACTAGGAGGAGGAACTGGAAGTCTTTATTCAACTCTTTCCCCTCTTCACCCTCAACTTAAAGTGTAGACATACATGTTGTAATATATACTCCTATGGCTTCCAGGCATTTTAAAGTGACTCCAAATCACTATATCAATGACCCTGTCTGGGAAATTTCTATGGAAAAACTCATTCAAGAAAGGTGAAGAGAACTAGAAAAAAAGTACAGCTGTACATATACTTCTGGCCATAAGATGGTTCATAATTTCTCTGAGAATTGACTTGAGGGCACCAAGCTAAGAGAAAGATGCATACATGGGGAGGAATAAATGTATACATTTGCCATTAAATATAGTGTATGTCATGGATTAAGCTCTTGCTCTATGATACTCAGATCAATATTTCATATATTCAGGGAGGTGGAAATTGCTCCCTCATTAACAGATGTGGAAATAATAATAGTAACAACAAGGATGACAACAGCTGCTAACATTCATTGAACACTTTTTCTAACTCTTTTTAACTGGATCTCATGTATTAACTTTCTATGCATTAACTAATTTACTCCTCACAGTAACAGGTAAGATAGGTATTATTGTCATCTACATTTTATAAATGAGCAAACTACAAGGTTCGATAATCTATCTGAGGTCACACAGTTGGTAAGAGGTAAAGCTGGAATTTGAAACTTGTGGTCCAGCTCCAGAACCCATGCTTGGGAAACTGAGGCTCAGAGATGTTGCATAAAATGCACAAAATTACCTTTCTTGATCTAGGATTCTATGTTTAAAATTCAGATATGTTTAACTATTGTCTTATATATTTTGTTATTGATGTTGTTTGTTTTGTTTTTCTGCTTACCACAATAGATACTATTATTTTCTGCTTGACATGACAGATATTATTTAAAAAGAGGGGTGAGAGAGAAATAGAGTTAAACAGCTTTATATTACTCAAGAGGAAAACTGGCCTGAATTGCCTGGATAATCACCTTAGGCTCATATTTTCCTTAGAACCCTCTGTGACCTTACCAATGCATTTCCTCTTATCCCTTTGATCAAAGACAGTAGTCAGGAACTAGCTAAACTACGGCTGCCCCATCCTTCTCCCACACACCCAAAGCCTCCATTTCTTCTATGTTCAGTGCAACTGCCTTGGGCTAAAGTTTATTTTTCATGCTGCCCATTCTCACTGCCTACTGTTCCCAAGTAAGTCCCTTATAATGGAAATAAGTACACTGGATTAACAAGAGAGCAGCTTCAGGGCCCCTGACATTTCATCAAGCAACAACAGTTCTTTGGTTTTGCTTTTTGCAGTTCTATTTCCCCACAGACAAAAATAAACAGGAGAAAGAGGTGCTTACCTAAAAGATGCTTGATTAGCACTTTCATTTTAAGCCCCATGTTTAGACAGACAAATCCAATTCAGCTTAGTCTTGTTGAGTGACATTAAGCTGCCTTTCAGAAACTTTTGTGGACTTAATTATATGCCATCAAATGATGCCACCTTCCCAGAAATCCTGGCCAAAGGACACACAAACTTGTGATCAACATTTATATTGGGACCACTCAGATTTTTACGTAGGAGTTCCTTGCCACCGTTCTATATGAGGAAAATGCTTCAGCATGCTAAACGCAAAAGATAGTCCTGAGTTTGCCATATTTCTTATAATGCTGATTACATTCTACTTCTGTGATGTGTTTACTCAAGGTTAAGAAAGTGCTAAATTAATTGAATTCAGCTGAGATATCTGCCATCCAAATGACCTGGAGTCCTATGAGTCAAGTCCAATATGATTAATCAATTAAATATTAAGAAAGACTCTTTGGGGTAGGTGGGGTTTTGTATTTTGCTCTAGCTTTCAAGGACATTAAGTGACCTATATCAGGTTCTAATTGAAATGTTAGCTGGTTGATCATACAAGTAACACATGTTAATTATCAGGTAGTGGCTGAATAATTACCTAGCAATTGGCATCTTTGATTAGTGTTATAATTATTTTGGCCCTCTTCACCAAAACACAGATTGTCCTTGATAATTACTTATGGATTCACTGAGCATTATTAAGAAGAGGCCTTTAAAGGGTGAAGTCAAATGGTAATCATAGCCCTAAAATCAAAAGAAATAAAAGAAAGTCCAACTAACTGCCACCAAATTTAGTGAGGGCTTTGACTGGGATATATTTTATACTGTTTTATTTTACACAGCATGTGGGAAAGTACCGAGAGCAAATAAGGACTTAAATGGATCGTTTAAATTTCTGTGGTTCCTCTAGGAAGGAAGAAAAAAAATGAAGGAGAAAGAAAGAAAACAAAGAAAGAGGAGAGACAAAGGGGTGAAAGAAAAAAGAAGGTTAGGGAAGAGCAGAGATGATAAGTACTGATAGACAGCAAAAGTCCAAAGGTAATGGTTGAAAGGATAGAAGGAAGGGTTGTTAAAAAAAGATAATAAAAAAAAGTCAGGTGGTAAAATGAACTATATTCTCCTCCAAAAGATATCCACATCTTACTCCTTGGAGCTGTGAATGTTGCTTTATATAGCAAAAAAGGGTTTTGCAGAAATATATATATATATATATTTTAAAGATTTTATTTATTTATTTGACAGAGATAGAGAAAGCCAGCGAGAGAGGGAACACAAGCAGGGGGAGTGGGAGAGGAAGAAACAGGCTCATAGCGGAGGAGCCTGATGTGGGGCTCAATCCCATAATGCCGGGATCACGCCCTGAGCCGAAGGCAGACGCTTTAACCGCTGTGCCACCCAGGCGCTCCGCAGAAATATATTATATTAAGGATTTTGAGATGGGGAGATTATTGTGGAGTATCCAGGTGGGCCTGAAATGCAATTACACGTATCTTTATTAGACAGAGATACAGGGAAATTTGGCACAAAGGGGTAGAAAAAAGTAATGTGACCATGGAGGCAGAGAGTGGGATGATACGGCTACAAGCAAAGAAGGTCAGCAGCCACAGGGCGATGAAAAGAACAAAGAATACATTTTTCCCTAAAGGCCCAGATTAAGCATGGTCCTGCCCATACCTCGGTTTTGGATTAGTGATATTGATTTTGGTCATCTGGCCTACAGAACTCTAACAGGATACATTTGTGTTGGCGCCTGGGTGGCTCAGTCAGTCAGGCATCTGACTTTGGGTATGGGCTCAGGTCACGATCTCAGGGTCACGAGCTCGAGCCCTATGTGGGCTCCATGCTCAGCATGGAGTCTGCTTGTCCCTCTCCCTCTGCTTGTCCCTCTCCCTCTCCCTCCCCACCTCAATCTCTCTCTCTGTCTTTCTCTCTCAGATAAATAAATAAAATGCTTTAAAAAACGGAAACATTTGTGTTATTGTAAGCCATCAGGTCTGTGGTAATTTGTTACAGCAGCCATTAGAAACTAATACAGTTATTTAGCCACTTGCAATTTTTATTTGTTGCTGATCAGTATTAGGTGTTGCTCTGAATGCCAGGGGGGAAAAAAGATGCCATGTGGAGAGAACAATAAGCAAGCTTGAACAAACACATAAGTAAAACAAGAATATTTCGGACAGTGATAGTTTCTATGAAATACATAAACAGGGAAATCAGAAATAACAGAGTAAAGGAGAAGGGGCAACATAAGGTGGGATCAGGGAAGGCTCTACTGAGAGTGGATTTTGAGCCAGTCATGTGAGGACATAGCATTTTCTAACCTCTTTGAAATCATCATCACTTTTTATTCTCAAAACAACCTTTCAAGATAATATAAGTAATTCATATTTTACTGAGGCTTACAGGGCTAAAATATCTCACCCAAGGTTACTGTATTATGAGGGGTAGAAAAAGGATTCAACCTCAGGTTTGTTTATGCTAAATCTTCAAGTTTGTCCATGTGATGTACAGATAAAAAGAGTAATTGCATAGCATAGATTAAGATGTCACAAAAAGTTTTTCCTACTATCCCCAAGGAAGACACTAGATTTTCTCTTTAGACCTACATAATTTGACACTTCATGTTACCTAGGTCACAATGCATCAAGGTCTAGATGGCATCAACAATGGCCAGTTTAGACAGGATACTCCATGATTTTAAGAGCAAAACCTGCTACCTTCCTAGGTAAATGAGAATTTCTCTTGACTGTTACCATCCCAAACACTCATCCTCTTTCCCTTCAGTTTGACTCAGCTCTTCCCAAAGAATCTTCCTGACAGTGAAGTGAAAATATCATATGCAGATCAATGTGACAGGAAGGTTAATGCCCTAGAGTGAGCAGAGAAAAATAAGTTCCACCGCTGAAGGACTGAAGAATCCTAATTTGATAGATAGGGCCTTTGGCTTGATTAGGCTGTGGCAAGAGAGAGGTATTCTGTTCTTTTGTGTCAGTTTGCAGACTCCAGGGAATTCTGGCTGTGAGGCAAGGGCTTGTCTGACTTATAACCAGCAGGCGAGAGCCAACACACAGCACTCACACAGTGATTGCTAATGGTGGGGCCAGGCTGGCTACAGAGACTCCCGAGGGAAGCCTACAAGCCTGTCAGTGTTTGTCAGTGTCACTGTGACAACCGGACACTCAGGAAGGAGCTGTGCAAAGGAAGAGCTGCAGATAACAAGGCCACCTCGAGAACTTCAATGTTTTGAGCACCTGGGAATATTATGAAGGAAGTTGGAGGATATGGGTCCTATTTCTAACATTTGTCCACAGGAATATAATGAGTTTTGATCCCACACATGAAACATGTACACTTACAAGAGTTCTTAACAGAGTCAAGGAGGGTTTTAGAAAATGAGACTTTTAGCATAGCCTATGTTGCCTTAGAAAAAAGTAAACAATAACACTGGGAAAAACAATAGCTAGCCTTCATTCTATAATTCCATCTGCCAGGCTCTGCCCTAAGTGTTTTAAGCATGTTAATTCATTTAATCCTCACAACAGCCCTGTGTAGTACGTATTATTATTATCTGCTTTTATACTTCAGGAGAATGTGAATGTGGTGTACCACTATCATGAATGTGTCATTAATTTCAAAAAGATTAAGCCATGAGCAAAGACAAGGAGTGCCTCATTACCTACAATGTTGTACCGGGTATTTTTAAAGAAACACTACAGGCAGTGAGTCCAGCTAACCTGAACTGGAATCCTGGTTCTACCACACATTACTTGGATAACGTTGAGCAAAATATTTCACCTTGCTTCATCTATAAAATGGAGGTATCTATTTGGCATAATTACATGAGAGATGAATAGAATAAGACAGGTAAGGTCCTTAGAATAATTTTTGGTAAATAAGTTTCTCAACACAGAGTCATTAAAGCTGTTGCATTAGAGACATGTAGGCACAGTCTTGCTATCCAATGCCAAACTTCTCTGTCTGTTTGCTCATTTATAAAATGAGGCCATTTAAGCCTGCACCACAGACTACAAAAGAATTGTAATTGATCATTTGTATTAAAGTACTGTGTAAAATACTAGGCCCTGTTGAAATACTTGAAAACCTCTCTGATAATAATTCCATCATCTTTAAAATGAGAATAAAAAGTGCTTGGTTGTGAGGTCAGGGATATGAAGACTGGATGTACTGTAACATGCAACACACCTAGCACCTAGCATTATGACATAGTCTCCACTGAATTAATATCAGCTCTCAGTTTGAATTGTGATTACTGAAGAATCAGTGCTCTGGCATGTGTTCCATACCCTAATCTCCATCAGAGATGTCTCTTTCCATTTTTAATTTTAATTTTTGCCTCAAAGAAACATATAATTGTACTAGCCATCAAACAAATGCCTTGTTAAAGATCTTCTTGCAACTACAAGTTAGTAAGGCAATATTTACTCAAACTTTAGCTCTCTGGTCACTTTTCTCAAAGCAAAGAAAATAATAAAATAAAAAATAAGGTCATCCCTGGAGGATATCATTACACAAAATTGTTGAGCCTGTTTATCCTCTGACTTCTTCTAGGAAAGAGCATGACAAGTCACAGCTGAAGAAAAAGATGAGCAGTGGTACATGTGCTTTTCGTAAATAATTCATGGACCATTCCCCTGTGCTGCAGTTAATTTGAGATGTTTGGGAAGAGGTTCCTTTGAGTTGTTAAAAATACAAAAACACCCTCTTTCAGCTGACTGAGTCTGCCACAAGCTAGGTCATCTTGATGTTCAACTGAAGAGAGACATCCAGTGTGGTCTGCTTGCTACTTGCTTGGTTGATAATCCCCAGATGCAGCTTTTAGAAAAATCAATAATCACATATAATGGTCTTTGGTATCCCAACCTGCTCTTCAAAACCAGCTAATGGTCTGAGTGCCTATGATGTGGATAAAGTTAGAAACAGCTCATTACTGGAAGAGGTCATGTTGAGAAGTCTTGGTCGCTGGCTCTTTATGACAGCAGCTCAAGGGAGTTTCTTCCCAAGCTTGTTGAAATGCTACGTAATATACAATTCCATCAGTTCTGATAAAGGACTACTTAAACCAAGGAAGAGCAGAATACCTATGATATAAATGATGCATTTTCATAAAACCAGAACCTCAGTTATTCTACACAGGTGGAGACTCTGACTTTGAAAACACCATAGTCGAGTAAGGGATATGGATTATGTAATAGCAGAGAAGAGGTCTTTTCTGTTTGTTTGCTGGTTGACATAGAATCTTAAGCACCATAAAATTCCTGTGACTTTTTTCTCTTCAGTTTCCCTTATTCACATATGTGTTTTCAAGAAGAAGAAACTGAGGCCAGATACAGAAGCTATTGGCCCAAATTCACACAACTAGTGAGTAACACACCTCAGATGTGAATGGATCAGACCCTCAGAATCAAAGCCCTCTTGCTCTTTCCGCTCCAGCAAGTTTGCTAACTCCTTAGTGATCACTTAAGTCATATGGCTTATTTTACACATGTTCAAACACAGACCCAAAGGGTTTAAATGACTTCCCTGAAGTCTGTAAGTTGTTAGAAAAGGATTTCTGGCATGCCTCCAGCAGCTGGTATTTTACAAGTCTGCTTTCACTATCCTCCTTCTGAGACAATTCTCCAAACACCATGTTTACCAAACCACTTCCGACATACCAAGATTCCTTCCAAGACTTTATGAGTCACTTCAGGCTCAGATGTTTCCTTATTCAAGAGAACGAATAAGACAAATTGTAAGCTGGTGAAAGTACAACAGAAATAGCATGTATAGTTCTAGTTACTACCCAATAAAATAAACCGGAGTGTGCCCAGAGGTCTGCCAGGAATGCTGAGGGTGACTCAGAAGGTGCCAATATGTGAGGACCAAGTTGTAGGTATTAGGGAAATCCTTACCCTGGAGAACACGTATCAGAAACTCAGAGCAAAGTAAATAGCAGTCTTCTCAAAGAGGGATTAACCTCATTCTTTATGTCTCTACATGTTTAGGAATCAATGGAGCAAGAAGGTTTCAGAGAAATAAATTTGAACTCATTATAAGGAAAAATGTTCTAATAGTCAGGGTCAGCTAGAGATGCCTCAAGAGTGAGGACAGAGGTATAGCGAAGAAACCACTGAACCCAGAGACAGGGATCAACCACTAATGAATATGCAGCCATAAGTTGCTCATTCATCCTCCCTTGGCCTTGGTTTTCTTCTTCTGAAAAAGTGTGGTGTTGGCATAGTTTTTTAAGGGTTACTTCATGATCTAAAACTTCAATTATAATAATTGAGGTGTTTGCATAGAAGGTGGACCGCTGTGTGTTGGAGGTATTAGAGACTTAAACACCAAATGTAAGGTGGAATTAAATTTGCTTTGAGATTTTTTTTTCTGACTCTATGATTCAACTGATTTAACCCAAACTAGATTCTTAACCCTTTCTTTAATGAGTCATTATCTAAGGCATAATTGACCATTTCACATTTACCATCTAATTCTTAACAAAAATATAGTTGAAATGTTTAATGAAAGAGAGAGGAGGGCAGAGGAATAGGACAGAAGAGAGGAGGAATTTTACTCTCTTTGCATAAACTCTCAGACGCAATTATTTTAATGTTCTAGAATACTTTGGTATTATTTCACCTGGAGTCCATTAAGACAATTTGCGTGACATACGGCATGTAACTTGGGAAAAAAAAAAAAAACCACGAAGAATGATTACAATTATACTAGATTTATAGTGATGCCATAAAGAAAATCCTACTGAGCATAGGCATCCAGGTTACACCAACAAAATCTCAGCACAGGACACTGCATTCCACCACCAGAAATTCTACAATTACTGCATCTGGAACTTTTATAGAGAGGCTACCTCAGCTGTCCTTGGTCACCCGGACTGACTCTCTATTCTTTGCTGGTTTGCATCACTTATTCTGATTCAAAGACCAGGGCTGATATATGTGAGAATTTAGGAATTGGACATACTTTTGCTTCCTAGCTGCCATGAAAGCCGATAAAATCAATGTCCGGCATTTTCAGTTTCCAAAATGGAGGAAGAGCACCACCTCAAAAAGTGAGACTTCTCCAAACACAGGAAGGAGATTCAGATGTTATGTAGCCAAAAGGAATGCGGAATATCATTGGGCCACAGAAGCCAAACGCAGCAAATGTTTTAAGAAAAATGAAATGGTCAGTTGTGTCAAACACTGCAGAGAGGCCAAAGCAAATGAGAACTAAGATGATGTTTTTGAATTTTGCAAATAGGGAGTTCATGAAACCCATTATAAGAGCTGTTTCAGCAGAGTGTTGGGATCAGGGGCTAAATGTTGCAGTTTTAGAAGTGAATGCAACCAGAGGAAGTATCATAAACAGTGAATACATATTCTCCCTGACTATTGATTACATTTTAGAGTGGGAAGATAACGTATTTCATTTTCATCGACCTATAGGCAATTGACCCTATTGCCCAGAAGTGATTGCTATGCTTAGGCTCTTTTGTGGAAAGAATCATTGGTGGGAATGGTTGCCTGGTGCTTTAACTATGAGTAATGCCTACCACCTTATTGTACACTAATCAACTATGCTTTGTGTGCCATTATTTGATTCTAATTACATTTTAAACTTTACAGCTTCAGCCATCTTGGTAATGGCTCACTCTCTCTGTAATAATACAAAACAAAGAAAGAGGGTAATATGTCATATAAGGATACTGGGAAACTATAAGGGCTGTAGAATTTGCTGCTTTTGTCTAAATTAGTTTCAACATTAGAAGTTATGATTCTTCTACCAGCTCAGCTACTAACACCCTCTCTGCACACCTTACCATCATGAGATAATTTCAGGACCTTTTCCTTTTTTGGCTGTTCTATTTAGTGATTTTTCAAGTAGCTCATTGTCTTATTGTCTTTCCATTTCTTCAATCTTAGACAGTGAAATTCATTCTCAACAAGAGTTCAGGTATAATTCCCTTTGTTCCTGGGGGGCCTAGATGGCTCAGTTGGTTAAGCAGCTGACTCTTGGTTTTGGCTCAGGTCACAATCTCGCAGTCGTAAGATCGAGCCCCACGTCAGGCTGTGTTCTCAGTGCAGAGCCTAATTCAGATTCTCTCTCTTTCCCTCTCTCTCCAGCTCATACTCTCTCAAATAAATAAAATCTTTAAAAAATAATAAAAAATAATAATTCTCTTTGCTCCTTAGTCCAGAATGAGAGGTAAGTGGTACCCATTCCCTTATCAGTGCCAGTAACCAATATACCTAAGCTAATGGATTTCTGGATTTTTCCCATGAGGTCAAGCAAACTCTTGACAAGGTATGCAATTATTCAATATCTATGTCACTATTGTGTTCGTTCACTCACTTATTCATTCAGCAAATGTTTTTAGAGCACCTACCATGTTATTCCTGTTGATAATTCCATTTTTGTAATTTTCATGCTATATCACAAGGATGCTCAGTATTTTCTAAAGGAATAGATACAAATTAAAGGGACATACGCAACACAAATATTGCATGTAAATGGACACCTTGGAAAAGTAATCTAATATTACAGGAAGAATAATCTAATATTGTAGCATAAGTAATTATGTGAAATTAATTTGGCTCATCAAACATTGCCAACAAAGATGTATTTAACAGACACATTAATGCATTAACGATATAGACAGAGGCATTCTTGCATACTTCGCACTGATGTTATCAGTGGGGATGAAATGCAGGCTTGCGGCAGTCACTGAAATTCTCACAAAATTGTAGATGTCAGGAAGTGAAATGTCCAATGTCAAGCAAAAAAGGAAGTGTCTATCAGAGCATTCTGATGAGGGGTGGGTATCTGTTACTGCCAATAATAATGAGCTCAGCAGGGTCTCAAAGGTCAGATTTCCAGAAGGAGAAACGTCACTTGGGAAGTAAACGTATTTAATGATAAAGAATTATGATCAGCGAGTTATCAGAATGACCAGGTATTTATTTTGTGAGAAAAACAGGCAAAGGAGCAGAATTAGAGAACAAAACCAGTAAAATAGGAGATAGAAAATAGTAAAGTCCAGTTGTGCATATTAACATCTTGTTGCTGAAGCATACAGTGAAATCTTGGTAACTGCTCACTCTGAATTTCCATCTTGAGCCATGATAGAGAATTGTGTAGCAAAGAGAAAAAGTAGAAGCAAAAGAATTTAGATCAATTTAATATTAAAGATCCACAGTATGGTGACAACTGTCAAAGTTAGAGCTAGCATATAGAAAGCTGATGTTGAAAAAGAAATAGTACAAATTTGGGGCTTTCTGATTGTTTTCAACCTATCTCTTCCTTCTGTGATCTAGAAGAAATATAGAGCAAGGATTATCTATGTTGAAACCCTCAAAGAAAACCTGTGAATGCTTTGTAATAGAAAAGCAAAAAATGATAATTTCAAATCTATGATCACTTCTAGCATATCGCCAAAGCAGTACAGATTAATAATTTAGAGCCTGAATTTTAAAGAGTAATAGATCTGTGTCTCAGACCTGGCTCCCCTTTACAAATATTTTGGTCTTCATTTCTTTAAGACTTCACTTCCCCCAGTGTAAATGGAGATCATTGTAGGACTGGCTTCGCAAGTTTGTTTGAAGAGAATATGCGTTTAAGGCACTTTCCTCATACCTCAAAACACTGCTATTCAATAAATGCTGTTAGTCCTCGGTTGCAAATGAAAGTAGAAGTTGCTATATTAGGTTATCCTGCTCTTTTGAAAGTTGCTTAACTGATCTTTGACTCAGTTTGTTCAAACATAAAATCAGGACTGTAATAAATCCTTCCCCATGGGATTGATGTGAAGTTTAAATACTTTTTAATAAATTATACTAGGTTAATTTGGTATCCACATAGAAAAAATGAAATTTGACCTATAGTTCAAACCTATACACACTCTATAAGTGTTAGGTAGTTGGACTGTGAAACACAAAAATGTAATTTACTCCCCCTATTCTTTACCACCTTGAGATGCTTTTTCATATCTCTTAAACTCTTTTACTTCTATTCTTATTCCACCTACCACCTTCCCTCCCTTGAAAAATTGGGCAATAGCCTCCCAACTGTCCTTCCTACATTTAATTTGCTTTTTAATGGGAAGTAAAAATGTCAATTATAAAATATCACATATGCACAGAAAAACATGAGAACCTATACCACAGCATGTTACTATACATGGAATGCACTTACTGCCAATATCCAGTCAAGAAACCAACACCAGCATTCCATCAGCAACTTCTCTCTGCTCATTCCAATCAGAGCTCCTTGCTACCCACCCAGCCAAAACTACTATCTTGATGTCTAAAGTAATTTATCTCTTGCTCTTTATATTGTTACATCACACGAGTATATATACTTAAAGACTATAGGTTAGTTCTTTCTCATCGGACTTTATATTAAATAAACTGTCCAGCAGGAATTGCTGCATGTTTGCATTTTTTAATCAGCATTGTTTGGGAATTCATCCACATTGTCATGTGACCTATGTTTTATTCATTTTAGTTACTGTCTGGGATTGTATGAACATATCACAATGTATTTGTCCATTCTATTTCTGATGGACATTTGGATTGTTTCCATTTTGGGGCTACTGTAAAGGATGATAATTGACTACTTTTGAACTTAACCCCTGGTGCCCACAGGCAAACATTTCTGTAAGTTATATACATTGGTGTGCAATTCCAGGTTGCACATGATTTAACAGTTACTAGATAATGCCAACTTATAAATTTATCAATGCTTTGAAACATACGACCTACCAAGACTAAACTAGTAAGAAACAGAAAGTCTGAAGAGACCTATAAGTAGTACAGAGATTGAATCAGTAATCAAACCCTCTCAACATAGAGAAGCCCAGGACCAAATGGCTTCACTGATTAATGTTACCAAATATTTAAAGAAAAATTAACATCAATCCCTCTCAATCTTTGAGAACACTGAAGCAGAGGGAACCCTTCCAAATTCATTTTATAAGGCCAGCATTAAACTGATACCAAAGCCAGATCAAGAAAACTACAGGCCACTATCCCTGATGCACATAGATGCAAAATCCTCAAGAAAATACTAGCAAACTGAATCCGACAGCATATTAAAAGGATCATACACCATGATCAAGCCAGATTTACCCCTGGAATACAAGGATGGTTCAACATACAAAAATCAATTAATGTGCTACAGCACATTAACAGAATGAAGGATAAAAATTATACGATCATCTCAACAGATGCAAAAAAAGTCATTTGATGAAATTCAATATCCTTTAATGATTAAAAACTCTCAATGAGCAATAACCTAGGTATAGAAGGAATGTATCTCAGTGCAATAAAAGCCACATATGATAAGCCCACAGCAAAAATTATGCTCAATGGTGAAAAACTACAACCTTTTCCTCTAAGCTCAGGAACAGTCAGAGATACCCACCCTTGACACTTCTATTCAACATAATACTTGAAATTCTAGAAAGAACAATTAGATTAGAAAAAGAACTAAAAGCTATCCAAATTGGAAAGAAAGAAGTAAAAATTTCCCTGTTTGTGGATGATATGATCTTATATATAGAAAACTCTAAAGACTCCATTAAAAAAAAAGTCATTAGAATAAATAAATTCAGTAAAGTTGCAGGATAGAAAATCTATGTAAAAAAATCAGTTGTATTTCTATACACTACCAACAAACTATCCTAAAAGGAAATTAGGAAAACCTTCCTGTTTACAGTAACACCAAAAAGAATAGAATGTTTAGGAATAAACTTGATTAAGGAGGTGAAAAAAACCTGTATATTGAAAACTGCACAGCACTGATGAAAAAATTAAACAAGACACAAACAAATGGAAAGATGTCTTGTGTTCACGGATTGGAAGACAGTATTGTTAAAATGCCCATATTACCCAAAGCAATCCATAGACTCAGTGCAATCTCTTTCAAAATCCCCATGGCATGTTTTTTACAGAAATAGAAAAGTCAATTCCAAAATTCATATGGAACCACACACACACACACACACACACACACACACACACACATTAATGAGTAGCCAAATGATTCCTGAAAAAGAACAAAGCTGCAGGTATCACATTTGAAATCACATGATTTCAAATCATCATGAAATCACATGACTTCAAAATATGTTACAAAGCTGTAGTTATCAAAACAGTATTGCACTGGCATAAAGACAGACATAGAAATGAATGGAACGAATAGAAAGCCCAGAAATAAATCCATGCATATACTGCCAACTGATAACAAACAAGGTGCTACAAATACACAAGAGGTAAAGGACAGTCTCTTCAACAAATGGTGTTGGGAAGAATACCTGGAAACTAAATAACACACTCTTTAACAACTACTGTGTCAAATAGAAAACTAAAAGGTAATTTAAAAAATATCTCAAGACAAATAAAAATGAAAAAACAACTTACCAAAACTTGTGGGATGCTGCAAAAGCAGCATTAAGAGGGAACTTTATATCAATAAACATCTATGTTATAAAAGAAAAAAATCTCAACAACCCCAAGGAACTAGGAAAAAACAGTAAACTAGACCCAAAGTTAGGAGGAAAAAAGGAAATAATAAAGATCAGAACAGAAATAATCAAATAGAAAATAGAAAAACAGAGAGAAAAATTTTTAAAAACTAGGAGTTGTTTTTTTGAAAAAATATAAAATCATGAAACCCTTAGCTGGAAAAGGAAAAAGAGGGAGAGAGAATTCACATGAATAAAATCAGAAGTGAAAGATGAGGCATTATTATGGGTGCCTCAGAAATTAAAATATTATAAACAATTGTATGTAAATAAATTGAATAACACAATAAAGGCCACTTATTAAAAGCCCAGGGCTAGCATCATGATCGATGGGGAAAAAACCGAAAACTTATCTTCTAGGATCTGCTACAGGCAAGGATGTCCACTCTCATTATTTCTATTCAATATTCAACGTAGTACTAACGTATAAGAAAGAGCAAGCAGACACAAGAAGAGAAACAAAAGGCATCCAAATTGGAAAAGAAAAAGTAAAATTATCTGTGTTTGGGGCGCCTGGATGGCACAGCAGTTAAGTGTCTGCCTTCGGCTCAGGGCGTGATCCCGGCGTTCTGGGATCGAGTCCCACATCAGGCTCCTCCACTGGGAGCCTGCTTCTTCCTCTCCCACTCCCCCTGCTTGTGTTCCCTCTCTCGCTGCCTGTCTCTATCTCTGTCAAATAAATAAATAAAATCTTTAAAAAAAAATTATCTGTGTTTGCAGATGACATAATCCTGTATGTAGAAAACCCTCAACATTACACACACACACACACACACACACACACACACAGTTAGAAGCAGTAAACAAATTCAGTAAAGTTTCAAGATACAAAATAAACACTTAAAAATCAGTTTCATTTCTTTACATCAACAATGATCTATCCAAAAAGGAAATCAAGAAAACCATCTCACTTATGGTAGCATGAAAGATAAAATACTTAGAAATTAATTTAACCAAGGAGGTAAAAGATCTGTATGCCGAAAACTATAAAACATTGATGAAAGAACTTTGAAGAAGCTAAGGTGCCAGGAATGGATTGACAAATATCATAAGGAAAATTTTGGAGTGATGGAAATGGTCTGTATATTGATTGATTATAATAGTGGCTACATTGTCACAGCATTCCAAACAGGTGCATTTTAGTTTGTATGGATTATATCTCAACACTGTTGAAATTTTCAGTTATTTTCCTCAGTATGACTGGTATATTTTTACCTCTTTGCAGTTACCATAGGTGTACCTGCCATCCACTCGTTATTGGCCTTCACTAGAGTGATCATTTTGAAATGCTAATTAGGCCTTGTCCCATCCACACTTAAAACATTTCGAAGGGTTATCATTGCATTTAGGATTAAGCATTAAATATTCTTTACCTGGTCCACAGGCCCCATGTGTTCAGGCTCCAAACTACTGTTTTGGTTTTACACTGGTATATTAGCTGTTTGGCACTTTCTGTTTTCGATGTTCCTTACTCACCCTTGTCATGGAGGCCTTCTGTTCATCTGCCTGGAATTGTCTTCCCAGTCTCTACCCTCACTTTGGCTAGTTGCCTCTCAATATTCTAAAGGATGTCAGTTCAATTACACATCCTTTAGAAAGCCTTCCATGACCTCTTAGATTAGGTCAATTCCCCCTATTGTACACTTTCATATGACTGTAAATAAAAGTACAAATTCTATTAAGTTGGTGAGTCGACTGTAACAAAGAATCATCATACCCTACCAGGTTTTGAACCACTGAACTAGAGACTCCTCAAAGTCCTTTTACTTCTAAAATGCTATAATTTCACAAATTGAGTTACTTTTACCTGAATTCTTTGAGAGCCTTGCAAGGAAAAATACCAAGTTCCAAAAAGATTACTCTAATCCCTTATCTACTCTACTGCAAGTATCATTTGTAAGATTTTTTTGCTTCTTGTCATGACTATTACACTTCCGAGCAATAATGTCATCTGTCACCTGTGAAGTGTTCATACTACCAACCTTGTATCATAGCTGAGTTAAGAGTTAAAAGCTCTCATTGTCTCAGAGCATTCTCTTTTTTTAATAATATTTTTTATTATATTATGTTAGTCACCATACAGTACATCCCTAGTTTTTGAGGTAAAGTTCCATGATTCATTACTTGCATATAAACCCAGTGCACCATGCAATACATGCCCTCCTTAATACCCATCACCAGCGTATCCCATTCCCCCACCCCCACTCCCCTCTGAAGCCCTCAGTTTGCATTCTCTTAAGGCAGGCAGGTAGCCTTGAGTTAGGCCTGGCTCTTATTTTTTTTTTTTTTTAAGATTTTATTTATTTATTTGACAGAGAGAGCACAAGCAGGGGGAGTAGCAGACAGAAGGAGAGGAAGAAGCAGGCTCCCTACTGAGCAGGGAGCCCAATGCTCCTGAGGCAGGACTTGATCCCAGGATGCTGGGATCCTGACCTGAGCTGAAGGCGGACACTTAACCAACTGAGCCACCCAGGCATCACTAGGCCTGGCTCTTATCTAGACTCCCACCATTTGCTGTGCTGAACTACTGAGTTAATTCATTGATTATATCTTCCATTTTCCCTACTTGTCAAACGGGAAAAATATTACCTATATTATCAGCAATCTATAACCTATAACATTACTAAAATACTGCCCGTGATTATTAGAATAAACGTGAAGTACTTGATACATAGCAGGCATCCACTCAATAAACTATCGTTATGAAAGAAGCCAGCAGTGGAGAAAAAAGGTGTTCAGTTTTGGGGTTTTTTTTGTTGTTGTTGTTGTTGTTGTTTTTCCATTTGCTGAAGCCTAAAGTGTCAGTTGGGAGAATCAATACGAGCCACTTCCTCAGGTCTTGAGGCATAATTGAGTTAAAACACTTCTGTCCCCATCTGCAATTCTATTAATAGATGCCAAGCCCTTTAATCAATGTGTCTCAGGTTTGCCTGCCTGCACAGGCACACGCCTCTTTATAGCAGAAGCACCTACTTGTACCAGTCAGAGGGTTTCACGGTGCTGACAGAACTAAACAGTTACTACTCTGGGGCTGGACTCCAGCTGAGTTAATACTATAGAAATTTCTGGGGCACCTGGGTGGCTCAGTTGAGTGACCTCTTGATTTCAGCTCAGCTCAGGATCTCAGGGTCCTGAGATCCAGCCCCACAGTCGAGCTCTGTGCTCAGCGGGGAGTCTGCTTAAGATTCTCTCTCTCCCTCTCTCTCCTTCTGCCCCTCCCTCCACTTGCTCCAGCCCATGTGCACATTCTCTCTCTCTCTAAAATACATAAATAAAATCTTTAAAAAAATACTACAGTAATTCCCTTTTAGACCAATTAAAGGGAGTCCATTTCTATTTCTATTTCTCTTTTCCCAAATAGACGTATTACCACCCCAAGTTTGTCACATACTCTTACCTCAATGATTTCCATTCCAAATTGAAAAATTCAGAATTATTTACACATTTTCCTTCTGGGCCACTCAAATTTTGAAAGTCCATTTTTAAAGGTCTAATTTTGGAAAAATCGTTACATTTAAGTATCTGATTTTTATTTATTATCATTAACAAATATTCATTCTGTTTACAAGACTTTTGTTGGCCCGATTTTAAATGATTTTTATAATCAGTTCTCAGTCTGCAAAGTACAACTAATAAATTGAGAAGGTCAGGTTTCTTCCCCCAAACAAAACAGAACCAAAGATATCCATTTTCTTCACTTTGTCTGGAAAAGGCATTAAGGGTTGAGATAAGAATGTCAACTTGAGGCCAGTTTGGGGAGGTAAGGAGAGAGCGAAGAAGGGAGGAAAGGAGGGAAAAGAAGAGACAGGAAGGGAGAGAGGCAGAGACAGAGAATATACTTTTACTTCATGGGTGGGAATGATAAACTCCAGCTTTTAGTGGCACATAGCACCTTTTTAATTTTTTACATGCACACATCTCTGTAATCATTAGATCACCAGGCCCATTTTCAAATCTACCTGAACTTCTTACATTTTATTAATATAGTCATTTGCCTTCTGTGAATTTCCATAAATTCATTTATCAGAAGAAATTGGCAGGTATCCTCTCCAGGTATATTATAAAATAATCCTACCTAGACAACACCAGTGCCCTAAACAAGTGGTCTTAGCTTCCCTATCAATGGTATTTCTTTGTACACAAATGCCCAAAGTAAAAATAAATGAAATTGCTAGATTTGGCTGCATTTTTAGAACTTTAAAAAAAGCAGATTTAAGTATTTCACCCCTCAAGACAAGGTGGATCCTGATAATTACATACAATCAAGGTGTCAAAATGACTGCTAAGCATTAAAAACAACAACAATAAAAACTAATCTGGAAAAATAAGGTAAAATAACTTTACAAGGGCTGTGAGCGGATCCTAGGGAATAAGTTACATACAAGAAGGAAGTAGATCCAAACCTCTAGTTGTACTGGACTTCTGACAACATGCTTAAACACCAACAATTTGTTCTTCCCAGTTTTGTTTCTAACACGCAGAAAAGTAGAGCAAAATATGTGCTCATCTACATTCAACAATTGCTAACATTCTGTGTATCTCTTTCCACACACACACACACACATGCACATTTTAATGAACATTTTGAAGAAAAGTTCAATCATCATAACACTTCATGCCTACTAACTTCCAATTTCTAATAACAAGGTGTGATATTATGATTTATAATAAGAAATATCTATTTTGTCTTTGTCCCTATTCCAAGCACACAGGCTCCTAAAACCCTTGTAATTCAATAAGCAGTAAGAGCAATGGGAGAATCTTTTGTTATGATATTTGGTCTGCTGCTTTCATTCCAATTCCTGAAATCAGTCAGCAACAATAAAGGGGAAAGAGGCGTCCTGTTACTCATAATGGTCTCCTCTAACCACACCCGAGTTTATGTTAATGAGGTGACTTCTAGGAAGCTCCTAAGGATGGGGCCTGGTTGCCAGGGAAGCCATCCATGAGCTTAGAGGATTAGCATTTTCAGTGGCCCCTCCAACCTCCAGTGTGGGGAGAGGGACTAGAGTTGGAATTAATCACCAGCGGCCAATAATTTAATCAGCCATAACTATATTATGGAGCCTCTATAAATGACCTGAACGAAAGGTCCTGAGAGCTTCTGGGGTTGGTGAACACCTAGAAATGCTGAGAGGGTGGCACGCCCAGAGAAGATTCGGAAACGCCATGCCCCTTCCCACATACCTTGCCCTATCCATCCCTTCTACTTGGCTGTTCCTGTGTTATATCCTATTTTCCTGATTTCTGTGAGCTGCTCTAGCAAATTAATTGAAACTGAGGAGGGGGTTGTAGGAAACTCTGACTTATAGCCAATCAGAAGTAGGTAACAACCAGACTTTGTAATTGGAATCTGAAATGGAAGCAGGGGGGCAGTTTGTAGGACTGAGCCCCTAACCTGTGGGAGCTGATGCTGCTTCTAGGTAGAGAGTGTAAGAATTGAGTTAAATTGTAGGATACCCAGCTGGTGTTGCAGAATTGCTTGGTGTGGGGAAAACCCACACATTAGTGACCAAAGGGAAGTACTGAGAGTAGAGAAGACCCACTAGAGGTCTTTTTTCCTTCACATGAGAACATTTTATCACATAATTACAGTAACATTACCATAACTAAGAACATTTCCAAGTTATTTCCTAATATCCTCTGATCTCTAGCTGATGTCTACATTTCTCCAATTGTCAACAAGTGTTTTCTATGTTTCTTTTTAAATTTTTATTGTATTGATCTGGGAACAAAACAAATCTTACACATTTTATTTTGACCCTTTCACCTCTATCAGCATCTTAATCTAGACTAGCTCTCCGGCACCTCCCCACTTCCATTTTCAGGCCTGCTGACATAAAGAATGTACAATATTCTGGACTCTTCTGTTTTCTTACAGTTTCTTCTTAGAAACTTCTTAGGAAATACAGTCATCTGTATTTTCTACACTCTAGAAATTAGATCTAAGGACTTGATGAGTTCTGAGTTAAATATTTTTGGCAAGAGTACTTGCTTCATAGGTGATATTGAAAATGTCACGTGAAATCACAACAGGGTATAAATATCATTTAAATGTGCTAGTATTAGTGATGTTAATTTTTATCACTTTGTCGAGGGGTGTATTGATTAGTTACATAATGCTGCTTAACAATATTATCACAAATATTGATTAAAACAATGCATATTTATTACCTCATATTTTCTCTGGATCAGGAGTCTGGGCATGGCTTAGCTTGGTCTTCCTCAGAGTCTCACGTGGGGCAATCAAGACAAAGGCCAAGACTAGGATCATATCTGAGGCTCAACTGGGGAAGGATCTACTCCAAGCTCATATGGTTGTTGGAAGCATTAAGCTTCTTGCAGGCTGCCAGATTGAAGGTCCTTAGGGTCTTAGGGGCTTTTGGCTGGAGACAGCCTTCAGTTACTTGCCATGTGGCTTTCTCCATAGGCCAGCTCAAAACATGGGAATCTGTTACTTCAAAGCCAGCAAGGAAAAGAAGTTCTTAGCAAAACAGATATTATACAGTATTATGTAATCACATAATCACATACACCTAATCACGTACATTCTATTACCTCTGTTATATTCTGCTTATTAGGAAGCAAGTCACAGATCCTGCCCACATTCAAGGAGAAGGAATTACACAAGGTCATGAACATTAGGAAGCAAGGATCATGGGGGTCACCTTAGAGTCTGCCCCCAACAGGTAACAGCCACATCTCTCTATTGTAAAGGTATATTCTCCAGTTAGTAATGAATAAGCACTTTGTAGGGTGACACTTTGAAGCTATTTGAATAATTTAACATGTAAATTTAAAAATATTTATTACTGGGGCACTTAGGTGGCTCAGTCAGTTAAGTGTTTGACTCTTGATTTCAGCTCAAGTCATGATCTCAGGGTTGTGAGACTGAGACCCATGTTGGGTTCCACACTGGGTGTGCAGCCTGCTTAAGATTCTCTTTCTCCCTCTCCCCTTCCTCCTGTAAAAAAAATTATTATTAAATTAATGTTAATTTTGAATTAGGAATGTTTGAATTCTATAAGACATATTATTTAATATATATTTATTATTTATATATTTATATAAATTTTATATATTTAAAATATACTATTTAGAATATATATTATTTAAATATACAGATTTCAAATACATCTCATGTATACATACATATTTATTTGATATTTATATACATTTAAATTCTGAACTCATACTTCCAATTCAAAATTAACATTACAGAGCTTTTCAAAATATCTTTTATTATTTTATTTTTGCATATTCTTTCCATTGTTAATAATGATATCAGAACAGCTAACTATTTGCTCTATTTTACAACATACACATAACAGTTTCAATATAAAAATTCTTATTAATACTCCTGAGCAAAATCTAAATTGTTTTCTTTTTTTATTCCCCTTAGAATACATCCTATCAGGGATAGACTATTGTATTCCACAGTTCTTTGAAATAATTACTGCCTTTATGTGTTTATGTTTTCAATTTATTTTTTATTTTTTTAAAGATTTTATTTATTTATTTATTTAACAGAGAGACAGCCAGGGAGAGAGGGAACACAAGCATGGGGAGTGGGAAAGGAAGAAGCAGGCTCTCAGCGGAGGAGCCTGACGTGGGGCTCGATCCCAGAGCACCAGGATCACACCCTGAGCCAAAGGCAGACGCTTAACGACTGCGCCACCCAGGCGTCCCTATGTTTTCAATTTAAAATGCTTTATGTTTAGGGGCTCCTGGGTGGCTCAGTAGGTTAAGCAGCTGCCTTCAGCTTGGGTCATGATCCCAGGGTCCTGGGATCCCTGCTTGGCAGGGAGTCTGCTTCTCCCTCTTCCTCTGCCCCTCCCCTCTGCTTGTGCTCTCTCTCTCTCCCTTAAATAAATGAATAAAATCTTTTAAAAAATTTAAAAAATAAAACAAAATGCTTTATGTTTTTATTTTTTTATTTTTTTTTAATTTTTTTTATTTTTTTAAGATTTTATTTATTTATTTGACAGAGAGAGACAGCCAGCGAGAGAGGGAACACAAGCAGGGGGAGTGGAAGAGGAAGAAGCAGGCTCCCAGCGGAGGAGCCTGATGTGGGGCTCGATCCCATAACACCGGGATCACGCCCTGAGCGGAAGGTAGACGCTTAACCGCTCTGCCACCCAGGCGCCCCATATGTTTTTATATTGATATTTGAATTCAATTTTACGATTTATTATATTTTTTTCAAATTTATCTTTATTTTTTGACTCTCTGAAATGTTTACATGTATCAAAAGTTGATATTATTTTAAAATGCAGAAAATTCTATTCTCATTATCTCTTTTCTGTTCATACTAATCCTCTATATGTAGCCATTTTCATCACCTTAGTAACTATTACATCAAAATTGATAAATGATTTTCATATTTTTATTTCCTTTTCTTCCACAGAAAAGGGTTGTATATTATATATGCTGTTCTTCACCTTTATTTTCTCTTCCTCTTTAAAATATGAAATATCTCCATATACTTCACAGAGGTCTTCTTTATTCTTTTTGGTAGTTAGGTGGTTTTTCACTATGAGGGTGCCATAGTTTATTCAATGAGCAGACTAGTTTTGTTAATGAAATTTTATTCTTACACTTACTACTGACATGAATGACTTGTGCCTTTCTTGTTTCCTACTTATACAGGTGTACATTCAGGCCATATCATTGGTACAAGTCCCCAGGAACTCCGAGATAAAGATTAGCATGCCGGAGGTGTGTGTACATATATTATATTATACTGTACTGCTCTTAGGACCAACACCTGGAGGGGGGAAAAAAGAGGCAGGACTGAAGAGAAGGAGAAATCAGGCTGCATTACAGTATTAATTAACGCCTTAGCCAATCCTACCGGAAGCTGTAGAGCTAGGATAGTCCTTTAGAGTTGTCACAGTTACGTTGAGAGGTCCAGGCTTTATCCCAAATCGACAGTCAGTAATTGGTTATGAGATACCCTGCAAAGCCCTGTGATTTGGGGTTAGTCAACCTTCTTCACTTGAGCACTGCAAGTTTTCAGCCAGCAACCTAATCAGCAGTTGGGTGACTATATCAGTCCTAAAGGAGACATCAATGCAGCATGACACAGAATTTATGACAGTCTTCCCTTTATGTCACTTAAATCCACTTGAACCATATCGATTCAAGGCTTTGGTGGGCCTCTTCTGTTAGAAAAACTCACAATAGGGAGGTAGTAGTATGAACTGCAGTCCCCACTGTTATAATTGGTTCAGAAGTTGCAACCGATTATCATTATCTTCATCCATTACTACCCATTCTAGATTCCCTCACTCAGACCTAGCAACTCTGCTGGTCATACTCTTGAGTAGTCTGTATCTCTGTTTCTCTTGAGTAGTCTGTATCTCTGTTTCTCATGTCATTTTTAAAGCACTGGTCACTACACTTTTCTATATATCATCAATATTGGGCTAGGGAGAACTTAGAGATATCCAAGTAGATGCCCAACATATTTCTGCCTGCTTCCACTGTGTGATAGCACTCGTTCATGGTCTAGGTCAAGTCTCCCTTACCAGGGTTGTGGCATTTATTCTTCCCTATTGGTCCCTTGGCAAGAAGAGCACATAATGCCTGAGTGGCAGTCTTAGCTCAAAGTTCAATGGATCTTTTCCTGGTTGTCTGGTGGAAGCATTTCCCTCTTTGAGAAACGTAACTTCTAATCCAGAAGAGCACAGAGTCAAGGGGGTGTGGATCACAAATTCCTGAAGTGGATCGCTGGAAATAATGGAAAGGGCAGTCCTTCTGGCCCCCACCTATTGTTCCTTGGACCCATATTCTACCTACTGGAGACACAGCATCACATAATGGATGTTGATATAAGTAGCATGTGATGTCCTAGAGGAACACACTCTAGCTTCACAGGGTATTATCTCCAAGTTGGTGCCCCATCTGTCTCTTCAACAGCTCAGTCTGCTGCTCTATTAGGCCCGTAGTTTCTGGGTGTTGTAGTGCATGAAAGCACGAGTGGATTCCAAACACATTTATACACTTTCACACCATCTTTTCTATAAAGTGGGTCCCTTGGTCCTCTGTGACATTACAATGCATATCATATGGATACATAAAACATTCTGTAAACCTGTAGATAACAGTTCTGGCAAACAAATGGGCTGATTCCAGTCATTCCAAAACACAGTATGACTGACACTCAAACCTATGCTCTTAGCCTCCATACCATTCTATCTCAATTCCTTTACAAATCATAGATTACAGATGGCGTAAGATTATACTGGAACAAAGGAGATGGAGTTGAAAACCTGAGAAATATATAGTAAAATGAGAACTCACTCCCACTCTAAATATGAAGGGACATATAAGAAGGCAGAAGTTCCCATTCCATTCCCACACATTCTGATGAATAAGCACAGGCAATATTTAGTGAAAGCTCAGTTTGTGTCAGTCACTGTTCTAGATACATAACTTTGACTTTTTTTTAACTCAGTGACTACATGAAGTAGATGCTATGACTGTACCATTTTTTTTTTTTAACTGAGGACACATGCTCAGTTCCTCTAGTTACTAAAAGATAAATCCTGGATTCTAACTTGTATAGTCTGGTCCCAGAACCTCTACACTTAAAGGCTGTACTACACTGCTTCTAAAAATAGAAGAAGAGGAAAAAAAGATCCAGGATGCCTTTTTTTAAGAATTGCCCTAACCACTGAACATCTGATTATTGACCAACCAGTCATATTCATCTCCAGGACCAGACTATAATGGAGAAGAAAAAGAAAGGATCTTTTTCTAGTAATCAGTCTCAGATTTGAACCTTGATTTAGCCGATTCTGGTGGAGAGACCAGAGAGACTCTCTTAGCCCTTTGGGCTTCAGTTTCCACTGAAGTAAGATTAGATGGTTTCTCAGGTTCCTTGGCTATTTCATAATCAAGAAATAATTAACATCGTGGATTATGTTAAACTACCTGGAATTTGGTAGGATGGATTTCCCCACATAAATGGAACCTCAGCTGCTTACATGAGAATGTCTTTACCATCACAGTTTATCTAGAGAAAACATCAAGATGAATCTTTTAACCTTTAGCTATAGTGACACATATTTGAGTGAAAGGTACAAACTTATCCCAGAGGCTGAAACCTGGTGACACAGGGGCAGACAGGGAAGGGACATTCCTCACTTCAAAGCTAGCAGCTGAAGTGCTATGCTGTGTGACAAGAGGGTGAGCTCTAAGAGGACTTGAGAAATTGGTGAATCCATTAGCATTGGTCATCCTGATTGCAAATCAATGACTCATTTTGGCACTCTTCTGGCAGCTGCTGAGTTGTTTCCTTAAGATAACTCTTTAATGAGACAGATACTGCAGAGATGAGCTGCATGGTTTCACACAGAAATAGCAAACAGAATGACACCTGTGTTACCTCTCTCCATCAATAAACTGAAGCAAATGAGCTATCCTTGCAAAAACAACCGCCTCTCTGTTCGTTCTTCCACAACACATTTTCTTATTGGTTAACGTTATCTAAAGTGCCATCTTTCCAACCAGCATTCTGCTCCTCGGACTGACACACCATGTACATTTATTAAAATATCAAATACACAAATTAGCCAACAAAAGAAAAAAAAGATAATGTACGTTTTCATTCAGTCATTCTACTAAAAAAAAGAAGTGTTGGTGCTTCTCTAGACATCATTTTATGCATTTAGAAACACAGAAGTGAATGAAGAAGATGGATTTCCTCCCAATGAGGACACTTAGAATCTAGCAGAAAAAATAGGTAAACACAACCACAATCACAACAGTGAATGGAAAATGTACTGATCAATGCAAACACAGGGTGCTTTCAGAGCACTAGAGGGACATCTTAATTCCTTGGGACAATCAGAGAATGGTTCTTGGAGGCACTGTCACAAACTGAGTTTTAAAGGGTGAGGTTATTTAGATGAAGGAGCCAAAGGTTGTAAGGCAGAGAATGAGCTACTGAGAAGGCATGAAGGTCTATAGGGAAGGACTCTTCATGAAGTGGGAGGTCAGACTGGATTACATTTCAGAGTTTCCCAAATCTAAGATTTTGCTATTCAATTTTTTGAAATAGGCTTTATCAACGTAAAACAAATATATAAAAGATAGTTTTAAAAAACAAACTTGCTCTCAGGTCAAACATACATTTACTACTGCTGACTACTTTACCTTTTGTACATTTGTTTTAAAGATTTATTTATTTATTTTACTGAGAGAGTACACACGAGTAGGGGGGAGAGGCAGTGGGGGAGAGAAAGAGAGAGAATCCTCAAGCAGACTCCCAACTGAGCACAGAGCCTGAAGCAGGGCTCCATCCCAGAACCCTGAGATCATGACCTGAGCCAAATCAAGAGTTGAATGCTTAAGTAACTGAACCACCGGGTGCCCCTGGACCTTTTATCGTCCATCTCAGGACATAAATATACAATGCACAACTAAGAAATGTATATGAAAAGAGACCTTCATAAGAAAACAATGAAAAGAGGGAAACATATATTTAAAGATCATTTATGCAACACTGGTGAATTATATACAGTGGGAGAAACACACACATATGAAATAATGTAGGCTAGCTAAACTAATCATAATACATCCATACTATTTAATAATATATAACTTCTAAAAAGAAGTGTACTTTGTATATATTCTTGTGGAAGATTCAGTGAGTGATTAAGACAATTTATGAAAATTTATGTATAGTAGGATACAGTTTTTGTTAAACACAAATACCTGTGTAACATTGTGGGTTTATGTAGTGAGTGGGTTTAGAATATGGGTGTTAACCAACTATTAATGATCATTGTTACTGCTGGAAAACAGGCATGGGAAAAGTTGTAGGGAACTTAGCTATTTAACATTTCTTCTTTTTTAAAAAAAGATTTTATTTATTCATTTGAGAGAGAGAAAGAGAGAGAGTGCACAAGCAGTGGGAGAGGCAGAGGGAGAGGAAGAAGCAGACTCCCTGCTGAGCAGGGAGTCTGATACAGGGCTTGATCATAGGACCTGGAGATTATGACCTGAGCTGAAAGCAGATGCTTAACCATTTGAACCACTCAGGCACCCCTCTTTTTCTTTCTTTCTTTTTTTCTTTTTTACAAAATCTTTTTAAAAAATGTTTAAGTATAGGGGCGCCTGGGTGACTCGGTCAGTTAAGTGTCTGCCCTTGGCTCAGGTCATGATCCCAGGGTCTTGGGATCGAGTCCTGCATCGGGCTCTCTACTTAGCAGGGACCTTGCTTCTCCCTCTCCCTCTGCCAGCCACTCCCTCTGCCTGTACTCTCTCTCTCTAATAAATAAATAGACTATTTAAAAATTTTAAAAAAATGTTTAAGTATGGAAAAATATTATTTTCTTTTATGTACTTTTATACCATAACATATATTTATATGCATTTTTGTTTTAAATACACCTATAGACATGTTATCTATCTATCTATCTATCTATCTATCTATCTATCTATCTATCTATTATCTATCTAATTTTTCTTGTCTTTTAATTTCCAATCTGCTTCCAACATTTCCTATAGGCCTGTACTGGCTTTAATTTTTCTGTTGGCCATGTGATGATTTTCATGACCACCATGTCTCATCAATTGTCTGGCCAGTTTTATGTGATACGCACAAGGGTCAACACTGTATAACAACTGACCACCATCAGTCAAGCTCCTGAATCCACCAGTATTGGCCCACTTTGGTAAACTGGCCCAAGTAAATTAATGAAGCAATCAATTCACCAACATAATTCATTCAGTTTAATTCTTTCTCATAGGAGTTTTCTATCATGTATAGTATAGGGGAGGAAAAAGATGATCTCTAAGTCACAATAGAGTCCTTGTCTGACCATAGCCATACTTGGGCACAGCAATGCAGGTAATAAGCAAAGGAGAAAATGCATGTTAAGCTACTTTGAGAAAATGACAAGTTAACATGCAAGACAACTTTATTATTTATTTGATTTATTTTATATATATAAAATATATATAACATATATATAAATATATATATATTATATCATTATATCATTTAATACCATACAGGGAACTCTTAGATGGCAAAATTAGTACTAATTCCCCTGGAAATCACTCTCATTAATTTATTCAACAAATATTTATTAAACATTAACTGTGTTTTGGGCACTGATTCAGATGCTGGGGAAAACAACAGTATAAAATCATAAAGATATTCCTACCCTAATGAAGATGATCTCATAGTGGAAGGAGACACACCACAAGCAAAATAAATAACTGAAATATGTGCGGTTGTATTTTGTTAATCCTAAAATGCACATTGTCTTGTACACTTCTATTATCTCTGAAATCAGGATGCATCTCACAATCAAGTACATGTTAACTTAATTTTTTCTTTAATTTTTCTCATAGTATATACACAAATGCTGCATCTCATAATCATTGGTGCCTAAGACTTGATAACATATGGTGTACTATGGGGGTCAAATACAGGAAAGGATAAATTTAAGTAGGGTGAGGGCTTTCTGAAAATGTAATATTTGAGCAACAACCAGAAGGAAGTGAAGGACCTGGCCAGGCAGATATACAGAGAAGATGATTATAAGTAGATGGACCAGCAAATGCAAAGGCCCTGAGGCAGCAGTAAGGAGACAAGTGTGGCTGGGGCACACTGAAAAAGTGGAGAAAATATGAGTTGAGGTCCCAAAAGCAATGACCTGGGACCACATCCTGTGTAGACTTATAAATGTCCAAAGGTACTTCAGATTATCTTCTCAATAAAACTGACTCTATCAAAGAGTATCGATCCAAAGAGTGTTACGGTGGTAGAAGGGGTTGAGCTCTGGAGTATTTTGAAGGTGGAATTTTCAGGATTTGCCTATGGAGTCAGGGGAGGAATGAAATGAGGCTGACATTGGGAATTGGTCAAAGATAATGCCAAAGTTTTTGGTATGAGTGAGTATACCATTCCTGTAGATGTGCTTTAGTGCCCAAAGGTATTAATTCCTAAAAGACTCCTTTCTGAGATAAGGGATGATGGAGAAGAGTTGATTGGTAAAAGGTTTAGTTGATACAATATGGTGTTTCCATGCTTGAGGACAGAGATCAAAGGAGCTGTTAGACTTTAGTAGGGAATGAATGTCACAATTATGACACCATACTATCACAATTCTGAGGGTTTTAACTTCAAACAGAAGTCTTCACGGACCTGAGCCATAGGTCTCCTGGAATACTGGTCTCTGTCATTCCCACAAACCCTTGAATAAGACTGTCCCTGCCAAGGTTTTCCTAGATCCCTCCTCTGAGTCTCCTGAATGGTTAATTATTCATAAAGAAGTTACCCAAACTTGATCAATTCAGTCTTCACAAACATCTGGGTTTTTATTATTACACTATCAAGAGGCATATGTAATTGCAAGAAGCCAAGACACCAGAGACCTACTTTTTGAATTTCCACTAATTGCTACCATTTACTAAGAGGCAATTCTTCACCAGACAGGTTCCTTTAAATCTATCATTTGCAACTCTCACAACCCCTTCAAGGTAGATGTTATCATATCCATTTCACAGATGAAGAAACACAAAACATAAAAAAGATACCCAAGGACACACATGGCCTAATGTAGTCAAGCTTCAGAGCTATTTCTACATTACCGTACCATAATCATTAAGGACCTTGACATCGGTCCCAACATATCTAGCTTCAGGTATAGCTTCTTGCATCATCAAGGGAAAAGTCCAATCTTATCTATCACTTTTAATATGCTAGGCATTGCACTAGAATAGTTCATAGCAATTTCAGCCAACTATATTTACCAAAGCAAGGAATAGGCTCTTGAATTTTAGAAAGACTAGCAACAATTTTATTTTTTAAAAGGGTCATAATAACTTTATTATCTAAAAGTCCTGGGCACCTGGGTGGCTCAGTGCGTTAAGCATCTGCCTTTGGCTCAGGTTATGATCCTGGAGTCCTAGGATCAAGTCCCGCATCAGGATCCCTGCTCAGTGGGGAGTCTGCTTCTCCCTCTCCCTCTCCCTCTCCCTCTGCTCCTCTCCCAACTAGTGCTCTCTCTCTGTCTCGCTCTCTCAAATAAATAAACAAAATCTTAAAAAAAATAAAAATCCTAATATAGGGGCACCTAAATGGCTCAGTAGGTTAAGTGTCTGACTCATGATTTCAATTTAGGTCATGATCTCATGGGTTGTGAGATCGAGCCCTGCAATGGGTTCCTTGCTCAGTGGGGAGTCTGCTTGAGATTCTCTCTCTCCCTCTCTCCACTTGCTCTCTCTCTAAAATCAATCAATCAATCAATCTTTAAAAATCCTAATACAAGGACAGAAAGTTAGCTGAAATTTCACAGTATAGGAAAGAACAAGAGCTTTAGAGTGGATAGCTCTAGATTCAAACCCCACCTCACCTCTCACATTTACTGTGCATAAGGGACTCAATTCTCTGAGACTATGTTTTCAGCTGTTTTTATGCTGCCTGCCTTCAGTGAGGACAGCGTGTAAATACATGTAATAAAACCTAACCTGGTCTATAAAAGGTAGCTAATATTATTAAGGCAATCTTTAGTAAGGCAGTGTGGCATAATGGCAAGAGCTGTGTCTTAGTTCATTTCGGCTGCTGTAACAGGATGTGTTGACTGAATAGCTTATAAACAACAAACATTTATTTGTCACAGTTCTAGAGGATGGAAGTTCAAGGTCTGGTGAAGGCTCTCTTTTCCTGGCTTATAGAGAGCTACCTTTTCTTCGTGTCCTCACATGGCAGGAACAAGGAAGCACTCTACGTTTTCTTTTCTATGGGCACCAATCTAGAGCCCTTATAACCCCAACTTCAAATACCTCACATTGGGGATTGGGTTTCAACCTAATGTTTTGAGGAGACATAAATCTTCAGTCCATAGTACTGTAGTAGGTAGAATAATGGCACCCCAAACAGTCCACAGCTTAATCTCTGGGACCTGTGAATATGTTATGTTACATGACAAAGAGGAATTAAAATTGAAGATGTACTTAAAGTTCTAATGAGCTGACTTTAAAATAGGCGGGTTATCCTAGATTTTTTGTGTGGACCCAATATAACCACATGGAACCTTAAAAGTGGAAAAAGGAAGCGGCAGAGAAAACCAGAGAGCTGCAACATAAGGACTCAGCTTGACATTGCTGTTGCTGGCTGTGAAGATGGAAGAAGGGACCATGAGCCAAGGAAAGCAAATGGCCTCTGGAAGCTGGAAAGGGAATGGATTATCATTTAAAGCCTGGAGAAGGACCACAGCTTTGATAACACCTTGATCTTAGCTCAGTATGACCCATTTCAGATTTCTGATTTCCAGAACTATAAGATAAGTGTATTGTTTAATCCACTGCGGTTATACTAAGTTGTTATAGTAGCAAGAGGAAACTGATACAAAAGCTAAGAGCCAGTAGGACTGAGTTCTAATTCCTGCTCTGCCACTGGCTAGTTCTCTTATCTTGGAGAGCTTTCTTAACCACTCCATATCTCATTTTCCTCATCTGTGAAATGGGAGAAATAATACTGCCTACCTCATAGTATCAGGGGACTAAAAGAGTGAATGCATAGCTTAATCACTTAGAGTAGTGTTTAGCTCATGGCAATTACTCAATATACATTAGATATAAGCACTTTCTTAGATGCCAGCAATAACTGTTTCAGTGATTTGGTTTCTATCCTTTTAATGCTGTAAATATGCAATATATAATTTGTAATTAAATGCAGCATATAAATATATAAACACATATTTACATATTGCATCTTATTTACAAAAGACACAATATGTAAATGTATAAACATAAAATGCTGGGCACATCTACATTTCTAAACTATTTGTAGCATAAACTTGGAGGATGGTTGATAGAGTGTAGAATTCACACCCAGGGATGAAAATTGAGGTCATGCTAGTAGGGAGGGCAGAGGCAAGAAAAAAGACTGCTCTCAGCTGTTTTAATGAAAAAGAAAGAAAGGCAACTATGTAAAGAACTCACAACAATGGCAGGCCAGTTGCCATTTTTAACCTAACATTTTATCACTTTTTTCTTTAAAGGACAACCCTGTTGCTTTCAATCATGGGTGTAAAGAATGCACATAATTATTTGGCATTTCAAAGAAATAAAATTTAAAAGAGTCACTAAAGTTATCCATCCCTCTTTTCTAAACTTGAAACATCAAAAATAGATGTCCCTGGCATGATAACACACTGAAGTCATTTTGAAAGAAAATTAGAATTTCCATTCCTCATTTTCCTTTCTTCCCAGTAAGGTTTTAAGCAGATGGGAATATCAATTTAGTTACTTGACATTTAGAAGGATAAATGACTTAAGAGCTTTATGATCCCCTCTCATTGAAGCATATTTGATAACATCTGCCCAACATCTTACACTCACATCAGAGCCAAGTATGATTTAACAAGAAGAGAAAGAATGGCTAGACTCCAGGACCCCAGGATTCCATCGCTGGCCCTGATACTAACACAAGCAACAGCCAATATCCAGGGCTAAATAAAGCTTCTTATTTATGGGCAGCTTTTTTATTACTACCCTAGCTGATATGTAATTATTAAGACTAAGAAGTTTTAAATGGGATATGTAATAATTTTTTCAAGGAGAAAAAAAATACTTGCACATGGGGCAAGTTTTTGTTCTAAACTCTCAGAGAGAGAAAGTCTACCTTACTTTAGAGCGTATTGGAGGAACTGCAAAAATCTTGCATACTATGGCTATAGGTCTCATTCATATAGAAGGAAAGGCACTCTATTTTTTTTTTCTGAAGATATGCTGCCATCTTTACTAGAAATTCTCATTCTTCTTTTATGTAATAATTGACAGCAGTTAATGTTTTTACCTCACTGGTTATCAGTCTTAAGTCAGGAACATTAAAAAAAAAAAAATACAGTGGAGAGTCTGCTTGAGATTCTCTCTCTCCCTCTCCCCACTTGCTCTCTCTCTAATCTTTCCCTTTTATAGTGTCCTTTTATTTTTTAAATTTTATTTTGTTAAAATTCAATTAATTAACATATAGTGTATTATTAGTTTCAGAGGCAGAGTTCAGTGATTCATCAGTTGCATATAACACCCAGTGCTCATGACATCATGTGCCCTCCTTAATGTCCATCACCCAATTACCCCATGCCCTGACCCTCTTCCTCTCCAGCAACCCTCAGTTTGTTTCTTATAATTAAGAGTTTCTTATGGTTTGTCTCCCTCTCTGTTTCATCTTATTTTTTTATTTTTCCCTCCCTTCCCCTATGATCCTCTGTTTTGTTTCTTAAATTCCACATATCAGTGAGATAATATGAGAATTGTCTTTCTCTGACTGGCGTATTTAGCTTAGCGTAATACCCTCTAGTTCTATTCACATCATTGCAAATGGTTAATTTCAATTTTCTAATGAAATAGAATAAGCAATATTCCATTGTGTGTATACACACACACACACACACCCCACATCTTCTTTATCCATTCATCTGTCAATAGACATCTGGCTCCTTCCATAGTCTGGCTATTGTGGACATTGCTGCTATATACATTGGGGTGCATGTGCCCCTCCAAATCACTGTTTGTATCCTTTGGGTAAATATCTAGTAGTGCAATTGCTGGGTCGTATGGTAGATCTATTTTTAACTTTTTGAGGAACCTCCATACTATGGAGTGGCTGCACCAGTTCACATTCCCACCAACACTGTAAGAGGATTCCCCTTTCTCCGCATCCTCGTCAACATTTGTTGTTTCCTGACTTGTTAATTTTAGCCATTCTGACTGGTGAGAGGTTTTGATCTGTATTTCCCTGATGCCAAGTGATGCTGAGCATTTTTTCATGTGTCTGTTGGCCATTTGTATGTCTTCTTTGGAGAAATGTCTGTTCACATCTTCTGCCCATTTCTTGACTGAATTTTTTGTTTTTTGGATGTTGAGTTTGGTAAGTTCTTTATAGATCTTGGATACTAATCCTTTATCTGATAAGACATTTGCAAATATCTTCTCCCATACTCTAGCTTGTCTTTTGGTTTTGTCAACTGTTTCCTTTGCTGTGCAAAAGCTTTTTATCTTGATGAAGTCACAATAGTTCATTTTTGCTTGTGTTTCCCTTGCCTTTGGAGATGTGTCTAGGAAGAAGTTGCTGTGGCCGAGGTCGAAGAGGTTGCTGCCTGTGTTTTCCTCCAGGATTTTGATGGGTTCCCATCTCACATTTAGGTTTTTCATCCATTTTGAGTTTATTTTTGTGCATGGTGTAAGAAAATGGTCCAGTTTCATTCTCCTACATGTGGCTGTCCAATTTTCCAAACACCATTTGTTGAAGAGTGATAGTGTCCTTTTAAAGAAAGGAAGGGGAATGACATCCCTAAGGCATTTATGAAGACCTCCTGAACAGCCTCCAAAAAATAAGAGCCGTAAAACAATTAGCAACATTAACTAAAATCACTTGAACAAATAGAGAGCCAACACCTCTAGGCTTTATACGCACACGTAAGTGAAATACAAATCTCTCCTGATCCCTTGTATTTGGATATTGGCTAATGAATCGTCTTCACTCCTTCAGAATTATCTTCTCTTGGAATTATGTGTGAGTCCTCTCATGCTGCATGTCCTGGGAAGCTATGCAAACAGTGAGGACTCAATAAATAGCTGCTGAATGAATAGAGGGATTAATTTATTTACTTACGGTGCTCTTCCATTCTATTGCCTTGGTTTGTGAGATTAAGGAGCTTGCTGGCAATATGTGGTCTCACTGGAACTTAGTTTGCTAAGTCACTCTATTACACAAATAATGATAATGAAACATGAAATTCTGAAACTTGAAGGGATCTTAAAAGTCAACTGATTCAATATCCCGATTTTCCAATTTGTGGAACGATTTTAGCATTTCAGGGGCCCTCAGCAGGTCATCCAGTCAAAAGTCTGACAAAACACTTCATGAGAGATGGTAATACATTTTATGCACTGGACCTGAATTAAATGCCAATGGTTTAGTTTTGGGAACAGTTTGTTGCTACATTTGGCTTGCTTAAAAAATGTGTATTTATAAAATATGACTCGAAGTACCTATAGCTTGCTAATTGTCTTTATTATCTGCAGGTCTTTACCTGGATGAGGGATACATATACATCTACATAATCTGCTCCAGAGGTTAAAATTAAGGCCAATAGGTTATTAAAGAAATGGAAATGTAGGCTTCGAGAAAAGAAAAATTATATGTTTACTGGGTATGTTCTTATCCAATGTCTTTAGAATACAAACCCCATAAGCATAGGAATTCAATGTATTCACAACCAAGGACATTGCTTGGCACCTACTAGATCATCAATAATTAGTGGATTAAAAAATGAATTTAAGGAGACACTAAAGGACAGCTCGGATATTTTATTCAGGTAGTCATCCCTGCTGTGAGGCCCAAGAAGGCAGAACCAGAGCATTAAGAGAAGAGGAAGAATGTTGGGGCTGTGGCAGGAGGGCTGGCCTCCTGATGTGTTGGTAAGTTGACGTGATATAAAGACTTGGGATCAAAATGTGCCTCATCTTTTTTTATTCAAATTTAAATCTGTATCCTCCTATTATAAAAAATATATATATTCTGTTGTCATAAAAGAGATCCCTTCCAACAAAACATTTTTAATGGTCATTTGATCTTTACTGTCTACCACCCACTCCCTCTTCTTATAGTAACAACATACTGTCTGCTTTGGGTATCACTTGCATCCCACCATTGGATTCAATTTGGAAAGACTACGAAGTATGGCACACTGCCCATCAATAGCTAAAATGTGGGAAGCTGGCCCAAGGCTGGACAACTGTGTGCTCTTTCTCTGAAACTTGTCAACAGTGACCAAAAGACTTAAAATGTTTGGAGTGGATTCACAGCAATGATTGAAACCGAAGACACTGTCCAACAATTTCTGCAACTTGGATGCCTAGAGCTTCACTGGTTCTCAAGTTTTTCTTTATATTAATCCTCACATCTTTCCAGGAATTCATTGCCTGCTTATATTAGCCATAGCCTGTTTCTGTTGCCTACAACCAAGAAATTTTAACTGATGCAGAGCAAAGTAAAGACTTTAGAACCTCCGTATCTAGACTTACATATTTCTCTGTCATTTACTGATCACCTGATATTTAGCACATTCTTTGCTCTACTTAAGCCCCAATTTCTGCACCTGCAAAATGGAGATAAAATAATTTACCATATATAGGGATTATATTAAATGGTGTTTGTGCAATATCAGGCATTTAGTAAATACTCAATAAACAGTGCAGGCTAATATGTATATCAAAAGCAAAAATGGGGTGCCTGGGTGGCTCAGTCAGGTAAGTGTCTGCCTTCTGCTCAAGTCACGATCCCAGAGTCCTGGGATCGAGCCCAACATTGGGCTCCCTGCTCAGTGGGGTGCCTGCTTCTCCCTCTCCCTCTGCCTGCCACTCCCCTTGCTTGTGCTTGCTCTCTCTGTCAAATAAATAAATAAAATATTTTTTAAAAAAAGTAAAATGACTCTTCATAGATGTATTATAATTCAGGAATAATTAAAGATGCAATTGTCAGTTCTCCAAGAGTTTTTACTAAGGATCTTCATAAGAAGTTTTAATCAGGCATAGATAAAGAATTTCCTTGATGTTAAGATGCACAGATTTTTAAAAAATCATTTCCCAAACTGCACCTGACGGCCAACATTTTCAATTAATGAGTTAGTATGTTTCTGCTTCTTTTTTATTTTCTCCTCAAAGTTCTCACTAAATTGGTGATGCAGCTTCCTATCAATGGGGTCCTAAACTAGAAAGTATAGTAACTAACAGGAGTCGGTGGTAAACTACTCATGCACATCACACAGTGTGAGGGGCCCCATCTATCGCACATTCTTGAAGCCTTTATACCCTAACTCAGACTCACTGGAGAAAGCAGTTCTAGTAATCTTACTAACCACTTATGCTGATCTCCACTTGTCTTCAATAGAAGTAACAATTCTGGTTTGGGTTCATCAAGGGAGCTCTGTGTTCAGACTTCTGTTGTTGTAATATTGTAGTTGAAGTTTGTTTTCTGTTGGGGTAGCAGATAACTGTTCATTAAAGTGCACGCTTACTGACCTATAATCTTTGTTCATGTTTACTGCCTCTATAGTCATGATCTTAGGGGGGAAAAAAGCACTCTCCTGCTGGAGCTGACTTCTGCTCAGTGCTAGATGGACAACACTAGCATTTTCCCTTGGGGGGTACACAGGTGCGTGGGTGTATCCTGTCACTTGCCAACCTACCTCAGTTTACCCAACTTAGTAAATAAATTAAATACTGGCTACTGTGTAGAAGGGCTAGGTATAATTAATTGGTTCATTTTTATAAAAGGCCTGGAGATCTAGGGACAACGGACAATAAAAAGAGTGCATTGTCTTACTGGTGCTTTTTTATTAATACTGACTGAGGGGTATTGAGTCAGCCAAACACACAGATTTTCAAAGTGAGCACTTCAATAATGCACCAACACTACACTAAACAAAATCCTGTCATGGGAAGTAAAGCATGATCTCCCTCTTCCAGCAAGTTTCTTTGATGCAGAGTTATCTGAAGCATGAAGGCCTCGGCCCCATTGGCGCCCAAAGTTGCTCAGGTCTTGTGTTCAAATAAGGGGATGCTGGAGAGCCAGCATCTTGCCTAGCAATCTTAATAGTTTATTAGTAAGAGGGTTGCCAGACCTACGTGATGATTTTGAAGTATGACGAGGGGAGCCAAAGTATGGCATAATTTAGAGAGCTGCAGTTTTGAAATCACAGAGAGGTGGATTCCAAACCTTGATTCCCCCATATGCCTTATACAAGTTATTGGACATTCCTGAACCTTAGTTTCCTCATCTGTAAAACTGAGATAATCTTACCAGTAGCCTGGGACTGTTGCGAAGTTTAAATGCATATGTAAATTAAGCATGTGATCGTTAGAGTGCTACCAGCTATGGGAGGAAATACTTTCTATGGCCTACAGGGGGAAGATAACATTGAAATAAAGTCTGCTTTGGCTCCGTGACACAAAAGTTTATACTTAGTTCTTAAACAATCTACAAAACTACAAAGGCCATTCAAATTTACTTTCCTTCTTCTACGCATTACAAAATCCTAGCCAACATAATGAGGTCGGATTATTTTTTCAGAGATAACTTTCCAGTACTAGTTATGCAGAGGTGGTGAGTAATTCACTTACTTCCATGAGCCTCAGACCCCAAATGCTGCATAAGTGGCAATAGCAAGTTCTAGGTAGAGGGCACTACATGGAGGAGGAAAACAATCAAAAAATAATAAAATATCAAGAATTGATAAATGAGGGGCACCTGGGTGGCTCAGATCGCAATCTCAGGTCCTGGGATTGAGCTCTGCACTTACCAGGGAGTCTCCTTCTCTCCTTCTGCCCCTCCCGTCCCTCTCTTAAATAAATAAATCTTTAAAAAATTGATAAGTGAATATAACTATGAAAGAGGAGAAAGTATTGTGATGGGGAAGACCTCCCTGGGGATGGGTCCTCTGAAGAGATCTGAGGAAAGCGGGGAAGAGAGCCTGGTGGAGATGCATGTCTCGGGGACCACATCCCTGACGGAGGGAGAAGAGGTGTGGCCGGGGCAGGCTTGGGTCAGAAACAGGGAGGGGCAGTGTGACTGAGACAATGTGGACGCAGGTGAGGGACTGGAGATGAGCGCCGCCGAGGCGTGGTCACAGCGAATACAGTGGCTTTTATTCCAAGTACCATGGGCAGTCAGTGGGGGCTTAGAGCAGTGGAGAGATGCCATCTGAAACTGAGTTCGTCCTGTTTGCTGTTGTAGAACAGGAGGGTGAGCAGGGTCTTTTGGCTGCCGCCCACTTCACAGCAATGGTGGGAATGCTGTCTACACTGGTGGGGTCTGCACACAGAAATGCGGGGATGGGGGCATTAATACCTTGGGAAGTAACAGCCATTCCTTTTGAACATTTATTCTATCAAAAATATAAATACAGGCATAACTCGTTTTATTGTTGCTTTGTCACACCTGGCAGACACTGTGTTTTTACAAATTGAGGGTTTGTGGCAACCCTGCATTGAGCAAGTCTATTGGCACCATTTTTTCCAACAGCATTTGCTCACTTTGTGCCTCTGTCACGTTTTGGTCATCCTCACGACACTCCAAACTTTTTCATCATTGTTAATTTGCTATGGTGATCTGTGATCAGTGATGATGACTCACTGACAGCTCAGATGATGGTAAGCATTTTTTAGCAATGAGGTGTTTTAATTAAGGTATCTACGTTGTTGTTTTAGACTTAATGCTATTGCACACTTAAAACTACAGTATAGTGTAAATGTAATTTTTATATGCCCTGGAAAACCAAGAAATTCATTTGACTCACTGTGCTGAAATATTCACTTTATTGTAGAGGTCTGGAACTGAATCTGCAATATCTCTGAGACATGCCTGTATCTTAAAGGATTAAAAATGCTGTCATCCTTCTCATTGTTCATGATACCACGAAGTGAAGTTTCTAGAACTAGCTCTGAATTTGGAGTATTTTACTAATAATTACGTATTTATCTTTGAGGTTAGACACTGAGTCTTAGTGAGCTTTGTATTACCAGCTCTTATTACAAAACCTGATGCTTTATCCAGATTTAATAAATGATGATTCAATAATGCATCATAAGGACTAATACTTGTATATCCACTACGACTCAATGGCTTTCACATGTATCATCATCTTATCTGATCCTGAGGATATTCCTGAGGGGGGCGCTATGGCACCTTAGTAAACCCATGTTAAAGACAAGATGACTGAGTTTCAGAGAGGGTAAGGGCAGTCGAAAGCCATGTGACTAAAAGTGACAAAAAAGTCAGATGTAAATACTAAATCACATCATCTCTTGCCAAGATCGTGTGCCACCTTTGCCGCAGATGTCCTCAAAGCACTCACTTCCCGAGCTAATCTGTAACTCCTGTCAATCCAAATCCCAGGACTAATCCCAGTTAAAACTATCCATCATATCTCATACATATGTAATGGCTGAAGGTCACTGCATGTTAGAAACATTTCCTAGGTATCCAAAAACAACTGTGTGGAATTAGGGCCTGGGTGCATTTTCAGACATTAGCAATGCACATTCTTCACCTTTAATGTGCTGGAACGAGGATTCTTCAGCATTAACTGAGCAGGGGAGGCAATGAATGGAGACTCTAATATGACAGATTAACAACCATCCAGGGTATTTCTTCATTTATGCAATAGTCTAGAGTGTTGAAAAGGCCTCTGTATTTAGTGGCTGGTAAGAGACCTAATTACACATTGGCATCTTGACTGTTCACTCCACTCTGGTAAAACTGTACATTTCTTTCTCTGTGGCTTTTGTCACCCTACCAGACACTCATTGTTGGCCAATTTCCACTTATAGAGATCAAGTTAGTTTCTCCCACTGTAAACTCATACCCTGCCTTTTAATAAACCTCATCAAGTACCAAATTGGCTCTTGGTTCACAGCTTAGGCCCAGGGCAATCAGACTCATTATGGAATGAACATTTAAGGAGCTTCTTAGCTACTGAGAATCTCTGGAGACAAAGCCATCACCCCATCTGATCTATTCTCCTCACCATCACGGACTCTTGGGGTCTCATTATCTCATTTGGTATTTCAAAACTGAAGCAATTGGGCTAACACCAAGGGCTTCACTCATTGCCACCAAATAAGAAAAGGCCTTGAGAAATGTGCCAGTGTCAACGTGCAATGAGGGTCCAAAAGGGAAACAGATGGGCAAATGACTCATCAACATCAACAGGACCTGTCACGATGAAGTGGAAAGAGGGAAAAAATCAGAAACTCTTTCCAATGTGTTAATGATACTGAAGTCCCAGACTGAAGGGAAGAATAATGCTCCTAATATCAATGAGATTTTGCTATTTGATTTAATTTCATTAACCACGCAGCTTGGAGGTACAGAGGAGGAGAGTTTTAATCTATTTATTTACACACACTTATAGATCACTTACTCTGTGCCGTACTCTATACTAGGAGATTTATAAATGCTTCCTTAAATACCAGAAATTCTTGGGCAGCTTCATTTCTGTACAATTTCCTCACTTTCTCTTTCTCCTTTCTCTTATCATTAGTATTTAACATTTCTCTGAATTTCCCAATTTCAGCCTTTACTATAAATAATGGTTGACCCCTTACTCCTTACTCTAGGGGACATTAGGGAAAAAATTAGCCAAATACGTTTATTTTTATTATAGATTTTTAAAATTTAATTTTCAACATGTCACTGTAAAATCTTATGCACAAAAGCCTAATGATTACTAGAGAAGAAATTTGTTCAACTTTGGGGAAATCGCGTAGTTCTTTCTCTGTAAATGCCAGATCCTTATTGATACGTTTCCTGTACTACAAATGAGGGGATAAACACTTACCCAAACAACTATTTTAGGAATAGTTAAAAAGAGTCTGTTTATTAGAAAAAAATTCTATTTACCAGAAGAAGAAGGAGGAGGAAGCAATAAATATATTTCACCCTCAGTGAGTAAGTGATTTTTCTAGGCACCTGCTGGAGAAAAAGAAAATAATTTGTGTTTTTCATCTACTGAAACCACCATTTGTTTTGAGTGGCAAATATAAACAAGTTAAAAAGTGTGAATTTTAAAAAGGCTAGTCAAAAAATGAAAATAAATAAAAATAAAATACAAAAGGCTAGTCCCACTTTTCTCCCCAACCTGCAGAAAGGGAGCTTAATACAGAAATAAGACTATAAATCAACTAATGACAGTGTAGGATTTTGTGGGAGATTTAGCTTTTCAGCTAATATGTCCTCTGTCGTGGTAGAATTTTCATGTGACAAAGTATGATTTTTCCTGTTATTTCTCTGTGAAGGTGGGTGTGGGGGAAGGGGGAGAGTTTGTAAAGCTGTACCACTGTAGCAGACCCTACGGTCTTCTCGTACGTGAATGTATTGAATCGTAGTGACACAGCTGACAAAAAGAGTTATATCTTTTCATGAGCTTGTGTTCTTTATTGCTTACATTAACTCTTAGAGAAGAAAAAAAAAAGGTGAATTCAACAGGCTATAAATCTTCCCTGACACACAGTATGATACTGTCTTCTGGTAGAAGAGCAGACTAAGGGAACATAAACCACTTCTCTACCATGAATGGAACACGCGTTGGGGAGAGAAAGGGAATGTTCTAATACCGAGGCTCTGATCTTCCCCCCACTAAATTCATCTTTCCCTTTATAGTTTCGAAACACACCAACAATGAAGAGAGATGATTATAGCCACAAACAAATTTCACCAGACTACAATCGCCTTATTTCCAAGAGGTTAATTCTAAGTAAGCAAACCACATTAGGCAAAAGATGAAATGTCGTATTTATAGTGTTTTAAAAAAAGAGAAGACATCAGCTCAAAAATATCAGAAAAATAAACCTAGCTTAATACTGAAGAACACTAATCATTCTCAATATGTTGTCCAATACATTTCCTTAAAATTACTTACAAATGCTAACCACCAGACTACAAATGAAAAATAAGACCATAAAGCAAGGTGTGAGGGAAATCTCGAATAACAACACAATCACTAAAGATGGATTAAGAAGAATATTTTTACACTACCCGTGTAAATTTTTCTGAGCCAGAATAGCCCAGATGGCCATAAAAAAAGTATTTCATTCACTGACCTCCTCCCACAATTCTGCTCCTAAGTCTGACGTAAGGGAGCTTCCCTAAAACAATTCTTTCTTTTTCCCTTCCCTTCCATCTCTCTATATATACACATGTATACACATTTGCATATATGCACACAAACACACATAAACCCATATATATTTATTGTTCTATTGCATAGAAACTAACTAAACAGCCAGATGTATGCTCTTTGCCATTCACCCCAGACTACCTTTCCCATTTCCCATAGGCTCTTTTTTTTTTAACTATGCATCTATTAATAGACTAGATATTTGTAAGCTTTGCTATAGTAACAAATAACCACAAAATCCCAGTGCTTTATAACAACAAAGACGTTTCTCACACATGCTACATGTCAGCTGCAAGTTGATGATGGCTCAGATATCGCTTTTTTCAATTCAGCTCTGTTCCAAAGATTTTCTTTACAGTAAGATTGTGCTGAAGATGCAGCAACAATACGGAGAATGATATTCTTTTGGCAAAGGAAAAGAGCAACAATACAGAGAATGATATTCTTTTGGCAAAGGAAAAGAGCAAGAGTTGAGTAGGGGAAAATTCAGTACTGATCTCAACTGACGTATTATAATATGAAGATTACATGTTTTATTTTGTTTTTTTCTTCTATGTTCCTGAGATTTTGAGATCATTTGTCAATAAGGCAAAAGTGACTAAATAGAAGTTTGTACCTAGATACAGGGAACTGTAAAAAACATAAATAAGTAAAACCCACAATAGGTGACATTGGCTCCAGGATTAGGCATTGAGCAATTAGGGAACTGACAGTGGAGATTGGAAGAATGACTTCTGTTGGCCTGTATTCCTTTCTCTTTCCAGCTAAGAGTGTTATGCAACATGTAAAAGTGGCCTCTTGGAGACATCTTAAGAAGTAATAATGTATGGTAACAGACTACATACTCTGAATACCCAGGAGTTAGAAATAAAATCAGGGATCTGCAAACTGTGACCTACAAGCCAAATATGGCCCACTGCCTGTTTTTGTAAGTAAAACTTTACTGTAACACAGCCACACTCATTCATTCATAGATGTCTATGAATGCTTTTGCACCATGATAAAGTGGTTTCAACAAAGACTACTACATAGCTGGAACTATTTAATCTGGCCCTTTTCAGGAAATTTTGCGGATTCTTAAGTAAAACAGAAGCAAATAACAATCTATTTAACTCCCTTCTTTATTTGATCATAAAATATATTATTCTATATTATTCTATGTTAATACTTGTTATTCCAAGAAGCATATTATTTAAAAATACTTTTCTATAGAGTTTTGAGCAGAAAAAAATCGTGATTTAAGAAACTTATACCCACATAAGTTTTCACTTATTTGTAAAGGTGACAAAAAGTCATCATTTGGTATTTTATGCTCTGACATAAATAGCCCTTAAGGAAAACAACTTGAAGATATATCATAACCAGAAACAATCTCGTATCTTGATTACATATAAAGGTTCTGGAGACAGACAGCTTGGCTTCGAGGTATAAATTACACCATCAGTTCTATAGTATTTCAATGTCCTCATGTTCAAAATGTGTCTGATAGTGGAGTGTCTGGGTAGCTCAGTCAGTTAAGCATCTGACTTCAGCTCAGGTCATGATCTTGGGGTCTGGGATCAAGCGCCATGTTGGGGCTCCTGGCTCAGGGGAGAGTCTGCTTCTCCAGCTCCCTCTGCCCTTCCCCCCACTCTTTCTCTCTCTCTAATGAATAAATAAAAAATCTTTTAAAAATGTGGCTGATAGTAAAGATGGCTTGAGTATTAAAGTAGGTAATTAATATAAAGTTCTTAGGACGATGTGCGGCACAAAGTATATTCTCAATATATTAGCTATTATTAAGAGGGCAAAGAATAACAAAAACACCTCAAATTTTAAGGTTATAAATCACATAAAAATCTTTTAGGAGCATGAAACACAGTAATCAACATGCAGTTTATTACAAATTACCTGTCAGGGCACCTGGGTGGTTCCGTTGGTTGAGCATCTGACTCTTGACTTCAGCTCAGGTCATCATCTCAGGGTTATGAGATCTAACATCACGTTGGGCTCTATGCTGGTCACAGAGCCTGATTAAGATTCTCTCTCTCCATCTCCCTCAGCCCCTGGCCACCCTGCCATCCCACCCTCTATGCTTACATGCTCTCTCTCTCTCTTAGAAAACAAAACAATTAAAACATCTAACCATGGTTAGAAGATTGAATGCAAAAACAAAAACAAATCAAGAGAGGTGTTTGATATATAATGTAAAAATACAATTCTCTCATAAGGTTTGTCTTTTACCCTAGTTTAAATTTATCAAATTGTGATATGATGTGATAATAGAAGAGAGGGAAAGAAAAAAACATACCAGAAAAAAATCCATATAACAAAATATATATATTTTTATCTATCAAGTAAATAGATATATTTTAAAACAATACTGTGGCAAAGGCATGTTGGTAAAGATATAATTACATATTGATATGAGTGTTTGATTTGATAAAGATCTTTCAAGAAATTAAGCAACATGAATTAAAAGCTTATATTTTCATTTTGCAATCCTTAATCAAAAATTGATTTAAGCGGAGTTCATCTACGGTTGCTAACGCCTCTAGAGGAAAAGTAAACAGAAAACTTATTGCAGAGGATGAAGTATGACTCCACGAATGACTTACTGATCATATAGGGAAGCTTGCATCTTTAGAATAGTCAGGCGGACACTAGGAAACCAATCGTCTTACCATCACTAAAATCAGGACCTTGCATTGTTCCTGACATGATGTAATATGAAGGACAAAACACCATTTAGAGAACAATCTTACCAAGATTTGGGGGTCCAACTTCCTGTTTACAAGAACAAAAGATATGGAGGTAAGTTGAAGGACACATGAACAAGCAATCAAATGGATCCTAAATGCGGGAAGCTCTACTGAGATACCGACTTGTATCCTTACAACAATCACTGGTATAGAAAGTAAGATGGAAGAGCGGACACCCATAAATTAAGAGATCTAAGAAACAATAGAGGAAAGCCAAATACAGTGGGGGAGACTTGATGGATCAGGATTTCAACTGACTGACTGGATTAACAGGACTTTTTTTTTTAATTTGAATATGGATTGAGTGATCATTGATTTTCAGAATTTAGGTGTGAATTTTTAAGTGTGATAATGATTTAGCCATTAGGTAAAATGTTCTTTTTTATATTTTAGTAATGCATTCTGAAAAATTTAGTGGTGAAAAATAATGATATTTGGTCATTTAAAATGTCTCTGCAAATCTGATTAAAAGATAACAAAGAAAAAAGGAATAGATTAAATCTAAGGGGACAAAGTACGGTATATGAATGACGGGCTAAAAGAGGGTTTATTATGGTATTTTCTTTACTCTTATACCTATTTAAAAATTTTCAGAATAAAAGGCTGATTTCTTTTTAAATTTCACAGTCTCCCTTCCAGGAAGCAATGCTATAGCAATCATTAAAAGTGTGGACAAATAATCTTGCAAAAAGATACTGATCAATGCATTACTTACGTTAGGCAAAACAAAATAAAAGCCTGACTTTAGGGTGATAATTCATAGCCTGAGAATTTAAAAATTAATGAACCTTGAATTATTATGTTTACAAAGAATTTATAGTGATGTAGGAAAAATTTTTACATTCTTACAACATATATATATACGTATATATATGTGCATATATACATAATATGAAGTTTACAAAAGTATATATAAAAAAAAAATAAGAAATAAGCATCCCAAAATGCTGACAATTACTTTCTTTATAGGTTTTTTTGTTCTGCTTCTTTATATTCTTTATTCATCAGAATGTCCAATATCTATACATGCATACATGCATTTATTTGATAACTAGTTAAAGGAGCAAACAATTATCCAGGTAAATGATTTCTGATTTAGGGAATTTATCTTGAGTTTACAAAACATTTCTTTTTGAAAGTGCTTATCATAAAAGTTAAAGAGTAAGCTGGAGAAAAAAGTATCTCACAAAGAATTTCATAGAGCTCTTCAGATCTTCAGAGATTTCTTAGAATATTTAAGCATCATTATTAGTAAATGCTTTCTATTAAGAATGAAATTTATAGAACTAGTCATATCATGATTACATTGAAAAAAAATACAACAGAGCCCATCTCGGCGTAATCAGTAGAAAATTCTCAGTGTTAGTTTGAGATTAGAATTCTAAAACTAAAAAACAAAACAAAATGAAACAACAAATAAAACAGAATATCTTAACTTTATTGAAGCATTTTTACCTCTAATTCTGCCAGCTTCCATGATGGAGATGATACTATGGGGGGAAAAAAGGTGTGGTATGATATCCTAGTAAGAGATTGCTTGGAAAAAGGTCTTACAAACTCCTGCCTATTATTTTATTTTTGTATCTTCCTATCTGAACTTTGAAATATGCTATTTATTTTGCCATTTAATTATGTACCATTTCAACGTATTTTTAGAGAAGCAACATTATGTAGGGAATAGAGCATGAATCTTTGAATCAGATCTGGATTTGAATTCAAGGCCTGAAATTTTCTCCCTGTATAAACCTCAATTCCTCATTTAAAAAGTGATTACATTATTACTTATTTCAAATTCCTCTTGATGATTAAAAAATATAAGTCAGGCAAAACGCTATGCTAGTATCCAGTAGATGTTAAGTAAATATTTATTGTATTTCAATTCTCCCTTCCACATATATTTGGTATATTTAATTTTATTTTTAAAGATTTTATTTATTTATTTAAGAGGGGGGGTAAGGGGGGAGAGGCAGAGGGACAAGCAGACTCCTGCTGAGTGAGGAGCCCAAAGTGGGGCTAAATCCCAGTACCCTGAGATCATGACCTGAGCCAAAATCAAGAGTCAGACACTTAACCAACTGAGCCACCCAGATGTCCCTTCCACATATATTTGTATTTATCTGATGCACTGAAGAAATTCTTTTTGAAATATGATGCCAGTGACTAGTTAACTTCATAACCAATACGTTCTCTTTGAGCATGGCTGGGGTATTATTCATCCAGATGAGTAATCAGAATATAGTTTGGAGGCATTCCAACTCCGTTACTACAATTTTCTTCTCAGTCTTTAGCAAATGTCTTAGGTTTCTCAAATTATTATTATTTTTTTAATCAAGTCATTTTCAAAAATGTCTAGCACCTCTGCTCTTCCATCTGGAACCCAGGGACACTCAAAAGTTAAAATTTAATGGCATTTTAACAAAAGATAGTTTTGCCATTCTCGTTAGGTCAGTCTTTTTGATGACCTCAGTCTTTCTGGACATATTAACAGACATCAGTCAGATATTTTTTTCTCCTTTGCCTGATTTTCACATCAGAAAAGGCTGATTTTGGACATGAAATAACTTGGGTTGGTTTTCTAATTCAGTAAGCTTTTTTCACTCTTTTGATTATTATATATATATACATATTTTTTTGCCACAAGGAATTACACTATTATGATTATTATTTACTCTTCGATTCTAATTGCAGCATGGGGCCAACATTCAACATGAGGGAATCCCTGCCTGTAGAGATAAGCATCGCAAGCTTCATGCCTGAGCTAAGAATTGGGAGTATAGGGAAACATATTCCAGACATACTTTTATAGATTCTTCAGCCTCCACACTATGCCGCTACTACATTTATATTTTATGCATATAGATATATATTCTTTAATAATTTATAAAGCTGGATACAGTTGCTACAAGGCGATGTGATGGTCTCATTTGATCTACTTTGGTAGAATCACTTTCTGTCGGGGAATTTACTGCAATGATGTGCACAGTAAATATTTAATAGCATTAGAGGCATCAGAGTCTATTTTTCTTTGAAGAGTGCTTAATTATGTCAATTTTCCACGATGAGATGCTAAAGTCAGTATTATTTGAATTTGGAGTACTAGGTGGAGGTAGAGAATTCCTTGTGTGAGGCTCCCCTCCCACAAGAAGTCAATGTATGTGAGTTTAACAAGGCAGTACAGCAGAACCTCAACCTCATTAATGTAGGCCACACTAATTAAATATTTGTGATGTGACAGCTGTGCTTGAGCTAAATTCTACCGTGCACTATCAGTGAAGAAAGGGTTGGCTAAACTACACAGGAATATAAACAACACAGGGGAAATGAGTTAAATCTATTTTTACCATGTCCTCTCTATTCATGTACTTTGAGAGCTATTATTTGCCTACAAATTAGATGGAATCATATGTTGCTATTTGGCAGTTTTGATCTAAAAAAGGACATTTCATATGGGTCAATTTGTAAGCTTTAATCCTTTCAGTAGAAAAGCTCTGATGATAGACACAACATCTTTTCTGTTCATTCATTCCAGTTGGTGACAAACCATGCTATATTCTTGATATATTTTTCTTGCATTATCACTAAAACATCCTAAGCCAAGACCTTAATTGATGGAAAAGTTGACAGGATAAGCAACCAAGTTCCACTTGGCTTTCCAAAATAACTGCATACATTTGGCCTCAATAGTTAGTTACAACTTGTAACTCTTAGTAAAGTCTGAACATATGGCTTCACCATAAAGAATAAACTATAACATGGCTCTCTGTACATGATCACAGCTTTGACTTAAATGTCTCACTGCAGTGTTATTCTTACATCCTCTGAAAAATAGACTTTTTAAAATCTGTATTTTCTTCTGGACACAATAAACAATTTTAGATTTGGAAGATAACTTCCCTTTGGAGAAGTTTACAGAAATGTAGTAATGATTAATCTAGAAAACAAAATACATAACCTCTATATAAAAAACACTTTAGTACTAAATACCATTTTATTTTTATAATAATAATTTGACAAAGTATTTTAACAGAGCTATATGCTTTCATTTGCAGATTATATGACGTGTACAAGTTAGAAGGTTCTTGAAATCCCAGAAATAAAGGGATAGACAATATCATATTCACCAGTCCATATCTCAGTGGTTAATTTCTTTACCAGGTGGTGAATTCTTATGAGACAGGGAAGATATAATACACATCTTGAGATCTTTCAGAATACCTAGTAACGTATCAGACATAAATCTGTGCTTTACAATACAGAACATTTTTTAGATTTTATTTATTTATTTGAGAGAGACAGAGAGAGAGAGCATGAGTGGACAGAGGGAGAAGCAGACTCCCTGCTAAGTAGGGAGCCCGAAGTGGGGCTCGACCCCAGGACCCTGAGATCATGACTTCAGCCAAAGGCAGATACTGTGCATTTTGTACTTTTGATCACAAAGTTGGTGCAATGATAGACCAGTGACCCACACTGGATCTATGGGGCTTAATTGTGATATTTTTGCTAGAATTTTTGACAAAAAGAATCATCTTCCTTATTTCTTAGTATAATACAGTTCACCACCACGCATTCACTGAAAGAATACTTGCAAAGCACCTATTATGGGCCAAGCTCTACATACCGCAAAAGGGAAGTCTCCCTGAGGTGAAAACTGAAAGAAAATCAAAGCCTGATAACATTACTTAGCTGTGAGAATCTGTATCTCACTGAAGTCATTTCTAAAGTCTATAGTCTCTATTTCATTTAAGATAGTTTGTTGAGTCGTTAATGGCAGCAAAGAAAATATCTGAAAAATATAATGTGTTTTTCAAAGTTAAGTTTCTTGAGCTTAGGTATTGTCAGACAACTCGATTGTATCTTACGCCAACTCATAGTTCTGGGGAGATAAGCCTTAGTAATATCAGACATGCATCCATGTACTTGGCTTCTACAGATCCAATTACTGGCACATAGACATACATACATCCATAGACACACTCTGATACAATAAACATTTTATATATAAAATATAAATTGTTCGGGTAATTCTGCCTGCCCTAGAATGAATATGAGACAGCAGTTATAATCTATTCCCTCAGATGACTTCAGTATGTTGCAGTCCTCTCACACTACAAGTGTTTTTGATTGATTATAAATTTAAAAAAGTATTTTTCATATAATAGACTTTATTTCTTGGGGAATTATAATTTAACACTACCCCTTGGGTCACTGAAACACTGTTTATCATAGTTAAAGAATTGGAGACTTACAAGAATGGCTGCTGCTTTTGTAAATTACAATACCCCTAGCATGGAACACTATGCAGCTTTTTAAAAAAATTTTTTTTCTAAGATTTTATTCATTTATTTGGCAGAGAGAGAGAGCACAAGCAGGGGGAGCAGCAAGCAGAGGGAACGTGAGAAGCAGGCTCCCTGCCAAGGAGGGAGCCCGATGTGGGGCTCGATCCCCAGGGCCCTGGGATCATGACCTGAGCTGAAGGCATACACTTAACCGACTGAGCCACCCAGGGCCCACCATGCAGCTTTTAAAAAGGAGAAATATATTGAATGAATTAGCAAATGGTAAATGAAGACAACATGTTAAATTTGTAGGACCCCCTTTAAAAAAAACATATATATATGATGTGTATCTATTATATTCAAAATGTTCGCCACTATACACACACACACACACACACACACACACACAGAGGCCCTGGAGATACCATACAAATATGATAGTCATCAGCCCTGGGAGCTTAATTGTTTGAAAAATTTTTAAAAAGCTATTGGAATCTGCCATAGTACTCCCTTAATATAACATTTAGTTACAAGAGGGAGAGGATCCAACAGACATGACCCCGTGATTCAAAATCCAATGACCATCCTTTAATAATATTCAGAACAACTTGGCTTCTCATTTGGTATTATATTATTTTCTCCTATGTATAATTCTTTCAGCTTTCATTATATCAACAGTAATCAAAATCCATGTCATAGCAAAACGTGGGCAGTATGGAGAGGTATAGGACATTTAAGTTCAAAGCTTGACCCCTTTCTCTCATTTTTTAGATACACCTCTTACATTTCTCTTGGCCTTATCAGTTCCATGCAGTTCATAATACTGTTCTAGCCTTGGCCCTTGCTGCAATCTTGCAAGTATATTTGGCCCTGTTTTGATCTCTGCAGCCATCCTAATGGCTAGGTCGGTCATGTTCATTCTATTAAATATGTAAACTCTAAGATTCCTACCTTTGGAACTGCAAATGTAGGCCTATACAACAAATAATTTATATCAGAAAAAAAATTAGCACCAAGAAATGATACTATGGAAACAACTATTTATTCCATTCATGCACAAGGTTTTAAGTACTTCCAAGAAATCTAAAATTGGCCTCCTTCTAAAAAAGATAAACAACTCTACTACCATCTATGTTTAAAAGCACTCATAAATCTGGTCACCATCTGGTCCCTTTTCAGTAAACTACCTAATTATTTAGCTGCTACCTGAACATCTCTACTTAGAAAGATGTCCCCCACATATCTCCAACTCAAATGCTAAACTAAACTCATGCTTCCCGTTATTTCAATCAGGCCCAATCCTTTCTTGTATTAAATATCTCAATTAAAGATGTACCATTTATTCTATCACCAAACGTAGAGTCTCAGAGGTAGAGTCTCTCTAGACATCCAAAAAGGGAAAACCTCTTGCCTCATATTATGTTAATTCCTAGTCATTCATTCTTCCTAATATATATCATATCAGTCTTCTACTTTAGCTCAGAAATGCATCTTTCACCTATATCTTTGTCAGTTTTCACTCCCCTGCATTTACTCTCTACATTGTCACCAAGTAGTCTTCCTAAAATGTAAACCACTCTATATTCTTGCCAGCTTAAAATCATTCAGTGGCTTGACAATTCCAAGTGGTCTGCAATTTTTATATTGTGTATACTATAAGTCAAAAACAAAAAGAGCAAGCACCCTCAGAACGTGTCTATTTATTTATAAATTATTTATCTCTGTATTCCACATAAAGTGCTCATCAGAAATCACACCATTGCAGGCACACACACAAAATAAATACCACAAGATCAAAATGAATGTAAACAGCTATTCTTTATTTTTCCTCTAGTACCCCAGTGAATTGTCTTGAGCACCTCTGTGGCTGGCTCACTCCACCCTGGAGTCCTCCCCTATTTTAGTGGATAATATACAAATTCTTTCCCTGGAGGCATTCATTTCTTTGTGTGATTTTGTATTCTGCTCTTCATTCTATGCTGAACGTTATTGTGGTAACTTGTGATGTATAGTTTATGTGTGACAGGATATGTGTAGAGTAAGGCTTGGATTTAGGATTAGGGGTAGAATGAGTCCTTTGAGGTCAAGATTTGTACTTTTTTCTTTCTCTTGGCAATCTGAATACCCAGCACATTGCTTATGGTATATCTGCTAAATAAGTTAATTAATTAATGTAATTAAATGCATAAGTTAATATACAAACTAGATTGAGCTCTTTAAATGTAAAATGTAGTTCATTAAATTGACTCTCATTTGAAATGTATTTTATTTTTGTACTTTAAGTACAATGCATTCTACAAAAATAGATATTGTTTTAGAAATTGGGAAGGGGAAAATTCTGCTTAAAATGATAAATAATTATCTAGCATCCTAGAGACATTTACTGTAAAAAAAGACCTAACTATAAATGAAATCTATTTGACAGGCCCTGTTTAATCTAGAATCAACAATATTTTGGATGTAGGCACTCATACAAGTGCGTATACTTAGAAAAATAATTAAAACTGAACTTCTAATTTTTTCTATTGTTTGGATTCTCATCATCCCCAAAGTATTATGTTTATGCTCTTACGTTTCTGCAAAATAGATGCTGACAGGAATTATCATATTTTGAGAAAGATTATTGCTATGTTTTCAACTGTCAAAAATCTCTTGAGTTAGAGTGAAGGAACGGAAAGGATGTTTTCATGGTTTACTTCAGTCGCATTTTTTCATTTTGATGCCTACTGTTTAACTGTCTTTGTGGAAGATAAATACGGGCCTTCAACCCTGTTTCAGCACTGACTTCTTTGGGAGCACGTAGGAGGCTACACAGTTTGCAAATCAACACTCACAGCACAATTTCAGAGAACGGCCTCCTGAGGCCAGTTACAAATAGGTCTCAGGATAGAGGTAAGATTTTCGCATCATACATTTATCATCATGCATTTTTGAAAATTGGCTTTAGCAAACAAAAAGTGTCCATTAAGCTCCAAAAGGTGGTAAACTTGGAAAAAGAAAATCCACTAACACAAATCTTAAGTAACTGCTTTAATTCTTGTGAAAGCAAGCAAAAATTGAGCCCAGATAGGAACTAGTAATAATAGGCTTTCCTCTTTCTCAAAGCAGATGCCACTGCCATTGGCCAGATTTCTACAATGAAAATTCATTATCTTTTGGATTAAGCTCAGAACTCAAGGAGACTTTGCCATTTAAAATGTCATCACCAGTTTCCACTAGCTAAGTCTGTGAGTGTGCCCTGAAGACTCCCTTGTGAGTGTGAGTTAAGACTCTAAGACTTCCTGCATCTATGGAAATCACTAACACTAACAGCAATTAACAGGATCATGGAGATTTTTCCTTCCGGAGTGCTTTACTAATATTCTCTAATCCTCCTAGGGAAAAGCAGACTTTATTCCCCTGAAGTTTTCAGTAGGGTTTGACGTTTGTTTGAAGATCACTTTTCTCATTGGACCTAGAGTGGACTTGATGGTCAGCATACGAACAAGACAAAAAAGACAAGAAGAGGGCTTAGGGTCACAAAAAAAAAGAGAAGCAAATCATATCCAATGAAATGGGATGTGTCTTATTGAGAAGCTAATACATGAAAGGCATTGATCCAGACACAGATCAATACAAAGACGAATATGACCAGGTCCAAGAAGGAGGGCTTTGTCGAACTGCCACTTGTGTACTTAGGATCAGATAATGGACATGAGGGATATCACAAGAATCTATAGGTTGGAGATATCTATATCCAGGTATGGAAAGGCAGGATGGAGAAGGTGATCCTTGAAAAAGATTCTGAAGGATGGGTAAACAGGGTGGGAAGAACAGAAGGCAGACTTGAGCCTCGCATGGATGAGGATTCAGGAGAGCAGGTCCTAGAAAGTAGCACAGGAGCTGTTTGGCTGCAGGTGTGAAAGTGCCTGGGGTGCGAAGTGGAGGGGAGAATGGCAAAGTAGTGGCTGACTAAATTACCGTACATTCTCTGTTCTAGCAAGAGGAGGTAGGACACAATTCAGTAGGTGGTGAGAGTCCTTGAAAGTGTTTTAGCAGAGGCGTGACATTATCAGATTTCTGCATTGCTAACAGCATTCTGCTAAAAGCAGAATTTTACAGCTGTGTTGAGAAACGTTGAGGCTTCATGTTAATGTAAAATGTATCCTTCCTAAGGGTTATGAAGAAAAATCCTGAGGTGTAATACAAATGTATCCCATTCTGCTGCAGAGCCATGAAGAAGACCCATTAAGGGGTTTCATTCAAGACCCTCTGTCCGTAATGAGGGAGATGGTGTAGCTTACTGTATCTGGAAGCTTTTTCAATGACTAATGTTGCTAAGGCATCTAATTTAAACTTACTTGGATTTATCTGGCCTAAGGGAGTTACTGAAATATTTTAACTGACAAGGTGGGGATTAACTATTAAAGAGTGATAGAAAAATCAGTCAGGTGTCTTGCCTGAGAGGCAGCCAGGGCTTCAAGCTGGTGAAGGGAGAAGCATCAGCGACGGCTCTCAGAATACATTCCCTAGAACTTCTAGTCCTTCTTTGGCCTAAACAGGAAGGTCATAGTTCTGATAGTCACTACAGCAGGCGATGGACTGGTGCTCTGTGTTTTGACAAATCTGAGCTCAAGACCTCCTCCCAAAGCCCTGTTCTCAGGATGCAGGTACCAGATTATCTGGAATCAAACTGCCAAGCCTCAGCAAGGCCTGCTCCAACTTGAGATCAATGTGCATCTCAGATTCAGCTGTTGGGAAATTTCTGAACTACCTCATTTATTCATTAGTCTCCTGTGGTTAACATGCTTGGCCGATTCAAATCTCCTCTTTAAGTAACTCCTCATTTCTGCTGTTTATTCTAATCTTCTGGGCTTTTCTGGCCAAGAGCTCTATAACTATTCTAATTATGATATTTTTCTAATTAGTCTCCTTTCTTCAACAAGGAAACCCTACTTTCCAGATCATGTCCTGCCCCTAGTAGAGAGATTTTGATTCAGTATGTCAGGTGTGGGTCCAGGAGTCTAAATTTTTGACCAATGTTTTACGTGACCTAATACAGCCACTTACAGAACCCCTGCCCTAGACTGTAAATTACATAAAGGTCTATTTTTGTTTACCAATTTGTTCCAGCGCCTGGCAAAGAATTTACAAAGAAGGGTCTCAACATATATTTACTGACTGACTGAATGAATGAATGGGGTGAATAAATGAAATGAATATTGGAATGAACATATTGGCTGCAGTGTTCTCTGCCCTCCTCACCTCAATCTTATAAATTAGAGATCTTGGCTTGAGACTAATTGGAATTTCAGACATATTTGTGTATATTTGGTAAAACAGATAGACATTTAGAATTTAGTTTTCTTAGGGCACTTTTGTCAGTGTGAGAAGAAAAGGGCTATAAATTCTTGCCAGGAGAGGAGAAGCAATGAAGGGCAGAGCACAATGGTGCCCAGGCCTGCATTTCAGAGGGGCCTTAGAGAGCCGCCAAGGTGCTGTTTGCCTGATGGACACAAGCAAAAAAATGTGAGGGAGAGGAAAAAACAAACAAACAAACTTGTTTTCCCGCACAAATTAGTATGACTTCACCAGCGTAAGACTGATGGGAATGCGGGGCTGGGTCAATGCCATATAGTAAGGGTTTGCGGTATCAGAAGCTACTAGCCTCGAAATTTACATTAACAAGGTAACAGATGACAGAGATAGCAGTGGCAGCAACCAGATATTAAATGGCCAAGGAAAGTTGTGAAATGATAGCAGAGAATAAAATGTGAACTAATCCCCGAGGGTCCTCAAGCCACTTCACTGGGGATTTTGTGCAGGACCTGAGTTAGTCAAATGGGGCCATGATGGTGTCCTGTGATTTATGTGAGTATAGGACATCATTAGCATTCATGGCTGATGTGGCCTAGGAATATTTGGGTTTTGATTAAGTCATTGGGGGGTGCAACCATCTCCCCCATCTCTATAGTTCTCCAGGGATTACTATTTCAATCTTCACTCAGTTTAGTCTGGGTAAAAAATCCCTAAGTAGGTTAGAGATACATCCTAAAAACCTCATACATATTCCTTAAGTCCTCAAAATTGAGGGAGGGGCTGCAGCTCTGTATTAGGCACCCCAAAACAGTCTTTGGGAATGACCAACAAATCCCACAGTGAATCTGCTACAATTTGTTCCTATGTTACAAACAGCTCTCTGTAAACTATAATGTTTTGTTAATCTCTTGGGTAGAAATCAGAATCATGAAAGTGTGAAGTTTTGATGCGCAGGTCCACAGGGAAATATACTGATCAGTGTCATGTTATAGTCTGTATGGTTACGTAAGTGTAACCAGTTTATTCCAACTGCCTCTTCTTCACCACACACACCTAACGCCTGAAGCTCGAAAGATGTGATCCACACAGTTTATTAGTTGTATATACCCTCCTTGTTTCAGATGTCAAGGCTACACGTAATACTGAATCTCTACAACAACTCTATGCATATAAGAAAATACCAGGAATTTCCTCTTTTTTAAACACACGTGGAAGTGGTGCTTAAGTTCCCATAGAAAGAGGTAGGGCTAGACCTTGAAGCTCTTTGTCATACTGCATATGCCGCCTTCCATTAATGTCAATAGCAGCACCAAGTTACTTTGGGCTTTTAAATACCAATTCAGTTGTAGAATCTTTGAATTTTAGAGCTGTAATGGGTCTTAAAGATCTCAGAACATCCTGGGAAAATTAATGACATGGTTCTTTTGAAATGGAAAAATAGAACAAAATAAAGGATAAAGCAATTATAGGTCACAATTGAACTAATGCTAATTAAACACAAGCATTTTTTAAGGATCTGGGAGGTTATTGTTATTTAAATCCAATATTAGTGTTATTGCCAATATGAAAATGATATCACGTATTAGAACGATGTCCTATAATTAAGATGTTCCTACCTGACACACTCTAAGTGTTATAGAACTTAAACTTTGCTGACCTCACCAATCTGTGGATATCAATGCCATTACATTAATATAACAAATATATTTATTTTATTTTATTTATTTATTGAGAGAAAGAGAGTGTGCGCATGGTGGGGAGGGGCAGAGGGAGAGAGAGAATCTCAAGCAGACTCCATGCTGAGCGTGGAGCCTGACCCTGACCATGGTGCTTGATCTCATAACCCTCAGATCATGGCTTGAGCCAAAATCAAGAGTCAGATGCTCGACTGAGCCATCCAGGCACCCCACTATCACATTAATATAAAGAGCCTGTGCTTAACAACCTTATTCCTACTTACTTAGTCATCTGTAAAAGCAATCCTCCTGAATATTCATGCTCTTATTCAGGGGATGTCTCAAAGATTCTCACGAACAAACTGGAATTGTCCAGGTAGTTCACTGAGCACTCTTCCCAACTATTTATTCCTGAGGTTCACCATATCCACCTGTCAAAGTCTGCCACCTCTCTCAGATGCCTCAGTCCTATCTTGCTAGCACCTCCTCACTTCTGTCCCACCACAGAGTACAACAGCACAGTGATGACTCTGTCGTCTGTGATGTCCCCTAGCCATCACCTGGTGTGTGGTGACAGAGGAAGAAAATTCCTTTTTTCAGATTTTACTCTTTTAGAATGATTTGAGTGGTATTGAGTCTTTAACTTTGTCATAAAGCAGATCTAATAGCTGTTTTGCTTGTTTTGTTTCTTCTTGAGAGGGTGTAGGCTTTTTTTATTTTTCCTTTATAGTCAAAAGTAAAAAAGAATGGATCCTTCTAAACTCACGTTTTTGCCATTCTTGTTATAAGACCTCTTAATCCTTTTTTAACTGAGGTATAATTTACAGAGTGTAAAATCCATTTTTTGGTGCATGGTTCTGAGTTCTTTTCTTTTTTTTTTTTTAAGATTTTATTTATCTATTTGACAGAAAGAGAAAGAGAGAGGGAGGGAGAGCTCATAAGCAGGGGTAGGGGCAGATGGAGAGGGAGAAGCAGACTCCCAGCCGAGCAGGGAGCCCACCATGAGACTCGATCCCAGGACCCTGGGATCATGACCTAAGCTGAAGGCAGACACTTAACCGACTGAGCCACCCAGGAACTCCGGTTCTGTGAGTTCTGACAAGTAAATAAAGTTATGAACACATGATCATAATCAAGATATAGAACAATTCCATCATCTCCAAAAATTCGCCTGTGCCCCTTTGTTGTCAGTCCTTCACTCCGCCTACAGCCTCTGCCAGCTACTAATGATCTGCGTCTGTCCCTATGTTTGGTCTTTTTGAGAATGTCAGATAAACAAGCGTCTTGTGACGAGGTGAACCTGAACTCCATTTTCCTGAGACTGTTCCAGTTTACGCATAATTAACAATAGCACCCCACTTCATTCTCAAAAGTGTTTCAGTCTGGATAAGAAATTAGAAGATTCTGCTATTTATAGTAACAACACACACACACACACACACACACACACACACACACACACACCCATCCAGAAAGGACTGGTTTAGGGCTACATGTGAGAAAAAAATCTTCATACTGTGCTCAAGCGTCCCTCTGATCCCTCTATCCACACAATAAAAAGGAAAACAAAAGAAACACAAAGACAGCTCAGAAAGTCTGGATCTTGAAATTTTGAATACAGTTATTTTTCCCAAATTGACATTCATGTGCATGACCCACTGACATCGGAACATTTGAATTTTTACATGTAATACAAATAAGATTGACTGTGATTTAGGCGTAAATCCCAGTCCCTTGGCTGTAATGTCACCTGTTTTTCTTATTGTAAACAACACATAAATGCATCACAATTTGTAAGCTAAAAATTGCTTTAATATGCTAATTTCCCTTGTGTATTAATACATAAAGGAACTTGTCACTGGAAATGTCTCTATTCAGACAAGTCAAGTATTTGGATGGTGACAGAGACGATTCAAGAATCAAAATGGGCCTGGAGGGGACTGGCCTTTCTGATATCTACGATGCATTTCAACCTGAAACATTTGTCTGCCATTGCTGGAGAGAAGGCAAACTTTTGATCAAGGCCGACCTGCATTTGAATTTTTAAATCTGCAATTTCCTTCCTCGGCTTATGTTTCCTAATCTGTCAAATAGGGATGGTAATTAAAAGAACTGTTAGAATTAGATGGGATAACACATTAATTTGTTAGCACAGTGTCTGGCACATAGTAAGAATTGGAAAAAAAAAAGTAGCTATTATTAAATGAAACCAGAGTGTTTATTAGTAGCTTTCTAGAGTTTATTAGTGCTTAGGGTAATAGAAGCAGAAATGGTCCATTGAATAAGGCTTGGTGAAACAGAGCAATTAAATTTTTATTTTTGTCTAATAGAAATGAACTATTTTAAGTTTCCCCTTCCTTTCAGAAGCTTACAAAGCGGAGCATAAAATCACACGAGTCATGTACAGTGTCAGAGGCTGCTACAGGTCGCCACGGGGACCTTCCCCAACACCTTCCAGGCTCGGGGCAAGAACATAGGTGAAGGTCCACATACAACACATCTCAGTGTTTAAGAGTTATAAACCAAGCTGACAACCTGCTAAATAAAACATAGTTCCCTGCATTATCAAATACCTTCCTAAAACCATGGAAAAGGAGGTTTGAATCTAGACTTCTGGAACTCCTCAGAGTTCCATGCTAGAAACAGCACAGGAAGACAGGGCCCAGGCCCTCATCCCTCGACCATGACCTTCCCCTTTCCAGCCCACCTGAGCTTCATCCCGCACTACGAGGGCATCATGTACACCTGGTCTGCCCGTGCAAGCTTTGTCCACATTTCTCACAAATAGCCAGTCCTTGGCTATGCCTGAGACATAAGGGTGCATCTACAGGGCCTTTGGGAAGGTGAAGCCAGGAAAGAGAACCAAGCTGCACCAGGAAATAATTACAAGGACTTTGTTTCCAGAGAACTCCAGCATCAAGGCATCCTTGGCCCTTGGCTCTGTGGTTTTATTTCCTACAGGGAGTGGTGCAACTGGAGGAAATCCTCAGAGTATCTGTCTAAAAGGCCTGGCCCAGAACAGGGGCCTCTCTCACTCACGTTCTAAAACCAGTACTCATCTTTTTTCTTCCTGTGTGAGTCCATATCACAGCCCCCTGGGACTTAGGTAGAACTATTTACAGAATGCCGGAAGAGGCAAAGCATGCCATTTCTAGGCTTGGTCTTTAGAGTTTCATGAAATCCTCCCATTCCCTCTCTTCATTCATCAGCTGATCAGATGCAGAGGACCAGCAGAACATTCTGGCAGTCCAGGGAATGACATAGTCATTAGAAGGAGCCTGTGTCTCTAAGTATCAGCATGAAGAAAACTCCTCCCCGTACTGAATAAAGAGTTTCTGTGTTGAGCCACTGTGAGTGTGTGTGTGTGTGTCCGTGTTAGTAGTTAGCATACTCTGTCCAACATACCCACTATCCTAGAGATTTACTCTGGATGTGTTCCTTACCTAAATGTTCCTATATGCTTCTAATTCTGTATCCCTTCAATAATAAATAAACAAAAGGACTTTCAGCATGAGTGAACAGATAAATGGATGAATGAACAGGGGAACACAAAATGAAATAATTAACAACTGAGTAAGTATCCAGACGCTTCCCCTGATAGGCTAATGCCAAATTCAAACATGCACTGCTCAAAATAAAATATTGAGCCCTTTAGCCTTATGCCTAAAATATTCCTACATTTTACCTATTTTCAGATGAATAGTTGACCATCATGACACAAATAGTAATAAGGAAACAACCCCCATTTTCAGGTAACTGTCCTGATTACTTTTCTTCACACCTCCCCTTCTTGTTATCTGCATGACTGAGAAGGGAGCAGCCATGATTTTCCAGCATGACTGCCCTGATATAATTTCCGGACAACAGGGAGACAATAGACACTCCAAATTGGATCAAGCAAAATCTTCCCTGAAAATTTGAAATTGAAGGAACAGGAGAGTCTCAGTCTGGCTGACTGGTGAAATCAGAAGCCTCGCCATGTTTGATGGCAGTTATATCCCACCGGGTGCATTGGGACACGTGGCAAAAAAGAGAAATGAAAGCAACAACATATGTGCAAAGAGAAGCAGAGGTCAAAGATCCAGAAGACGTCTTCTGTGAGTCTCTATCATTTTATAGTCCTTGGCTTCTGTCTATTTCTGATGTCCATTTTCATCCCTAACCTTTAGGTCCATGAAAACAATTTATTACTTTTATAGAAAAGAGCTCTTTTGAGTAACCTAAATACATAGACTTTGTGTTACCAACAATCATTATAGACCCAAAAACAGAAGCAAAAGTATGAGCATCCAAAGGGGCAATACCCCAAATTCCTTATTACTTTATTTTCTATACCCATCTTGACCACAAACCTTCATGTCACCTTGAAATTATTCAAAGCACTCAGCTCCTTTTGTCAAAGACAAGAAAGGCAAGCAGTCCATCTTTGAAGTTATACTGCCTTTACCATTAGAAAAAAAAATGCATCTACTAAAGATTTTTTTTTTCAATAGAGCAACACAATAAAAGAGTAAGTGTCTTTGTAGTGAAAAATAATATAGAAAGATAATTAAATCTCAGGGGCATTTTTTTTTTTTTTGGTCTAATGCAGTTTTTCTCAGAAAGAAAAACAAGCATCAAGGCTGCCCCAAAGACACTCCAACCCACCATTGCCACTAACATGAAGTTGAGAAATGAAAAAATTCTGTGCTTGATTTGTTCTTTCTTTTCAAGAAAAAGAGGCTTAATATTCATTGGGGAGGGAGAGTAGAAGAAAAACACCTCTGCTGTTATTTTCAAGGGGTTGAAATGCTTGTTCTCACTACCAAAGCTGCTCATTTCTACAAAGATGGTCGCTAAGAAGCTAGCCAATTTGAATATTTTTGAATGTGTATAAAATTAAAGAGTGGCACCACAGGCAAAGGCACTTACTGGCAGGACTGAGGCAATTAGTCGGGGCAGTGAGAGTGGCTGCACACAGCTGACTTCACTCAGGGGGCAAACGTACGATGACGGATGCTACTGGGGGTCTTCCAATCAGCTGGGATTTAGGTCTTGGGTAAAGGGACGACATGCTCTTCATATCTTGGGACATTCTGAGTGTTCAAGCTTGGAGTTTTGAAAACACATAAGTGAGCATTCTTAGGCAATTCTGAAATGTTCCCTACTTTTTCCTGGATAAAATAAGTGACAGAATCAGCTCGCCTTGAGGCTGGAGATTGAGTGCCCTGGCCAATGTGTCCCCATTTCATCCACTGAGACTATGCAATCCAACCTCAACTGCCAGTTTCATTTTCTTCCTCTCATCTATTCCTAGCCATCAATTTTTTAAAGACAATGATCATCATTCGACATTTATAGGGATAATATTTTTTTAAAAGCTGAACAGAAGTGTCTAAGGCAAACAACCCAACAAATAAAGCAAAACAAAACGAAAGCCTCCCACAATATGCAACAATAAGTTCACCGATTCCCCCAACTGTCCTTTTTGATTGTCTCTGTCTCTCTTCTTCCTACTTTTCATCCATATCCCCCGTTATCCTTGTGATGAGAAAAGAAACATCTGTGATTATGAAATGTATGATTAGTGAGTATTACTGGCTGGGTTCTCTGCAAAGCAGACTCTGAGGACTTTAAAATGGAGGAGGCTCTTTTAGGAGGGGGCCTGGCATAATCTGCAGAAGAGAAGGAAGCGGAACTGGACAGAAGGAGAACCCAGGCTGCCACACAACCTCAGTGGTGGCTGCGGGTAACTCTACAGGAGCTCTGAAGCATGAATGCCTCTTCAGAGTTGTTCTGAGTAGAGCCAAGGTGTCAGGCTCTTCTACTCCCATGTAAAGCAGTCATGGACATCACCAGTGGCCCAGGAAGGGCCATGTAGGCTCGGGCAAACTGGGTCTCTTCTAGAGAGGTAATCTCTGAAATGGGCCAGTAGGCAAAGTTCTCTGCCCACTGTACTCTCAGCGGCCAGGAGAAAAAGATCATCATTCCTAAAGGGAGGCCTGGGCAGGACAGCACAGCATCCTTCATGCTAACGGGAGTACTCACTTTTCATGACATAGCAATGGACTTCGTGAAGCACTATAGGTAGCTATCCAACTATTATTTACTCGTGACATAGTCTATGCCCAACACCACAAGAGACACAGTGGAAAGAAAACCTAACCGGTACAGGACATTTTGTTTGAGACTTAAATTTACTCATGTGGCATTACCAAAGAACAAGGTGCAATGCTACAAAGTGATAGCTGAAGGGAAAGAAACTTGGAACCACAGGCGCAGGGAGAAGATGGGGACGAATATTAATGAAATCAACAGGAACAAGAGCCTGGATATGGCTGCATCTTTGAAAGCAGAATTAGGTTCAAACATGCAGGTGGGAATAGGGCTGATGGTGCCAGAAAGAGAAGGCTGTGCACACTATGGGCAAAGCAAGCAGAGGGTACAGTAATGTAGAGGCAGAGAGCAAGGCTGTTTTGCACAGGAGGGAGGCAGACTGACAGAATGACTTCAATGCCATGTTGAAGAGACTGGACATCATTCAAAAAAAGCAGAGCTATATACCTCATTATGGATGTTGGACTTTTAAAAACTTAACACGGTGGAGGGATAGGGAATAAATAAATTGTAGAAGATGAGACTGCAAAGCACTTATATTCTACTTGACAAATAATAAACATAAATAGAAAAACCAAACCAAAAAACCATCACTACATAAATATAATAATTTCAGAAAATTATGCATTTTAGAAAGAAAATGTATAGGGTAATTTTATGGGTAGTTCCTGGGTCAGAAGAGGTAGACAGGGTAATTTCAGGCTTGAACACATAGTGATATTAGTAAATAATAGGAAATATGTATAGTGTTTTCTTTTTTTAATATCCTACTACTTACTAGTTGTGTGCTCTTGGTTAATCTATCTGTGTCTTAGTTTTGTCATCAAACTTATAGGTCTGCCACCGTGATAAATGAGTAAATGTACAAAAGTTCCTTTAACCAGTGAACAGAGTAAGAACTCAATAAATGTTAATTCATTATTAAATATTATTCATACTACTGAGAATGAGGGTTTCACTTTTCTCATCTTCTCTTTCCTATGCAGAAAAAGCAGAAAGTCAAACCCACCCAGCATGTCTCCTGAAGGTAAAATTTCCCTCTTGAAATTATTCTCCACAACCTTGACTCAAGTTGGCCTCCCCTCACCCAAAAACTGCTTATTAAATGGCCACTATCTGCTAGGCATTGGCTTCCTTAAGGTGAATTTAATTCAGAAATTATTAAATGAAATTTCTTGAGTTTGTTTTGTTTCTCTCTAAACCCCCACACTGGTTTATCAGCCTGCAGGAGAAGCAGAAAGATAGCCTCGGGGGCTCTGTCAGTTGGGCCCAGCCCAGACATCAAAGAATATTATAAATGTGTAAAATTGCCTTTGGCAAATACTATTTACAGACCCTCTGGCACAGTTATGCTGAAATGATAAGAAATGTCACTGCAGCCTACTGCACTGAATAATAAACATTTCCTGCCTTCAATATCAACTACCCACTTATCCAGAACGTCGAATGGCTTGCAATCACAATAAAGGACGAAGGCAATGATTTTTCTATTTTCTTCTCATTAATATGCTGCAATTCTTCCTATTAATTAAATCAGTAGTATAGCCAGGAGTAGAACCTAGTGAGATTATCTATATTATGCACTTGAAATATAGTTTATCCATTTTAATTAAATAAGTTCTAAATATAACCACTTTTAATTCTTCTACACCCTAAAACTAATTAGAAATGAAATTAGTTAACATTTCTCTGTGACATCATTAAAAAATTGTTCATATAAAAATGCAAATACCCCTACAGTATGCTGCATGTTTACTTGTGTCCCTCTGTGATGTTGATGACCAGAGGATTACAACTTCCCATGAAGACGAACCTCTGGGCAAGAATTTTTTTTTTTTTTTTGCCCCTCTGAAATTTCTCTCCACGTCTAATCATCTCTCTTCTCTTTGTCCCATCTTGGTGTGTTCCAGTCACCAGCTATGGCTTTGAAAGCACATTAAATATCATCTTCCTGGTTGCATTGTTTCACAGACTTTATGTTACGCTGATATGAATATGTTGATGTCTATTCTTTACTTCCTCATACAACATATATTCAAGGCCCTCTCCACGTACCAAAAGGTCTTCCATTGTTAGAAAATACTAAAAAAAAAAAATCTAGAGCAACATCTAAGTCAATACATGTCCTTTAGTGGAGGAAACGGGACAAAAGAAAAAGGTAAAAATAAAAACAAGAGTTGTTGACATCTATTAAGCACTCTACAGAGATTATCTTTTTCCTCAAGCTAACCCTATTTTTATCATGTGTACATAATGAAGAAACTGAGATTCAGGTCTTATGCTCTGTACCAGCATGCTCAAGGACTCACCGCCACGCACCAGCTGCATGACTCCTTCAATGTCGAACCGATCAGAACATGGTCACGTCTCGAGATGCAGCCTTTGGAATCCCATCTGAGTCCTCTGGCATTCTTCTCTAAATCTCTATTTGTAGCCCAGCAGAATTCTGCACAATGGTTTGAAAAAATAATAATTATCTCAAAATATGAAGTTGTTTTCTAATCAAGAAGAGCTTCATAAAAACATGGAGATGATAACCAATCAAATATAGCCTGATTGAGGGCTTACTATCTGCCAGGTTATAGCACGTGCTAGATTCTAAGGCACACACAGGAGAACCGGGCAAGGCCTATCCTTTCAAGGAATTTATGGTTTAGGTGGTGAAATAAAACATGAATATGGGAAAAGTGGGATCATTTTTTTAAAAGATTCTATTGAGAACAATATTTTTTTGGCCCAATACCTTTTACGACCTCGTCTCTGTAGCTGGACACTGTCACTTCCACTTTATTCTACTTATCAAAAGCAAGTCACTAGCTCCAAGAGAGAACAGGCTCTACTTCTTGAAGTGCAGTTATCAAAGAATTTGTGCACATATTTTAAAATCGCTGCACTCACAAATGCTAAATTACAGGTAAGTAGACTGGGAGATGATCCCGAGATGGTTTTTTGGTGATCTAAATTGGTCTCATCACTGTTTGTTTGATGATGCCACTTTTAATGACTCCCCAAAACTAAGATGTGCCTACCTTCTCACTTCTCTCCCTCTCACTGTGTGATATTGTAAGTTCCTTGAGGACTGACAACATTTCTTAGTCTTTTTGTTTCTGGGCTTACCTTCCATCATAGCATCTGACATATTCATTCAATAATTATATATATTGTTTAGTACTTTTGCCAAGAAATTTATTAACCTTTACAAATACTATTTTCACTCATTCATTAAAATATGATTTATGATTAAATCTGTAATAAAACCATAAAACACTGATCAATGGATTCAATAAAACCAGTTTCTTCCATAGAACATAACCACTTTAAAACAGCAGTTTTCATTCATGTCCTATAAGGCTGTCAAATTAAAAGTAGTCCTTATTATTATAATCCAAGAAATCCATTTCACTTCATTTTATGTAGTTCGACTGATAGATGAATCCTCTAAGAGTAGAATCTGAAAGTAGAATCTATCCCTTCTCAATCCCTCTCAAAGAAATTTCACAACAGGAAAATATCTGTGAGCAGAGAAATCAAATATATATATTCTACATATATATTATTTATGAATCAAATACATATACTATACATATAAATATATAACTATAACCAATATTTTATATATTACATAAGTAAAATGTATGTGCTACACATGAGTATATATTATATATACTAATTATATAATATATATGTGTGTGTGGATATATATGTATATAACTATAATAAAACTATATTATATATAAATAAATTATAAATAAAACTATAATATATATAGCTATAATATACAATATGTAACTATAACAAATATTTTATATTATATATGTTAAATGTGTATGTTATATATGAATATATATAATATATATTATTATATTATGTTGATATATATATTAAATATATAATATATGTGTGTGTGTGGATATATATCCACATCTCCATCTTCTTGGGCTACAATAATGAGCAAGGAACATAGCCCTTGTTTTCCTGCAGCTTATAGTCTACTGGGGAGTAAGAACAATAAAATCTGTAACAGCTCACCAGCTGAGCTATTATTGTGGGCCAGGAGCTTGTTCTAAGCCCTTTACCACTTCAATCCCTCAGGATGACTCTATGAGGTAGGTACTGCTATTATCCCTATTTACAAAAGAGGAACCTATAAAGTTTGCTAACTTGTCCAAGTTTAAAGACTTAAAAAAGTGGAGGTGCCAAGATTTGGATTCAGTCTAATTAAGTGTTATCTGAATTCTGAGCTCAAGTTCTTAAATCCATGCCATAGACTTATATGTGACAAACAGAAATGGGAAAAAATAAGGCCAAAAGCCATTAGGCTGGGGCGCCTGGGTGGCACAGCGGTTAAGCGTCTGCCTTCGGCTCAGGGCGTGATCCTGGCGATCTGGGATCGAGCCCCACATCAGGCTCCTCCACTATGAGCCTGCTTCTTCCTCTCCCACTCCCCCTGCTTGTGTTCCCTCTCTCGCTGGCTGTCTCTATCTCTGTCAAATAAATAAATAAAATCTTTAAAAAAAAAAAAAAAGCCATTAGGCTTTTTCAAGTGTATACACAAAAAATGCAAAGATATTTCAAAGAGTAGATACATCACTGGATGTCCAAGTCCTTTTCTTTTGAAATCCCTTTTAATTTATCTATCACGGGTATAATTCTTTTAAAAAAATCATGCTATACTGCTTTCCCATTGCCATCCAAAAAACTAAGCTATCTAAATAGGATACCTCTGCTCATAGCAATATTTCAATCTTCCATCCAATCCCATGAAATGTTCGGTTCCACATTCCACAGTGATCTTTACTTTCTTTGATTTTTTCTATTGAAAGCATCCATTTTGGAATCATCCGTTTATTCATTCATTTATTCAACACATAATTAATGGGCTAGTATCTACTATAAACCAGATACTGTCCTGGATAATACAAATAAACCAGTGGTGGGGGGAAGACAAACATTCCTATCCTCCTGTAGTTTACATTCCAGTGGGTGGGAACACATACAACAAATAAAACACATAAATTATATAGTAAGGGGAATCAAGCCCAGAAGGCATCTAGGTGGAGTATGTGCAATTTTAAATAAAATGGTGAGAAAAGCCTCCACTGAGAAGATGATCTTTAAGCTAAGACTTGAAGATGATGAGGGAGCAAGTTAAGTGGATGGATGTCTAGGCAGAAGGAATGGCCAGTGCATGGGCCCTAAGAGTGAAGTGTGCCTGATGTGCTAATGGAATAGCAAGGGGGACAACAGAACTGAAGTTGGTTGACGGGGCCAGTGAAGTGATTGGCAGCCAGCCCCACGGGCATCTGTTCATCCTAGGTGATGTCTACAAGACACAAAATATGGAATTATTTACTGCCTTATAGATAACACAGAAATAGAGACTAGGGGAGAATAATATTGATTAGGCAAATATATGAGAGACACTCCGTGAGGCATCCTCAATGCATTCCCTCATTTATGTTAGAAGGTGGAGGAGGGAGAGTAAAGGATCCTCCAAACACGGAAAGCACTTTGAGACAATAACAGAGCCAGCCATTCCCTCCTGTTTACAGAGATTTATTCAGGGTAACTTACTGATGGGGGCAGAATCAGGCAGATGGACAAGCTAGGTGCTACACAGCTGTGCTCTGCTCAGCCCAGACCTGAACCCACAGCTTTTAGAGAGCAAGAGGCAGTGTGGCGAGGTCAAGGAGTAGTTACCTGAAGGGCGCCACCTGTGGGCCAGTCAGCTCTACTAGTTGCCTAAAGTGACGTCATCTGGGCAACAGCCATCTCTACTAGTTTGTCCAAAGTGGCGCATTCTGTATGCCGCTTTAGGGGAGGATCAGAACAAGCCTCCCCCGCCTTCTGGTCAGGGCATATGTTAACCTCCCAGGGGCCTGGAACACGCGACCGCAGGGAGGTCACGGCATGGGCACGAACAAGATGGAGGGCCAAAGATGGAGTCAGTGTTGTCAGCAGACCTGCAAGTTATCTATGCAATTATTATTTCCACCTACAGAGGTAGGAATTAAGAGAGTGTTTAAGTTATTCCTCAATATCATTGAGAATATATAGTAATACAGCATTCAAAATCAATACTCTGTGATTCCAATGTTAGGTTCTTTTGAACATGATATTTCATCCAGGTTTGAATAAAAATAGCTTGATTTCTCTTCGACCTTGGACATTGCAACTATCTCAAATGATTAATCCCTCAACAGCAAGACAATTTTTTAAAATCCCTGGTGCTTGTAAGCAAGGAAAAGTTCGGATTACTAGGTGTGTTTTTTCCCTTCTCACTTTTATGAAGGAGTAAGGTTTACTCTTACTTGAACAGAAGAGTAGCAGAGTGGTTGAAAGCATGGGCTGTGGAGTCAGATAAGCCTTCCGTTCTTACCACTGCGTGTCTTTGGCCACAGCGCTGAGATTCTCTAGGCTTCTAGGCTTCTGTTTCCACGGGAGTTAAATGGGCATATTAATAACAGATGCCTCATAGGGTTGTGGTGTGGATTAAATGAAAGATTGAACATAAAGCACCTAACCCAGGCTCTGCAGGTAATATGTGTCCAATACGTGCTAGCTGACATAATTTTTATTTGCTAACTTACTACAGCTGGCCATCAGCCCCTACAGTCAAGGAATAGAACTTTTTAGTATTGATGGAGCCCTACCCACCCACCCTGCCAAAATGCGAAGGGTTGGAATTTTGCTCTAATGGGATTTTGAAAGTTATTTTCACCTGTAATGTACTGCAGTGTAAACTCCAACCCACTCCCAGAAGCACTGCTTAGAATGCGGCATAATTAAAATAAAAGAACAATCAACAGCAGGAATGTTAGCATAAAACCAAGGAAATTATTAAGAAACTAAACTGAACAACATCATTAAGAATCACCAGAGGCTTCTATAAATATGTAAGTAGTGTAGGAGTTGAAATAATACAGAAGGGAAACACACTATAAAAATATGTTTGTGTCTATAGGTATTGCCTGCATAAGTCTCTGCAGCTTGTATAACTCAAAGCAGCTTCTTCAACAAGGACCACTTATGATGGTGAATCAAATATTAGGTAACATCATGGCCTGGATTTCAGCAGGTGCTAAAGCACAATTTATATTTATTCTTATGCTTAAATGTAGGAGCTGAGCCATTAAAACAACACTCTGCCCAATTCTAAAAAAATAAGGACCCTATAAAAATAATCCATACTTTGTATCCAAAGTTTATACTTTCCTTGAGCAGCTAGATTTGATTCATGGTGTAATAGGAGTCTTAAATTATTACTAAGACCAAATGGAGTCATATATGAACTGTCCCGGCAGGGTAATGGGTCCAAGAACTTACCAGGGCCAAACCTGAGGTGTTGCAGTGCTGGAAAACAGGTGAGTTCAGGCAGGCACTCAAGAAGAGTCTTCCAGCGTGACTTTCAGCTCCTGAGTTTGCTCCTGCAGACCAATGAGCAGCTTCATGCCAAGGTGGTTCTCCAATCTGCAGCCTGGGGAAGTATTCACTTAGGTGCTCAGGCCGTGTCTAGAAAATAACATTTTGGCTGTGATTTAAAGAACAGGTAGACGTTTAAGCCAGGAAAAACTAAGTGGCCTAAACTTACATGAGAAGAGCCTTAATGCTGGTAAAACATTGCTGTATTTGATGGTGAATGGAGTGTGGCACATGAGAGAGGAAAGTAGCAACAGGGAAATTTTAAAAGGAGGTGAAGATCAGGGCACCTGGGTGGCTCAGCCAGTTAAGCATCTGCCTTAGGCTCAGGTCATGATCCTGGGGTCCAGGGATCGAGCCCTGCCTCGGGCTCCCTGTAGAGGGGAGTCTGCTTCTCCCTCCCCCTTTGCCCCTCCCCTGCCACTCGTGCTCTTGCTTCCTCACTCTCAAATAAATAAAATCTTAAGGAAAAAAAAAGGAGGTAAAGATCTAGTTACAATAGGCCATATATTAAAGAGCTGAGCTTTAATCTACATGTAATGAGGACATGTTGATAGGTTGTGGCCAAGGGATGCTTCAATCTGTACTATGCTTTGTAAGAAGCACTTTGGCTGGTGTATGGTGAACGAGTAGACTTCAGGGAGAACGACTGTCCAACGTGTGGGCAGAGAGGCTACAATGGTGGCACAAACCAAGGGATGAAAGTGGAGACAGCAGGAAGTGTCAAGAAGGTGGAATCTAGGAGACGGAATCAAGAAGACTTGCCCCTAAGTGAGATGTAGGTGCTAAGAAAAGGGAAGTTGTCACGAGTTTCAGAGTTTCTTCAGTGACAGTAAGCAACTTTCACTGGGATGGGTAAAATAGCACATTAGGAGATCAAGAGTTCATTACGGAGTTGCTAACCAATGGGCATAAAGTTTTCGTTATGCAAGATGATGAGTAAGTTCTTGAGATCGGCTATACAACATTGTGCTTATAGTTAACAATACCGTACCGTGCTTTTAAAAATTTGCACGTAAGAAGGTAGATCTCATGTTAGGTGTTCTTACCACAATAAAATGAAAGAAAAAAAGAAACAAAGAAGAAAAACAAAGCATGTTAATTTGACTCATGCACGAGGCATTCAAATAGAGATTTGTAGTAGGCCACCATATAAGAATTTGTAGGTGAAAAGAGACCTCTGCCCTGCTGTTCTGGTCACATATATGGGCTGGTTCTTTATAAGCACTTCTTTGTAGGCTTTATATGCCTAATTTTTTCCCTAGATCTGAAGAATACTATTGGAAGCAACATTTCTCAAAATTCAAATGACCAGGTGACCTCTTCAATGACAGGATTCTGAGGACTCCCTGACAGGCTCTGTATGCTGCTTTGCAAAAGCACTGCAAATCAAGGTTTGCAAAACGAAAACACCAGAGATGCTCTGTTCCTGGATCCTGAACATTAGAAAGTCGTGCTATTCTTGACTCCTTTGGAGATATTATCTTGCCCGAATTTCTGCCCATTGAGTTTTTGGAGCCAAAAATAAATTCCCATTTGTAACACGTATAACACGGGACTAATAAACTAGCATAATGCTGACAGTAGAGAAAAACACACCTTCCTTTCCTATAGGCCCAAAGAGAAATGAGCTGAGCTCAGGTTTTTGAGAGCCATGCTAATTAGACAGCAGGGTCTCAAGAGACTGCTAAATCATGACCCCGCCTAAAGGGCTTATCTTCAAGCACAGGGTAACAGCATAATGATTCGTGAAATGAAGTCGTTTTTGATCAAATTGGTCTTTTTCTTAGCCCCTCTGCCCAGTGCAAGTGACTTCTTCCCAAGTTACAACTCCGGAAGTTAAGACTCTGTCGACATTACAGTATTAAAGTCTACAGTAATTGATTCCAGCTGTTGCAGCCACAAGAATTGCTTTGCTAAGCAAAGGGATTTATAGATTTGGCCACATTTTGTTGTTTGCTGTCCTCATTTATTACAGATGCATCTTCCTCCCTGTTTTCCAGGGTAGAGTGGATGGAACTGATATGGAAATGGTTTTAGCAATGCACTAGATAAAGAAAAAGAAAAATTTCTTCATAGGACCCATTTAAAAATGGCATTCATTTTTCCCATTATTTAACAGTAAAATCTTTTCATTGCAAAAAAAAATTATTTGGAAGCATAGCAATAAAGAAAAAAGTAAAAATTATTCATAATCATAGAAATAATGATAAAATCACCATTTTGGAATTTTAATAAGTTCTCTTTCTAAAAAAAAATGTAAGTTTATTTTTAATAAAATTAGAATGAGATAATTTGTGTATGCTGTTTTTCTGTTTTTTAAAATACTTCGAAAACATTATTTTTAGTGTCTTCAAAATAATCAGTTAAGTACGTGTATAATGGCTTATTAAACACTTTGTTATAATCTCCTAATATTTAGTTTATTTATGAAGGGCTCTTCAAAGTAAGTTTCTGAATGTACTTATACATTCACATTCAAATAATCTATAATTTATTCTAAAATTCTTGATTACAAAATTTCTACCAAGAATAATAAAAGGGGGCACCTGGGCAGCTCAGTTTGTTAAGACTCTTGATTTCAGCTCAGGTCATGATTTCACAGTCCTGGAATTAAGCCCTGCCACTCAGCGGGGAGACTGCTTGAGATTCTCTCTCTTTCTCTCCCTCTGCCCCATATCCCAGCACGTTCTCTCTCTCTCTCTCTCAAATAAATAAATAAATCTTAAAAAAAAAAAAAAAGACAAAGAAAAAAAGAGAAGCCATGACATCTAGAATTGTATCAATATAATATGAATGTACATTTGGAATCTTTTATATATCAAGAAGTTAGCGGTTTAAAAATATTGGACTCATCTAGGGGTGCCTGGGTGTCTCACTCAGTTAAGTGATCAACTCTTGGTTTCAGCTCAGGTCATGATCTCAGGGTCATAAGATCGAGCGTTGAGAGGACTCGGGACTCTCCCTCTCACCCTTGCTCACTCTCTCTTTCTCTCTCTCAAATAAATATATAACTAAATAAATCTTTAAAAAAAAAAGAAATATCAGACTCATCTATATCCTTCTCCCTGGACTATCATTTTTCTGGATAAACCAAACTTTTTCTAACACATTTTTCATAATATAATAAAACGGTCACATAAAATGCTTACCTATGGTAGGCCCATATGGTTCATAAACATTTTAAGATCTTTGTTTCATAGTGTTTTGTAATGCAACTGATAACAGCAAAGAATACATACCCATCTTCTAGAAACAAAGTTTTATTTCTCCCTCCAATTGTCCATTTGCATCAATTCATAATATTCCCTTAATCTATTTCATGTTATATGAGAATATAGAATCAAGGATTTATTATTCCTACAAATGATAACTTTTGATTTTAATTCAAGTGGGGCTGGGAATGGAGCTAGCTCAGTGAAGGGTCACCTTATGAACCAATGGAAGGTCCTTACATTCTGTCTGAAGTCCCCTGTAATTCCCTGCCTCCCTCAACTTGCATTCTTTTCACATTCTGGGTTCTGCCATATACACAGAGAAAACTCCTTTCTTCTATATGCTGGGAAGTTCTGGAATCTATCTGTAATTTCAATCCCTTGATCAGGAGCTGAAATATAAAAATGCAGAGATTCCTCATTGGTCATTTAAGATGTATATGATGTTGTGTGTGAATCTGCTGATACAATGAAGTAAAAGATACTGTGGATGTGTAAATGCCCATAACTTTCTCTCCCCTCCTTTTTGCCTACTGACGATAATCCTATCTATGTCTTTCCAAGAGTATTTCTGCTTTTTGTACCACAGCCAAGGGGGGTTTATAGTGGGAAAGGAAGGAAATAGCAGATATGGAACATGAAGGCAAAGGTTTAAATCAAAATGCAAAGAAAGAGCTATAAGAGAAAAGAGTTCTTTTCAGCATTAGGAGAATTGGTGATAGAAATTCAAAGTATAGGGAAGAAAAGTTGGGGGGGCCCCACAGCTGATATGGATAGAAATAAGGTTTCAAAGACATACTTAAGAATGGATTTTCTCAAATTCGGCACTATTGACATTTTGGACTAGGTAATTCCTTGCTGTGGAGGACTGTCATAAGCATTGTAGGGATGCTTGGAAGCATCCCTGACCTCTTTCTACTGGAAGCCAGTAGCAGCCCTCCAGTTGTAACAAAAATGCCTATAGTCAAAGCTAAATATCCTCTGAGGGGCCAAATTTTCCCTATTTGAGAACCACTGCTTAAATAAAAATGTCTTCTCCCCTTTCCCCTGCTCATTACCGTCCCTCCTGCCAGTCCCCACAGCCATCCACTTTTTGCCATTTTCTCCAGAGACCAAATAAACATTGAAATTGTTTCGGCAATAGTTTTCTACTGGATTGTTTTTCCTTTGGATGTGATTGTTTTTCCAAACCTTTGGACTGACTCTATGCAAAGACTGGACTTAAGTGGGTGCCAGCTGTATTTAGTTTGGGTTTTTAATTGTTAAGCTGATACATAACATGTATCATCATACTGATGGTTAGCCTCAGCTGGACGGGAGCAGACAAAAGAGGGTGGTGGGAAGGACGACCAGGAGATGCTGGCTGTAGTCCTGAATTTATCAGTGATGGGGAGAAAGTAGTTGTATTTATAGGTTTTGACATCCCTAAATTGAGGTAATCACCAAAGTTCCTTGCAGATTTGATAGTCAGTGATTTGATTATCATCTAGCTCTATTACAAATACCCTCATGCAAAGGAACTATTTTCTCAGTGTTGCATGTGTGAGGTCAGGAAATTTCTAGATAGCAAAGAAATGTCTATGGTAGGAAAGTCACAAGTTAGGAGGAACTTTGGTAGGCAGGAAATCACACGTGGAGAGAGTGCTTGCAAATCCGTCAGGTTTAAAAGCTGTCATATATTGATCCTAACCTCTATTCTTACCTCTCGGGCTTATCAGAAGTTGTCAGCTCTGTCTATTGTGCATCCCTTCTCTCAAAATATCTGAAATTTGACCATGAATCTCAAAGTAGAATAGGATTTGTTCTGTTGGTTTTCTGGTTTTCTATTGGTCTTCTTTTATTCCTGTAAAATAAAAGATATGTATTCTGTACATTGGTATTGGGGAATTGCACCAATGTTAGAGAAAAAGCAGAGGGGATTTTTCTGCTCCTTTATAAGTATAATTAGGATCTCAGCTTTAAGAGCTATGAATGACCTTATTCTCTTCACTTGTCACCATATGATGGCAGCAGATTTAACAATTAGGCCAAAAACTTCAAGAGCATTTTAAAAGCTATTTTGTTATTCACGGATTTGGGGCAAGACTCCCTGTGGACTTGTAATATCAGAGGGAGAAAAATGGACTGAAGTCATAGGGGATCGTGTTGTGGAATGTCACTGTAAAATCCAAGACCCATCTTCGTTTTGACATCCTGTTTGAAAGCTTTCTTACAGCATGAAAAAAACATGTTTTCTATCCATTAGTTGTCTGTCAATGGAAGATGCTGAATTTGGATGATTCTAACCCTTGTTTGGTCTTCCTAGTATTACTGCAATTGAAAAAGGAGGCCAGAAACAATTCAGAACTTCTGCTTCTAATTTCAGAAACACAAAAGACAGAAATCCTTGAAAATTGTCTCTTCATTAAGAAAATTATTCAATTAAAGCCATTTCTTTTCTTTTTTAACAATTTTAGTTTTATAGTTTTTCCTCCACTTTTAAAATGCAGAGGAATATTTTGCAGTTTTTCAAAAGTACTCTTGGTCAAGGGAATAATAATGATTATTTTTTATATTGGAGCATTAGTGAGTCAGAGCTTTGTAATCATTCACGGAACAGCACAGGATTAGCAAGATATGAATTCAGCAGGGGATTAAGCAGAAAGCCTAATCATTTCCCAGAGTCGAATGGATCCTGAATCTTTCTGGAGGTTGAAAATATTTGATGAACTCATTTTTTAAAAATTATTTTTAGCCCTTGCTGATGTTTCCCAAGTAGAAACATAAAGATTCAGTTATAAGCTGGAGCTTTCTCCCTAGGAATTCAATTTTGTTATCTTGTTAACCAGGTACCTAGTATCCTACATATGAAACCTTTCCTGTTGGGAAGGTTTGGATACAAATAGGGAATGATCTAACTCCCAATGACTAGTATCTGACAAGATGAATTACCAAGGGAGATGGAATGAGATGAGAAATGATGGGCAAAATACTTCTTTTCTTTTCCAAAATGGAAGTAATTAATTTACTCTTATAATTAGGAAAGTATTTCATGCTTATTATAAATAATTAATTCATTACAGAAAAATAAAATCAGGAATGTAAAAATGGCCTGTATTCATCACACGAAGATAATCATCATGCTTAACAAGTTAGTGCATATAAACACATACAAGTAAATATTAATTTACAAAGCTATGAGGGTCCCAATATGCGTTCTCAGTCGTTACCTGCTTTTTTTAACGTAATAATTTTCATAAATACCTTCTCATATTTACATAGATCAATATAAATTATTTAATCATGGTTTATTTTTCCATTTAATAGGTAAATAAGAATATTGTATAATAGTTCAGAGCAAGGGTTTTGGAGTCAGATAAACCTGGATTTGAGTCCAGGCTCTGCTAATTAAAAAATAAGTATCCTTGATATTTAGCTTACTCTCTCCAAATCAGTCTGTTTGTTCTTTTTTTTTTTTTAACTGAAGTGGAAGATAACAGACCTAATAATATAATCTAATTTGTAGACTGTTGATTGTGAGAATGAAAAGAGACAAATAAGTACCTTGAATATTATTATGCACAATATTTAGCACATTCCTTGGGCTCAATAAATGCTAGGCATTTTTGCATAATTTATTGAGCCAATCCTCTCTATGTTTGGTTTGTTTCCATGTTCTCTATTATCTCTAACACTTTGGAGAATCCCTGTGAAATCAAACTTAGGTACTTGTCTGATTATTTCTGTAGGATAAATACCTTAAAGTGAATTTCAAAGGTTTAGGGTTCTTTCTTTTTTTTTTTTTTCTTTTAAACTAAAAACACAAACAAACAAAACCACCTTTTTTTTTAGGATTTTGATTCTTCTGGCCAAGTTTCCCCATGCCAAAAAGGCAGACCAATTTGAAATCCTATCAGCATTGTAGAGGAATGAAAGATTTGTCTTATCCCATTTGAACAATTAATACAGTAATTTTTTGATGATGAGCGGTCTAGGTGAGAAAAGTCTTCAAATCATGGAAAAAAACATTTTAAGACACTAAAAGTCTCCTCTAATGGTTTTAAGAGACTGTGAAGTCCCTTTTAAAACATTTCAAAACACAATGAAAGCCAAGCTCCTTGCTAAACAATTTCCAGAGAAACATTTATATTCCCCCAAAATAATAATTTCTATACTTCAATAGCACAATTTTTAGTTCTATTATCAAATTGAATAGAGTAATTTTAATGTTTAAAAAAAAAACTATCCCTTTCAAGGGTCTGTGAATATTGTAGTGGCACAGGGCCTACAGCAGACATAGTACAGACTTCAGAATCAGATAAACCAGCTCTAGTTCTCATCTCTCATGTGTGAATCAGTCCTATGAACTTTAAAAGTACAATGAAACCTTTCTGATACTTCATTTAATCATTTCTACATGGGGAAAATTACACTCTAATGGACACTTCTTCGAATTTGCTAGTTCAGTTGCCCTCCTCTTTTGTTGGCAGATTTTTTTTTTTTTTTTTTTTTTGGGAAACTGCCCCGCCCCCCACTTAACATGTCCTCCATTCCAGTCATCTTCTAGGCCCCCCCTCGTTACAGGGTTGTTCATGTGATGTAGATTTGATCAATTTTGTATCCATCTCCTTCACTATGAAGATTGGCTCAAGGACGGTGACTAACCCATGCCAGGCTAACCAGCATCCTCTGAATTACTCAAGTGATCTAAGCCCAGAAGGCCCAGTTGCCTATTCCATCTCACTGTGCATGGAATAGTGCTATAACATGAAGAGAAAGAGAGAAGAAAGAGAGGGAGAGGGAGAGAGAAAGAAAAGTATCTGAGACTCACATTTGTTAACGCCTGAAACTCCTAGAGTTCTCAGCTACATGAGACCTTCAACTTCCATGGTTTTCATTCTGACTCTGTCACTTGCAATACAAAGAATCCTAATACAAAAGTCTATCCCTTGGGGTGTTGTTGTGTGTTGACTGAGATAGAATATATAAAGTATCCAGCACAAGACCGTCCAAACATTTGTCTCCTTCTTTTCCTTACTAGAAGCACGCATTCCTTTTCCCTGAATAGCATAGCTTTTCTATACTTTGGGAAACTCGGTGCTGTTTCTATTCAGAGAAATGACTGCACTAAGTCAAAACAGCCTTTGGATTAGACTAATTCTTTCTGAAATCATCATACATCTTTGAGGACTCTTGCAGATTGACTTGACAAGTAAATTTAGTACTTATTTTCCCTTTCTCAGTTCTTAATTATTCAGCAATTAAATCTTTACTACTTGAATATTTTATCCTGGCAATATTTATTATAGTTATTGTCAAAAGAAAAGGCTGGACTTGAGTAATTACACAAATGTTCATTTAAGAAAATAAAAGAAAAATAACAATAACTAACACCAAAGGGAAGAAGTGTAGTATAATGTAATTCCTCTGGAACTTCAGTATTGATGCTGCCATTCATTCGTTGAGTGAACTCAGAAAATCTCACTTAACCTCCATGGATCATGGATCCTCACCAAAATGAGAGAATTGGAAAATGATTTCTTTTGGCTCTAACATTTAACGATGTTATGATTTCACACAATAAAATACATAGTGAAAGTTCTGACCTTCTGTATCATTAGGTAGTTGGTATGTCTTTTGTTATCAGAGAAGATACTCTCACAAAAGAACCACATCCACAAGTATTCCTAAGACAACTCTAGGTGCCTGTAGAAAGGAAATAGGGTCTGGTCAGGAGCTTTAGGTTGTGCGATTTTGGACTAATAATTTCTCTCTCTGGGATTTGGGGACAAAACATGTTTGTATGAAAACAGTGGCCTCTCTCATATTCCAACCAGAGAATGCTTTTGCAAATGAAGTTGTAAAATAAAGACTGTAGATTGCTTTCGTCCAGACAGGAGTGGAGGGGAAGGCTCACTGTCTTCCTCCTGCTCCTGACTATGATCTCTAAGGTATCCCACAGCCACAATGGCCTCTCAGAAACACATTTTGAGAAATCTAAAGCACCTTCAATTACATAATTCCATGACTCCATGAGCTTAAAAAAAAAAAAAAAAAAAAAAAAGCTGGGGCCCCTGGTGGCTCAGTTGGTTAAGCAGCTGCCTTTGGCTCAGGTCATGATCCTAGGGTCCTGGGATCGAGCCCCACATCAGGCTTCCTGCCAGGCAGGGAGTATGCTTCTCCCTCTCCCTCTGCCCCCCACTCGTTCTTGCTCTCTGTATCTCTCTCAAATAAATAAATAAAATCTTTTTTAAAAAAAGATAATTTGGTTCATTTCCTTCTGTGACTTGTATTAGATTAAGGCAGATCACAAAATTTTAAATAGCGCATTATTTCTCAAGATTGAGTTTATATACTTTCTGTTTTTATGGGGAAGTCTAAAAGCATCCCCTTATACACTTCAATGTCATGAACCAAAGTTCTAAAACTTTAATAATCAAGGATTGCTTTTGCTTATTTCTATTTCCTTTCTATTGTTTTTTATACTAAACATTTTCACCTAAAGGTCTTCTTGGGTGAATGGAATATGGTGTCATATGAAAGGTGAACAACAACCCTAGTTACCCTGGGACTATCCTGATTTTAGGGCTGAAGGTCCCTCACCCCAGGGAATCCCTGAGTCCTGGGCAGACCAGGAGGGTTGGTCACCATTATTGCCAGTCATCTTGTTGAGGAAGGAAATAGGGAGAAATTTTTAAAAACCGATTGACAATTTTATAATTTCAAAGCCATGAAGGAGCAGGGAAAGAAAAGAGGCCTCTACCCGCTCATCAGTGAACCCAGCACATTGGCCCAGCTGGCTTGTACAGCCTTACAGCGGTCTGCAGCTTCATCAACTGCTGTGCCCCAGGCTCACCCTCAGCACACCGGGTGCTGTAGGAGTCGACCACTCAACACAGGCTGGTTCTCTTCCCAGGACGACTGCTCTTCTTCACCCCTGCACTCCAGTCCAGGAAGAACTGTAAAAATGTACTAATTTGCTCTTGCTGCTGTAACAAATTATGACAAACTTAGTGACTTAAAAGAGCACAAGTGTATATCTTGCAGTTCTAGAGGTCCATTATGGGTATCACTGGACTAAATTTACAGCATTGGCAGGGCTGCGTTTCGTCCAGAGGCTCTAGGGGAGAATCTGCTCCCTTGCCTTCTCCAATTTCTAGAGGTGGCCTATATCCCTTGGCTCCTGGTGCCTTCCTCCACCTTCAGAGGAGCAATGCTGCATCCCTCTGTGTCTTTCTTCCGTAGTCACATCTTCCTCTTATTCTTTTCCACCTCTCTCTTCCCCATTTAAGGACCCCTGGGATTACATTAAGCACACCCTGATAATCCAGGATAATTCCCTTATTTTAAGGTCAACCGAATAGCAACCTTAATCCCATATGCAACCTTAATTCCTCTACGCTATATAGTGCAACATTTTCACAGGCTCCCAGGATTAGGACGTAAGCATTTTGGGGGAACCATTATTCTGCCTGCTATACTGTTTCAAATTGTTGAGGGCTCATTTGTTGAGATTAGGAGCCATGGCTTACTGTTATTACCAAGACCAACTCATAACACTTGCTATATATCTAGGGGAACTACACAATTTATCATTCAAGTCAGGACACTTTTGTGAGTGAAAGAGGCCTTCTTAGTAATTCCTACTGGAAAATAGACATAAACTATTCTAGTCCAAGCAAAGTAGGATACCTGGTGACAGTGCATAGTATACATTCCACATATATTTGTTGAATTTGATCTAATTTACAGGCCTTTTGTTGATGTTGAGTTATATAACAAGTGGTTGGGATTCTAAAACATACAATCAAGTTGGATAGAAAGGATTCCAGCATGCAATACTAAGTAAGCTAAATTTTCAGGTGCACTTTATTACATGTAATTTAGAAAAGATAGAATATCAGTGAAGGCTGGTGTTTAGTGGAAGTAACATGGAGGAGATGAAACCCTGAAAATAAGATAACAATACTTCAGAAAGTTAAATAAAAATAATTTCCCATAAATTAAACTCAAATTCCTATATTTTCTTCTAGACTTATTTGAATACATCAATGTTACAAGGCTGACACTATCTTGTGTCCTGCTTCTTTTATTAAAATATAAGCAAGTCTTCATCTTCCATCATTATTTTCATCATTATTTCAAGAACTAATAGCCTATAATAAATGATATTGATATGGCTTCCAAAATTTACCAAGCATTAACAATACTGTCATGGACACATCTGAACTACGGTTCTTATTCTTTTTTAGGTTATGGATATATTATTAATCCAATCCCTAGAGCAGGAAAATGTGTGTGCTTTAGGTAAATTGAAGGGCAAGACATTCCAGATGAGACCATACACAAGTCTACAGCAGATGAATAATGGCTCCCCAAAGAGGTCTGTGTCCTAATCCCCAGATCCTAAAAATGTTACCCCACATGCCAAAAGAGACTGTGAAGATGTTACTAAAATAAAGATCTTGCGATAGGAAGGTTATCCTTGATTATCCTGGATTATCTGGGTGGCCTCAACATAATCACAAGTCTCCTTCATAACAGGGAGGAAAGAGAGTCCGAGTCAGAGATGATGTGAAAACAGAAGCAAGTCAGTAAAGAAGACGTGATAACACATGCTGCTTGCTGGCTTTGAGATGCGGTAGAGGGACATAAGCCAAGGAACGTATACAGCCTCTAGAAGGCAAAGACAAGAAAACAGGTTCTCTCCAAGAGCCCTGGATGGAACCCGCCCTGTTGACATTTTTACTTTGACCTAATAAGACTGATTTCAGACTTACAACCTCTAGAACTGTAAAATAATAAATTTGTGTTGTTTTAAGCCACTGAGTTTGTGGTACTTTGTCAGAGCAGCAATAGGAAACTAATACAAGTCCATGTACTGGCCACAGAGTTAGGAACGAGGGTGGCATCGTGCACAGCTGGAAAATTAGCCTCTCTGAGCTTAGCACCTTGGGGAAGCAAATATACAGAAAGTAAAGATGGGGTGGAGGCAGCAGCTGGAGGAAAGGGTTTCAGCAACACACTGATGGATTCAAGTCCAAACTCTGCTATAAACTCTGGTAACCTGGTCCATTGTTTTGTAAGTTTGGGACAAAACAATTGGCCTTGTACACTCTTCTGAAAATTAGGCAGAATACCCTAATAGTTCAAAGCATGAGCTTTGGAACTGTAGTGAGCTTAGCTCAAGTCCTTTGTTCAACTGCCAACTACTAATTATGTGGATTTAGCTGTGTTATTTACCTTTCTAATGTTATGTTTTCACAGTTCTAAGTAAGGGTTAGTAATAGCACCTCCCTCTCAGGGTTGTTAGGAGGAGTAAATGTATATAATGCAATATAATGCATTATGTAATACATGTGTATTTAACACATATTACATATAAATTATGTAATTTATGTATTACATATCACATTATATGTAATGCAATATATAAATGTATATATTGAGTCAATTCTCAATGCATGCCAAGCCTCAGCCCTTGGGAGTAGAGTGTGTACAAGTGTTCATGTTTTCATTTATTCATTACTTATTGGATTTCCACCCCAATATACGTACTTTTAAAGTACTCAGGCTGCAGCAGAGCATAAAAGATATGGACTCTGCCCTTGTGGCACGTATATTCTAATTCCCTTTCCTTATTTGTTGAAAATGAGTCTGATTGCCAGTATTTTCCGATAAGCTAACCTTCCTGAAGTCACTGCTTTAGCCTGAAGTGTGAGGCTCTTCAAAAAGAAGTTCTATTTGTGGTCTGGGGGAGCTCTCAGGTAACAAGCCACTGTGTTAGGCTGCAGAAGGGCTATGACTCCCTGTTAATACGGCTGTGCGCCTCCACCTGGCACCAAGTTAATGACATATTAGAAAAAATGACTTTCAAGGCTTTCTTATTTATAATGGAACCCCGGAAATATTTCCTCTGTTTGCGACCTTAGGTTCATGGTCCTTGCCTAAAGAACTGGATAACGAACAATTTTTTATGTGACAGTTATAAAAGCACAAAGATATTTATTTCCATTCCCCATAGGACTGAAAAAGGTAGTAGTGATTGGACTGGGCTGAAGAGATCATACTGTTATTATAACAGAAGGAGGCTCAACTAGTAGGGGGTGTAATGAATGTAAGCCTGAAGTGAATGAATCATTATAAAATGTACACTCCATCTCCACAATGAGTCTATTTTATTAAAATAATCTCTGGCATAATGTTGTCCTCTCTTGGCTTTCCCCTACTGCGAATCTATCCATGATTCTACCATCACAAATCTTGTCCCCTGAGGACAGATCCATAATGAGAGTGAAGGGCTTGATTATTTGCTTTTAATAACTCTGCCTCCAAAATCCTACTTAATGCAGCAGAGATTCTATATTGAAGAACATGCCAGAATTATTGGAGGATCAATCAAAATTGGCAATTAATCATAATCACAGCCAGTAATCATAGCTGCAATTACCAATTGATTAATTAGGACAGCTCTTGAAATGCCAGTAGAAATTCAACATCATATTAGATTCAGCCCAATAACCATAAACTTCTACAATTACTTTCTAGCTTACCGTAATTTATGTCATATTTCTTTCTATTATTAGCTGCTATATTTATTTATTCATCATTTTATTTGAGCAGGCCAAACTCTTTCACTGTCTTTTTTATGTTGGGAATCTATTAAAATATGTTTAAGTCATGGCATTAAATAAATCTAGTGTCAGTGCCAGGCAAATATTTGCAAATTTAGGACATCTATTTGCATTGCTTTTCAGGCCAAGAATTATTTTTTTTCCAAAAAAAAAAGTGGGATATGAGTATATTCTACATATTGAAAATTGGATAATGCTGGTATATTGGACTTATATGTGCAAAGTATCATCTAGTTTATTAACCAACTTTTGCAGGCTTGGCACAGGAAATTTTATGCAACATTTTGAATGATAAGTATAAGGCAAAGAGTCACCAGAACTACCTAATATGGGCAGGAATCCTAGGGTTGGTGAAAATACACCTTAAGGAAATTAGGGGAGGTCTAATGTAAATAGAGTAGGGGATCTGTTAAGAAAAAAATCAGCATATGTTTGCTTATTTGTTTTAAGACTGTGGATTATATTGAGCCAATGCAAATCACCACCACTTAAAAATCATACTTCCATTCAACAAACAGCTTTTAAACACTTACTCTGCAAAATATGTTAGGCACTGGAGGGGGTACAGAGTTGAATGGAGCTTCCTTTCTTACTTTAGCTCACAGTCCAACCAAGGAGTTGAAACACGGACCCCAGAATAGGAAGAACAAATCAACTGTGCAGGATGAAAATGAAGAATGGGATTTGACCAAGTCAGAAATGGAAAAAGCTGTTTGCCAAGACTGACTGCTTTTTTCACGGACCTCCTGCTTCTTCAAATCTATTTGCGAAATCAAAGAAAAAATTTTAATTCTTCTGCATTTTGAAATTGTGTTTATTCAAAGATTAATTCTTCTCTTCCAAATCTCCATGTTAAAATCCCTCAAATGTGTTAACACTAATTTATCATTAACTGGATCTTGTGTCTCCGGCACAGAAAATTTCTTAACTCCTGATGAGATAAAACAAAGCTACTTTCATCAGAGGCATAAAAAGCAGAAACATCTCCCCAGATATACTCAACATATTACATTGAAAGCATTAACTTGAAGCAAAGAATGAGCCAGTTTTAGGGGCATAAGTTTTATTCTGCTATTGAGTTTTTCATAATTAGGAGACATCCTTTGTGTGACACACACTGTCTGGGCATATACCATATGACCACGGGAGGAAGGCATGGCCTTGGTGAGTAACTAATGCTCCCTTAGCCCCCACTCCATTTGCAACTAACTATACACTACTGCACTATGCGGAATAACTTTGAGTCATCTTCAAGGGGGTTAAGTCTAACTCTGGAATTAGGAGCTGTTGAAATGGTAATAGACATTTATGAAGACTGCATTACAGCGAAAATTTTGATAGCATAGTGTGTTACATTCATATTAATAGCAAATTACCTTAGCATGGATAATAGCATTTCACAATGAACACCCAAGGAATTAGGGACTATTTGCCTTGTCCTCAAAAGCACTGTCTGCCTCTTAAAGAGGTGAATTCTGAAAAATGGAGACCATGAGCCTCATACATTCTTAGACATTCCAAGGCTGCCAACCCACTCTGAGTTCTATCAGGACAGCCTCCAGTGGGCTAAGCATGCAAATTCCAAAGCTCCTGGGAGCGGAGTAACAGAGGAGTTATATACATTGTATAAGTGCTGCTGATTCAACTCCCATTTCTCTCCATACAACTCAAGGCGATGTCTGCTCAGTAAAACACTCTTTCAAAAAGAAAAGGAGAAGAGGCTGCTTTTAAACATCATCCCAAACATCATCCCTTTAATGGGTGAGATGTCACTGTCTCCTGGCAAGTGAATACTTCAGTGGCATAGTACTTTGATTTGCAAGTTATAAAACAGCTATTCCTAGAGCAGAGTTAATTGCGGGGAGTAAGCAGTTTGGAGGGACTAATTTATATTGCAATGCTTTGGCTGGCTTAAAAGAGAAGGCTGTCATAAGTAACCCTCCTCCCCCTCCCCAAATACATTGTTGCAAATTCCACAGCCAGGGTTCCATTAGGATATTAACTTAAAATAAAGCCAAGCAATGATCTTGGGTAGACTTTGGCTGACCTAAATAGGCCCACCTTGTGACTATCACATAAGCATCTAAGACAGCTAAAAAGGCAGCTGAGGTATGTTGAGAAGGTTTGGTGGCCATGCCCATGTTTTGTATATTCAAAGGGTCATGGATAACCATTGTGAATATCACCGACATGTTGAGGCTTCATGTTGCAATAAACTGAAACAATTCACAACATCCCTTTAGAGCATACCATTTATTGATGGTATTGACAATGATAGCGATGGTGATAGCATGGCAAGGATGTGGGGAAAAAATCTTACCCAAAGCAACTGGGAATAGAGATTTTATCTTTTGAGCCCTCATAAAATACTTGCTTAGGTGTTTCATTCTTTTACAATAGGGAATGCATAATCTCTGAAGAGCAGAGGCAGAAGAATCCTTTTTATCTATTTATCCCAGTAACTTTTTTTCCCCATTTGGCTCAAGGAGAGGGTTGGATTATAACTCCTTTATTAGAGGTAGTCCTTCTGATGTACAGAAAAGTGCTATGCCTTCTGCCGGCTTCTTATGATGCCTTTGGAATTAAAAAAAAAAAAAGTCCCTTGATAAAGTTCAAACTTCTTTCCATGGCCATGTGACCTCCCTCTTCTCCCCTTGACCAAACTCAACTATACATCTGAGACCATGGAGTCCAGGCAAAACAGTATCAATCAGCCTACCTCATCCTAGGCAAGGCACAAAATGGCACAGAAAGGAGAACAGTGGATGGAGTAGGAGAGTAAAATGAGAACAACCAACAATTGTATCACACTGGATTTGTTTGCAAACAAAATTGGGTTATGGGAGAGTGTTTTTAAATGATGAGATATTACACCAATATTAGTTTTGTTATTGTTGTAAATAGTAGTATTATCACTGATAGCAGTAAGATGAAGTCTCAGTAATATAATGTTCTGTATTCCAACTAAAAATTGAAAAAAAAAAAAAGTCAGAGCATATAAACTGCCAGATTGAGGCAGAGTCCTTCATAATTCAATGAGGTTGGTGTCCTGCTTAACGGAGCTGATACAGCCACCAGGGAAGAACATGACAGATTCCTTTTATTTCTGTACTTTTGCAATAACCATTCAACCTCCACCACTTCCCACTGTTCTGCTTCCTCTGTTTAGCTTTATTCATTCATAAATAATTTGTAAATTCATCAGTATGCTGCTACTTACTTGGTCTGTCATTCCTAGTTTCTAATAGATTTCCGGAGAGTAAAGGAGCAATGATTCATAATTGACAGACATTATCACAGATACTGAGTAAAGAGCGTAATTTTTAATAAAAGTTGAATCAAAGGTCTTGCTTTTTCTTCCCACCTTTTCTTTATAAAAGATGACTCTGGGCTTGAAGAATCTGCCCCTGATGCTGTGAGATTTACTGGACTTGCACTGGGAGGAATATTCATCCCCGATCCTACTGATGTTGGACTTGATCTATGTGCCTTACTTTGGCACTGGGATGTGATTGGATATAACATAGGCATGGCTGAGCACAAGCTTTAAGAACCAGTGAAGATTTAAGAGCCAGCCATCTTGCTCTTTCTCTCTGCTACAAAAAAATTCATGTCTGAAATAGGGGCTGCTTCTTCAGCCTGAATCTTGGAATAAAGACAACTCATGTAGGAGAGAAGAGCTACAGCTGACCTGGAGCCATTACCATGTAACCAGAATGAGAAATGGACCGCTTTTGTAAGCCAATGAGATTTTTACAAGTGTTACTGCTTCATAACTTAGCAGAACCTGACTGACACAGTCAAAAGTCACACTTGAACTATGTAATAGTTTTTAAATAGATTTTCAGAAGGATAGTTTAAAAAATACTTCATTGGAAGGATTATCAAAACCTTAAATCATTTCTTTCCCTCCTATTTCTCCACAACTTTTAATCTACTCTTTGTAATATAGGCCTTCCTCCTCACTCATGATTTCTATCTCTAGAACCAAGAACATTTTACCCTCTGGATATTTTATAAATCTTATCTATGTCTTTGAACTACCTCACTATCTGCTTTTTCTGCTCCAGTCATAGGGTTGTAGAGTTGTATTGGAGAAGGCACAAAATTTTATATACCTAACTAATTACACGTTCTTTGTGTTCAAGTAAATATAGTGTTGGATGTATTTTTCATTTGCTCATTATCTTTCCATTCTAAAAACCCCAGTTCTTCCCTGTGTACCAAAATTTAGTCTCAGAAGTAACTTTAAGGCAAAATTTCAAACTATTTATTCATTTATTTATAATTTTTTTAGAGAGAGAGAGAGAGAATGCACGTGTCCAACGCAGGAGTCCAACATAAGGCTCAATCTCAGATGCTGAGATCATGACCTGAGCCAAAATCAAGAGTCAGACTCTCAACCGACTGAGCTACCCAGGCGCCCCAAAACTTCAAACTATTTAATGGGCACTTTCCCAGGTATCTGCTTTTTTACCTCTGTATTTCAGCTGATTATTCCTTTAGCTAATCTTTGATATTTTTATTGTCAGAAAGCAAATTTATTTCTCCTATAATTAATTGTAGGCCTATAATTTCATTTTTTAAAAAATTCTTAGATATAAAATTCAGAGAGCTGAATTAATTATATTGATCAATTTATGGTAAACTGTCATCATTGTTCCTTGCAAAGTACCTTTCCTTGTTTTGTTCTGTTCTACGATATCTTTTTCCTTTGAATGTCATTCCTCCTCCTGACCACAAGCATTTATTATAAAATGCTTTAAATGTCTTTTAAAAATATAAATTATTTCCCTCTCTCTCTGTCAAATAAATAAATAAAATCTTTAAAAAAGGTGGGGGGGGCGCCTGGGTGGCTCAGTCCTTAAGCGTCTGCCTTCGGCTCAGGGTGTGATCCCAGCCTTATGGGATCGAGCCCCGTATCAGTCTCCTCCGCTGGGAGCCTGCTTCTCCCTCTCCCACTCCCCCTGCTTGTGTTCCCTCTCTCACTGGCTGTCTCTCTCTGTCAAATAAATAAATAAAATCTTTAATAAATAAATAAATAAATAAATAAATAATTTCATTCATGCACATGTTTTTGATTTACATAAAAATGTTCTGTATCTCATGTTTTAAAGATACCGATATTGGTTAATCATAGCTAATTTGTTGCTCATGACTCGTATATAAGTACCTGTGGTATGTATCCATCCCATTTTACCTATTTCTTTATGAAAAATATATAAGGTACCTACAATATTTACCATCAAAATCAACACCAAGATGCTTCAGCTTCTACATTTCTTTTGAAATCTGTGTGATGGGAGTGGTTATATTTTCAAAAGTGGCAATTTCCCAGTCATTGGGTGCATAACGTTTTACCCAATTGATCTACAGAACTTTTGTACCAATTTTTACTCTTCCATTTACCTATATTCTTGTTAACACTTAGAATTACATACTAGCTAATTTTAACCTGTTACATAAGCATAAAGTTATATCTTTTGTTTTTTGTATCTCTGTGTTGAATATTGTTGATCACTATTTTAAAATCTTTTCAGTTCTAAATGTTTTATATTTTAGTTATGCTTTCTTCCTTAATCCAAGTTACCTAGTCTGGATTTTTCCCATTTCCAAATACAGTTTTTTAAACTATTTTTCTCTTCGTTCAAGTCTTATTTTATTTTGTCAGAGATCATAGGGTTATTGTACTGATTCTCTCCCATGTTTTAAGCTATGTTTTAAGTTCCATGTCTGTGGGCTATTTGGTAAACAGAGAGGGAAATCTTACTAATCACATTTTCAAACATTCTGGATTTTATTTTCTTACTGCTTTATTAGTTTCTGAGAGAACTGTGCTAAAACATTTTACTAAAAAGTTGATCTTTAATTTCTTACCTTCATCGCAGGTTTACTAGTTATTGTCATATATATTAGTAGACTATATTGTTACTAACATATATGGTAATAATTACTTATCATTCTGATCTTTTTTTTTAAATCACAAATATATAGTATTGGGACATTTTTTCATCTTATTTCTTATTTTTTCTTAACCACATTTTCTTTTTTTTTCCCTTCCTATCTTTATAAGGATTTATTTTTTAATTTAATGGTTCAAATGTTGTATGTTTAATTCTACATTGTTCTGGTGATTTGGGATAGCCAACACTCATCCATTTATCCTTGCATGTCATTCAATTATTACTTTTAACCATAATGTTAGGAAGGTTGGATCCTTTCAATTCTGGTTCTAAGTTTATGGTAATTTTTTTTTTTTTTAAGTTACTTGATCCTCTTTATTTTTTATATTCCTTAAATTGTTTTTCTCTTTTCATTTGATTCCTTCAGAGGTCTTCACACTATATTATCTATTACATGGGCTAAATTCAGTTTGTAGCCTATTTTGATGTACATCTGAGCTAAGAATATATTTCTATATAATTTAAGTGTTGTGAAAAACAAATGAAGAAGAATATACAAGCAACCTTATGTGACTTACAAAGCCAAAAATATTTAATACCTTGCACTTTATAGAAAACATTTACAAATGCCTAGATTACTTTATCTGAGAATAATTTCAAAGAACATTTCTCTGTGGTAAAATTTTGAAGGCCTTGTCTGTTTGATAATATTTAACATTTCATTTTCACATTTAAATGATAATTTAGGTAGATATATAATTCTATGTTAAAATTTCTTAGGTTTTTTTCTTTTAATAGTTAAAAATTTTTACTTCATTTTCTTGCATCTGTGTAGCTGATGATAAATACTGATGTTAATCTGATGCTTGTTTTGGGGGCATGTAATCTGCTTCTTTTTCTTGGAATTTTTTCAACTCTTCAAATCATTTTTGATATTTAAAAATTTTTTTATTTAATTTATCTAGTCTCTTCTCATTTGATGGTGTGTTTTTAATCTCTTCAGTATAATATTCTTTGAGACTGTACAAATTTGGGGTTTTACTTTTAAAAAAAAATCAGGGATATTCTCAGGCATTATTTCTTCAAACGGTACCTCCACTTTCGGAGAAAAATACCTTGGATGAGCAAATTATATGATAGAAAAAAATACTACCTCATCATCTAAGGTATTCTAGAGCCAGGGGTCCAGGCATGGTGGTTTTAAATGACTAACACGTTTAATTTGGCCCTTTATCTGTTTCAGTGAGATATTGTGATAATCCAAACCAGAAAATGCTTTCTGCTCTCTACCTATCCAAATTTCATCTATACAAAAATATTCTACGACTTCCCTTTTCAAAGAGATTATTCTAATTACTCTATAATTTGATATATATAATTATTCTCTAATTGATTTATGTGTTGATTTTGCCTTGCTGTAATATCCATAAATCCTCAGATCGTGTCAAATATGTACTTACTTTTCTCAGTAACTGGATCAGTCCTTGATATAAAACAGGCATTTGAGGAATGGTGATAAATAATTATCTGATTACCATTAATGAAATACCATAAGGTGTATTAGTCTATGGATCACAACTTGCCAGAATATAAGGATCTAAGTGGGAAGTTATATAACTTTATTCTGAGGTGCATACTGAGAGTATTCAGTTTTTCATGTACTTATTTTTACAATAAATATCCTTGATGACACCAGACTTGATGATCTGAGCCTAGGGCTTTTATATCAAACAAAAATACTTTGTACTAGGCTTAAAACATAGATTAGTTTGTCTATTACTATTAGTAGGTGTTATTACATTTTAACAAAAACTAAACAGAGATACTGATTTCTTGGAATTTCACAAACCAAGCCTAAGAAGTGATTCCAGAAAATTCTTAGGGCCAAATTAATTTATTATGAAGCAGGTTTTTTTTTTTTTTTACTTGAAATCACTGAAAAGGTATCAGACAATCATTACCCTGAACTTGTGTGCAAAAACGCATGTGTCAATACCAATATGCATTTCCCCAGAAAGGAGTGTTATAGCATTTTAGGATTCTCCAAATGGTTTCTCACTCAATTAAAACTGAAGAACTCCTATTTTAATGTTTTTACAGAATTGCATTATATCACAATTTGAGAAGTTAATGGAGGACACAATCTTGAATAATAAGCATGGAAGAACATTTAACCCCTGGAGGCCGGTAGTTTAGAGTTCAAGCTGCACTCAAACCTGGTAATGTTAGGACACCTTTGATGAAGTAAAAGGTTAAAAAAAAAAAATCTTCCTTGGATTTCCTCAAAATCTAATAATAAAACTCTGACCAGTATTCTATAAAAGCTACTACTACTGCATACCTAGAGGGATTCGGATGGCATCGAAAGATGGGTAACTACTATCATAAAAGACTATCACAAATAGGTTAAGAATGAAACATGATTAACTATAACTGAAGAAGGGATAACCTATGTACAATGTAGGAGAGGAAATTTTTTCCTCTACCCTCCTAGATTGTACTGGCCAGTCTATTACTTAAGTTGATATAAAACAGATTAACAGAAGAAAAATAAATTTAGTTTCAAACATATAGGAGCCCCACAAAGACTTGAAGGGCCCAGTGACAGTCAAGTAAGTGAGGCTTACATGCCACCCTGAGCTAAGGAGAAGGAAGTAGGGCTCTAGGGCTTCAAAGGGAAGGAAGACAATTCACAGGAAAATGGGGAGAGCAAATGGTTGGTAAACAAATGCTTACCATGCCCTGCAAAGAAATAGGAGAGGGAGAGAAATTTGAAAAACAAAAACAAAACACACACACACACACACACACACACACACACACACCAGACTCTACTGAGCTTCCCCCTACTCTCAGCCTACCATACTCTTTTCATTTATCTCTGGTGATAGCTGTCTTCCTGGACCAGGCCCTCTATCTCAAGTCTTAGAGGCAATTAAGGGCGAAGTGAAAAGTTTTTCCTGAGTCTTTGTGCCTTGATTGTCTTCAACTCAAAATAATCCACATGCCAAAGGGGTACATTTTGTGGAGCCTAGTTCTGAAATCTCTTCTAATGGTGTGGATTACCTACCTGTCTCTCTGTCTCTCTTTCTGTCTCCCCTATGATTGCTGAGAGCTCTCCTAGTTATTCTGGGAAATTCAGGAATGGAATTTTAAGTACTGCTATGTCATAAAGATTCCATTTACTAGGATGAGAAATATGTTTGAACATTTCAGAAGTGAGCAAGCATGTTATTTTAATTTGCTAAAATCCCAAAGCACCAATAGTTGAGCTTCTGTCACTGAGATGGTCATAACATTGTAAGGGAGGGAAAAAAAAATCCTTTTCCTCTACCCATCTTAAATTCTCCAGCTGGAGATTAGACTGTAAATTAGACTAACAAAAGACAGATTAACAAGAGAAACAAACATAAGTTTATTGACATGTGCATTCTGCATATATACATTGGAACACCCATAAATGAGTAAACCAAAACTGTGGGTAGAATTTAGGCTTATATATCATCTTAAGCTAAACAAAGGAAACAGAGACTTGGGATTTCTGGGGAGGAGAGGCAGGCTGTGGGAAGATGACCAAGAAAAGTATCATAAACAAGGGTTTTTTAATAAGGTTGGTTATGCAGATTTCAATTGGTGCCTTCTCCACTAATTCAAGTTATTACGAGCCCTCTTCTTCCTGGTGTGGGTGAAGGATACATCTTTACAAATGGAAATTTCCTTTATAAATGGAAATTTCCTTTACAAAAGGAAAATATGTGACCTGTTTTTAGAGCTTTTCCTGCATCTGCTGGTTCTCAAAGGCCTAGCTCAAAATAATCCGTATGCCAAAAAGATATGTTTTGGGGTAGCATAATCTGGTACCCTTCAAAATGTTAGTCAATACTTCCACTCACTAAAAACTCCATAAAATAAGTGAGTATCAATACTAATACCACATGTCCCTCTAAAAATAAAGTTTTATAGTTCTATCATTAATTCTGATTAGTTCTTAGCGTATACTTTAAACAAATGTCTTTGTGACTAGAGCTCTAAATGCAAAGATGAAGCAGCTCCTAATATAAAAAAGCTCAGTTTATAATCAAATTTAGCTTTCAAACTCATAAAACTCTAGCTCACTGTATGTATTGCATCAAAGGAAGCTGAGCACAGATAAATGGTTATTCTCTCATTTCTCTGGCCTTCACTGATTAATCATGGTGATTCTCTGTGGTGATTCAGGGGGTTGTGTGAAATGCAATTCTAAAGAAGAGACATAAAGGTCTGTCAGCTGGAAAGACAGTGCACCCTCAAGGCAAAAAACGAAAGGATTGAAGGTACCCTAACTGTAACTATCACTTGAGATTTGCTCCTCCGAGGGAAGCTAAATTTCTTGACATAAATTCTAAGTGTAAAATGGATACCGTCCTAAAGTTTTTAAGCATGCCCCACTGAATACTGATTTTATAGGCCCTTCAGTGCAAATCCTCTTCCCAGGGCATGCATACAGCTTGTCAGAAGTCTGAAGGAATACACTGGTGACTTGATGAAAATAGAATAGTCTTGTATATTTTCCTAACTTTTTGATTTTGAACGTCATGTATCCTTAGGTGAGTGTTTTAAACATGCTCACTCACACAGGTGCACACACAAGCACACAACACAGAAAGATATGGCCAGCAATTCACTCATTTGAGTTGCTGTGGTTCATTAAGAAACTTAATCAAGGCAGAGGGGTAAAAGGCAATGTTATGAGCTGAACTGTACCTCCCCACCAAAATTCACATGTTGACGTCCTTGTTGGGCTGGCAGAGAAAAAGGGGCCAAGACACCCAAGATGGCCGACTCTCCCGCCAAGATTTAAACCAAAACCTAGGCGGGAAACCGAAACCCGTCCTACCGACTTTCCTCACCCCCCAGCAGTACCCAATAAAAACGTGCCGCGACTCTCCAAGACAGACTTTCCCCACCCCCAGCAGTACTCGATAAAAACCCTCGCTGCTTTGCCCTGGGCGCGACTTCCCTGACTCACCGCTCTTTCCTGAGTCGTGGAACCTCACCCGAGGGTGCTTGCAATAAAGTTCATCCCTTGAACCATGTTTGCCTTGCGGTCTTGATTTCACTGGCGAGGAGAAAAACCTAACAGTCCTAACCCCCAGTACTTCGGAATATAACTATATTTGAAGGCAGGTCATTAAAGGGACAATTAAAATGAGTTGGTGGAGTGGGCTCTAATCCAATCTGACTGGTGTCCTTTTGAGAAGAGAACATTTCGACATACACGGAGACAACAAGGATGTACACAGAGAGGAAACACCACGTGAGAACACCACCGAAGGTGGCCATCTGCAAACCAAGGAGCAAGGCCTCAGGAGAAACCAAACCTACCAACACCTTGGTTTTAGACTTCCAGACTCCAGAACTGTGAGAAACTAAATTTCTGTCATTTAAGCTACCCAGTCTGGTATTTTGTTCCAGCAGCCCTAGCAAACCAATATAGGCAGAAAAAAAGTAAAGAAAAAAAACATGAGGTTTTGTATTAAGCATTCCAATTATTCTCTAAGGCACTCTGCTGTGCTTAGGTGATAAACAATTACCTTCAAAAGTGACACTGTTGTATAGCTCAGCAAAACCTAGTATATTGTTAATAAATTTAGGGTATTAACTAATTCATCTGTTTATTCAATCATAATTGTACATGAGCAATTAGCATATTTATGTCTAAGCCATATTACCTGGTCTGAAGGAGTTTATAGTATAATTCTATGGATAAACATAACCAAAAAGTAATATATAGGCTGAGGATATATGAGCAATATAAGACAGGCAAAGTTAAAGGACTACACAGAAGAATATACATACAAATAATTTACTTAATAATCAATACCACTTTTTAATCTGTTATACCATAACAGGCACTGAGTTAACCCCTTTAGGTTCACATACTCATTTAATAGTCACAAGAATTCTGTGAGCTGGGCATTAATATCTCTAATAATTTAAACTGAAATTCAGAGATTAAAGAAATTGCTCAAGACCACACAGATACTAAATGGCAAAGAGAATGTGAACTAAGGTTGATCTGGTAAAAGAACCTGTGTTTTGGGGGTGTCTGGATGATTCAATCGGCTAAGCATCTGCCCAGGGTCCTGGGATGGAGCCCCTGTCTGGGCTCATTGCTTGGCGGGAATCCTATTTCTCCCTCTCCCACTCCCTCTCCCTACCACTCTCCCTGCTTGTGCTCTCTCTCTGTCAAATAAATAAATAAAATCTTAAAGAAAAAAAAAAAAAAGAACCTGTGTTTTAAATACCATGGTATCTAGAGATTCAATCTTCCAATGCTTAAAATACCCCTAAGAAAACTTAAATATTTTTTTCAGATACTTCTCAGTGCCTTAATGTGAAAAACAAAAGGCAAATTTATTAATTTGCTTACTTCACCCTGTGATTGTTATTTATGTTTATTCCTAAATAGTTTGTCATCATTAAATTATGCTAAGAGCAGGAAAAGATGGTCAAGTTATTCTTGTTCAAATCTCTTATTTTCAGTTGAGAAAAGTTACACGAGTCATACAGTGTTATGAAGCCAGAGGGCGTAAGACTGTGCTGTTCCATGTGCCAGTACACGAACAGTTTGCTACTATTTTATGATGATATATGCTTGTGACAGAATGTTTAAAAAAAATAATAATTCACAGCTTCCTTCCTTGAGAAAGTTTTGCTATAGAAATCATCAGTAGAACTGCAATACTCTGTTTAGTGGCTTAATTTGTTCAGGAAGCTAGAGTCTAATCTCATTATGGAGAATTAACAGTCGCAAACAGAAACACTTTACAGACTACATTTTGAATATCGTTTGAAGACACACGAATGGAATCTTTAGTTCCTAATTTAGCTTCTCTTCTTTTTCTTGCACTAGATAAAGATGAAGAAAAGACCTGACTTCAAATTATAGTCCTTAACCTTATTAGCTACATAAGCTGTGTAAATCAATTAAATGTTTTAAATTAAAATTTTCCATATCTACAGTGAAAAAAATAACACTTACCCTACTTATACTCTACCAGGGAAATTAAACACCATTTACATAAAATGTGACACATAGTAGGTACCCAACAAAGTAACTAATACCAATATGTAAAGTCTATGAAAGAAAGTTTATTTAGAGCCCATTTATCTGATTTAATTTATGACAAAGTTAGTTTACTAAAACACATAAATTTTTGTCCAGAAAAGATAATGGAATCACTAGAATACTTAGTATTCCAAGAGCAATAGCAGTGGCAGGACAATATTAGAAACAATATTGGTGGGGTTAATTGTTAAAACAACCAGAACAAAATGCATTTCCACTCTTGTTATTTATAAAAGCAACAATAAAAATGATGGGAATTCTCTTTCCAGCACTGATTGAATACGTTTTTATTGATTTACCCTTCCTCTGTAAAAAGTTCTAAAAAACAGAAAATATTATATATTCAAAATATTTTTCAGACAGCGGATGACAGCACAAGACTGTAATACCTGAGAGTCGAAAAGTAAACAAGAGCCTTAAATTTGCAACAGATTTTTGCCTGGAAGCAATTTCTGGACAATGATTCCATGAGAATGCTCGTAAGTGGAAAATGGCAGTCTCAGTGAGTTGAGGAGACAAGAGATAAGAGTTCAGAGAAAATGACCTAGCTGGAATTTATAGAAAGGATCTTTAGAAAAGGAGGAGCTATGCGGAAAACAACCTGTATAGGATCCCCCTGGAGCTTTGACTGTGAAGCTCCAAGAGCCTGGGTAAAAAACAATCAAAGAATAGTAAACGAAGCAATTCTGAGAGCTCAAACAGAGCTTGAAAATACCTGACTTCCAACCTGTCAAAATGGCCAGTCCTTGTTGAATATTAAGAGCAATTGGGAGAGAGCCTACCAATGCCATGCCTTAGTGGCTATCTCTATCTCTAAAGTAAGGAATGTACTAGAATGCCTTTAAAAACTTGAAAACAAGTTCATCAAGGATTGAGCCAATAGGTAAGTAACTTTACCTGATAGAACAAAGCTCAACATTCTTTAAAACAATACTATAAAATCAAACACACAACAATGTAAGGCATTGGAATGGAATGACGATTCCTGCGTTCAATAAAAAATTACTAAGCAATCCAAGAAGCAGGAAAATGTAACCCAATCCAGAAGAATAATTAGTAAATAAAAATAGATTCAGAAATGTTAGCAGTGGTAGATCTGACAGAGTAGGATATCAAAAGAGCTATAACAATTCGTTCAATAATTTATTTAGAGGACATCGTAAATATAAAGGTGATAGAACTAAGGGAAATTCTAGAAGTAAAAACGCAATATCTGAAATGACAAATTCACTGGATGAGATTAACCTCAAATTAGAGACTGCAGAAAAAGATTAGTGAAACTGAAAATAGAAAAATAGAAACTGTCAAAACTGAAGTACAAAAAGAAACAAGAAAAAGGTTGAAAAATACGAAGATAACCTTAGTATCTATTGGAAAATATGAAGTGGTTCAGCATGCCTCTAATGAAAGCCCCAGAAGAAAAATCATGTACAGTAAGTAGATCGTATACTTGTAGTTGTAATGGCCAAAGATTGCCCAAATTTAATGAAACTTTTAAACTCATAGAATGAAAAAATTCAATAAACCTCAGGACAGATAATCCCTAAGCATACACACATAAACCTACCCAAACAAGCCATATCACAATAAAATTGCCTAAAAGCATTGATAATGACAAGATTTTAATAGCTTCCAGAGAATAAAACAAAGGATATTCCAGAGCTTTCTGCAAACCTGCAGAAAATACATTAATAATACACATACTGAATATTTAATATATCCCTGATACTTATCTAAGTACTTTACATGTATCAACTCATTTAATCCTCAGTATAATTTTGTGATACAGCAAACAATTTCATCACCCCTACTTTATAGATGGGGAAATTGATGAAAGGTGAGGTTCAATAACGTACCAAAGTATGCATACCTCATAATATATATTGCCTATCAAATAATTAAGAGATTTAAAAAAAGCAACAAAATCAGTATTTTCAACTGTCCTTCTGCATTCTTCCAGAAACTCAACTTTTTTCTCTAGAGCTTTTTTCTAGTGTTTTCTTTTAGGGGCTTTGAAATGATAGAAACTCATCTGTGCTAGCTGAAAAAACAAGAAGAAAATATTTAAGGCTCTATTTTGTGTTTTATTTTCTCTAGTGTCAGTTGTTAGAACTTTATCTCAGAAGGAACCAGAACTTAAAATGTAAGGCCATCTGAAACTTGGCTCTTCCTGGAACATCTGCTCCCATCTTCCTGGTCTCTGCAGATTTTACTTTTTCCTATTTTTCCATTCACAGAGTGGAAAATGCTTGTGCTTATCTCCTAGGTGTGTATGTTACATTTCTAGTACCTTCAGAAGCAGCCTCTTAACCCTAATCACAATTTCCAAGAAAAGATAATCTGATTGGTCCAATTTGGGTCAGGTAGGACCCATCCATGATTGAGGTGTGGAGATGGTATTTGAGCTTACAAGTGAACTGTATGGAGAGGAAAGACTTCAACAAATTGCTGGGTGGATTACAGACTCATAAAACGTAGCCTTTTAATATAGTAATAAATTCGTGCAGTCAGCACAAATCCTTGAAAATACCATTTTTCATGTGGATGGATGTAAGAACAGAGTAGGTAAGGTACTCTTCTGGAGCTTCAGAGAACTAGGGGCTCAACCTCCTGGTCACTAATCTCATATGGATCCATTAGAATTTCATGATCTCTCATGATTTCTCCAAATAATGATAATGAATATTGGTAAATTATGTCCTCATGAACTCACTTAGAGTGGTCAGAACACACATCTCTGTTTAGTATTTTGAATTTCTGTGTCAATGTTTATTTGGGTTACATGGAGCTGTAGTTCTGCCCTTCATGACAGAAGACACTCAGAAGCCATAAGTTACTAAGAAAGCAGTTTTCCAAAACATGTTTTAGAAAGCATTAATCAGAGACGGACTCTTTAACAAAAATAAGCCAGAGAATAACTATATAGGATATAATCCCCTCCTGAAGAAACAAAAGGCATATTAGTACACAATAAAGCTCTATCAAGCCCTGTAGCCAAGGAACCTGCTTCACATTTTCTGACCTACAATGTTCCTTTTTAGCAATAGAAAAATAATGCAAATATAAGCAAAACATTTAAAAATGGTGGGTTGAGGGGTGGATAATTTATTGGTTCATGTAACCAAATATGGGAGGATAAATTGGCTAAAAACAATTATATCTGTTAATAACCTGACATTAATGACATTGAATTTCTGCCTCTTTCTCTGTCTCTCTCCATCATTACTTCTCTATGCTTAATTCTCTAAGGGCAACTTCCCCCAAAAGAATTGGATTAAATATTTACTGACTTGAAAGCAACTCTTCAAAGAAGACAAATGCTAGGAGAGGTTGTTAACTAGCCTGGTTTGACCTATGAGCCTATTCCTAGACAATCCACAGTATCTAGGAGATGGGATAATTAATTAGCATATCCTCGATTTCCTGCTCTATTAGTCTAGCTAGGCTATACTATCTGGAATAACAAACGACTTTAAAATTTCAGTGGCTTAAAAATAATAACTTATTTCTTATGCATACCATTGTCCATCGCCAGATTAACTATAGCTCTACTCTATGTCATCTTTAATACAGGACCTAAACTGACTAAGTAGCCTCTGTCTGGAATACTTACAGTGTCATGACTAGAGAAAAGAGGCATGGAATACCATATACTGGCTCACTAGACAGGATACACATTACTTCTGCTCACATGCCATTGGCCAGATGAGTCCCACGGCCAAGCCTGGTACTGAACAGAGAAGCATAATCTTTCTACAGGAAAAAAGTAGAAGATATTTGCAAGCAATAATATGGTCTATCACAATTAACTTTCTTTTACCCTTCTTCCTCTCCTATATTCAGAATGTCACTAATTTGGCTGACAGAGCAGCTTCTATGTGGAACACTTCTCATAGCATGCAAGAGAGAAGCATACAACACACTTAAAAGTTCCCCCAGGAAAATCCATTCACATTCCATTGGCCAAAGCAAGTCACATTAGGAAGCCTGATACGAATAGAATAGGAATGAGAAATGATTATGCAGAGAAGAATACGAGATTTTTAATAAAAAATATAATTTATCATACCCGACTCCCATTTGTTAAGGGGATAGATACTATGTGTGGTAGTCCCAACAAGACTGCCGTTTGTGGTAAATATTTGTCTTACTGATAATGTGTTTAAATAAATTCTAAGTAAATTGAGTCTAGGAACCGCTGAAAACAGGATCTTTTTCTCGGCAATTTGCTACCACATAAGCATATGAAATAAAGTGGCACCATGATAATGATATCTACATAATCTAACCCCAAATTGCCCAAATTATTGTCCTTGAGACCTCTTTACATGCCAGGAAATACCATTATGGAGATAGTAGTTCAACACTGGGAACTTAAGTGGGACAGTAGACCCATAACATTCACCAGAAATATCTCCTGAGAAATCTATAAATTTTAAAACTTAGTTGTAAAACATTTCTCACCAAGCTTTCTCCATATTATATTTCCATCGATAGTCATATATTGTCTTTGCCACAGTCCAACACCCCTTCACATTCATCTAAAGCTCCATTTTTTGAAAATTTTCTTTTCTTATAAAAATACTTCATATTACAAGAGTTACTACATTTGGCATGAAAAAACAGTGAAAAGTCACATTGTTATTTTTTCTGTCTATTTTTTATTTGCCATTTTAACCACTTTAACTGTACAATTCAGCGAAATCAATTATTGTGCAACATCACCATTATCTCTTTCCAAAACTTCATCACCCCAAGTAGAAACTCAGTAACGTTAACACTGAATAATGCTTCAATGAACATTGGCATACAAGTATCTGTTTGAGTCCTTGTTTTTAATTCTTTTGGCTATATACACCTAGGAATGGAATTGTTGGGTCATATGCTAATTCTGTCTTTAGCTCTTTGTGGTACTTTTAAACGGTTTCCACAGTGGCTTCACCAGCAATGCACAGAGTTCCCATTTCTCCACATCCTCATGTTGCTTAGTTTTTAATAGCCAAAGCTCTTACCATGAATACCAGTCTCCTGTCATGCAAGATTCAAATTCACACTTTGGAAATGTTACAAATTATATATCATTACTCATTTATGCATCTCTGAAAGTGCTAATGTTATTTTCATTAATAGTAATGATAATGATAATAATAGTATCAATATACATAAAGGGTCTACTCTAATCAAAAACATTGAAAAAGTAGCTTAGACTGTTGAAAGACACTGACTCTGACAAAGTAATTCCTTTATGGGCTTTCCTGGATCGGGTCCCAAAAATGCATCAAGTAACTGATCTTAATTTGCTTTTTTTCAAATAGATTTTCTGCCAAGGAAAAAGATATTCATCCATTCTAAATCATTAAATGAGCTCTCTGGTATGAATGAGTCCCTTGAGAGTTGGGCAAGGCAATGCATCTCTATTTTCTAACACGTGATTGCCCAGTACATCTAAGAGTCACAGATCTAAGAGGAAGAAAAGGGAGTGAATTCATATTCATTGAGCTCCTACTTTAGGAAATTCCTCATTTAATTTTTACAGTGGCACTAAGAGCTGGGGAGACAATATAGAGTAGTGAAGCACCTGGACTCTGGGTTCAGATTAGTTGGGTTCAACTCCTAATTCAAATCTTGAAGAGTTACATCACCTTTATTTAGCTCCTTTTCACCTTTCTTTCTTCCTTCCTTCTTTCCTTCCCTTCCCTCTTCCTTTCTTCTTTCTTTTACCCGTTCCTTCTTTTGCCTGCTCGCTCTTTCTCTTTCTTTCTTTATTTATTGAGCATCAAATTGTGTGTCTGGGGTGATCAGAAATGGCATAATTTCTGTCCCTTGGAAACTATACACTATTTGGAAATATAAATAAATAAATAAATAAATAAATAAATATATATATATATATATATATATATATGAAAATGCTATAAACAAAAAAATAAAGCATGGAAAGAGGTTACAGAGTTGCCAGTTTTATTACCTGCAAATGGTATATTAATAATACCTACCTACCTCAAAGAGCTGCTGTGACAAGTCAGAATTAAATGAATCATATAAAGTGCTTATCAGAAAGCTTGACTCACAGGGAGCGTTACAAGGTGATGAAAAAATTAAGGTCCAGGTGGGTTAAGTACTTAATCCAGAATCACTTGGTTAGTAAGTGCAGCACTAGAATTGAAATACAATTTACCTATTCACAAACATCTTTCCATCACACTATGCTTCCTTCCTGAAATTCTAAATGTTAAGTGACAGAGAGATACCAACACTGGTGCATTTCCTAAGAAGTACCTTTCCTCTATCATCAGCAAAGACATGTTTCTCATAAATCATGTAAGTACCATGAAACGGGAGTTGACATGAGTCACTTTCATATTTGGAGTAAAAAACAACATATTTCTTAAATGAAGAGTTCAAAATAGGAAATTTTATAAAATCCCTTCTTCTTATAGTCTTTCATTATCTAGAACAATAATATCATAAGATCCTTGAGTTTGAGTTCCAAGGAAAAGTTATCTATCCATGAAAATCAAATATCTCTCTAGGCCAGTTTGAGTTATGACCAGAATAAGAATTTGGTGACCTCACAAACTACTTTGCTATCAACAAGCCCTACCCAGAATATTTGTTCAGAGTACAGGGAATTGGAAGACATTAGAAGCCATACCCACTGCTACGGTTGACAATGGGTCAGGTATATACACTTAATCCCCTAGCTTCCTTGGATTTCTATATATACCAGGTGACAGTGTATTTCAGTTTGCCTGGTTCGTGTGTATGTTGGTTGTCCTGCCGTAATTACTAATATACCCTTCTTTTCCTATTAAAACCATCCTTCTTTGGATAATAAATTACATGTTCACCCTGCATAAAAGCATTCAGGCAGAGAGTAGGTAACACTCTCTAGTGTTAGAACTTCTCAATGAATAAATTTTACTTTGGGTTATTTAAGTTCTGAAAGTTAGTAAAAAATCCACCCTTTCGGGTGCTTTGTAATTTGATATGATGAGATTCAGTTTGAGAATTCACATCTATTGACTTACAATGAAACTATTAATAGTACTTGTCCATTACTTTCTTTTTTTAAAAATAAATATTTATTTTGAGAGAGAGAGCGAGAGAGAGCATGCACGTGAGTGGGGAGAGGGGTAGAGGAAGAGGGAAAGGGAAAATATTAAGCAGACTCCCCACTGAGCGCGGAGCCCAATGTGGGGCTTGATTTCATGACCTTGAGATCATGACCTGAGCCGAAATGAAGAGTTAGCCACTTAACCAACTGAGCCACCCAGGTGTCCCAACACTTCTCCATTATTTTCTATGCTCAATTCCACATACCTACATTACAACTCAATAATTGATTGTCTATATAAATGTAAAAACAAAAAAACAAAACCCACTGTCTCTGTAGTGGTATTTCAGATCAATAAGGAAAGTTTTACAAATAAGGGTTTTGTCCCCTTCTTGAATGAGAAAAACAAAAAACAAAAAACAAAAAGCAAAACCAAGTAAGTGTGTTCAATAGAAGTAATACTGATCTAAAAGGTGGGTGAGGATTATTGTGCTTTCAGACTTAAATGGCTTTAGCTGCTTTGTTTTCTAACTGCAAACTGGTAAACAGATTGAAAAGACATAAAAAATAAACACAATCTCATAGCAGGTGTTTGTTGGTCATACAAAAATATTTTAAAGAAGCTTCAACTCACATTATCTTCTTTGGTATCTAGTGAAACAGCAAAATAAACAAACTGTTAAAATACCCTTTGGTTTTGCATCAAGGAATGGACAATTATCTTGAGTAAAAACACACATTTAAGCTTGTCCAAAATTGGGATGGTTTTCTCAGCCAACTGGGTTTTAGAAATCAGAGCTTTGAACTCTGAGGAAAAATTAAACTTCTTAACTTGGCATTTGGAGTACACACTTTGGCCCTGACTACATGCTATCCCCCTCCTCAACTTCTTTACTACAACCAAATTCAACTACCTGGACACCAGAAAAGCTGCTCCTTCCTGTCTTAATGAATTTGTTCATACTGTTCCTTCCACCTATGGTGGTTTGTCTTTCCATTGCAATAACTTTGAATCCCATCTAGTTTTAACTGTCAACACTCCCAAATGAATTCAATTTCTTCCATCTTTAAATATGTATGGAGTAGTTTCTTTGAACCCCTCTTTCAAGTTTATGTTGCAAGCATTTATGTATTCATCTGATTTTTTAATAATAGATAATAAGTTTCTAGAAGGCAAGTTTCATATTTAATTGATCTTTTGTAACTTACTAATACCACAATGATTTTTGCATAAATGTCATGTCCAATGCAAGTTTGTTAAAGAATAAATAGAGGAAGGAAGAAAAAGTAAGGAAAGGAAAATGAAAGGGAGAAAGAGAAATTATAAATGCCATGTTTCCAATGTATTAAAACATCTCTTATTGTGTCGTATTGGCAAACCATAGTGACACACCTCATCCCCCAAAATGATAAAACATGTACCCTTTTTGAAGTATGTGTTGTATGTTAATCTATATAAAGACCCACTGGCATGTATTAACACTTTGTAGGGTTATTATTTGAGATAGTTGGCAACATCTTACATCAAAGTTACTCAAAGTGGTAGTGGCTTGGTGTACTGGCATGGGCACACATTTTCACTCAGAGAATTCAAATCTCAGATCACCCACATATAAGGCACACTTAGTCAAATTATTTTATCTCTTGTAACGAAAATTTCCAATTAGCATTGAGTAATATTCCATTGTTTGGCTATATCACAGTTCATCTATTCACCTACTGAAAGGCATCTTGTTTGCTTCCAAGTTTTGGCAATTATGAATAAAGCTGCTATAAACATCCATGTACAAATGTTTATGTGTACATAAGCTTTCAACATCTTTAGGTAAATGCCAAGGAACATGATTACTGGATCATATGGTAAGAGTATGTTTAGTTTTGTAAGGAACTTTTTTTATAATAATTTTTATTATGTTAGTCACCATACAGTATATCCTTAGTTTTTGATGTAATGTTCCATGATTCATTACTTGCGTATATAGTTTTGTAAGGAACTTAAAAACTGTCTTCGAAAGTGGCCGAACCATTTTTCATTCCCACAAGCAATGGATGAGAGTTCTTGTTGTTCTACATTCTCACTAGGATTTGATGTTCTCAGAGTCCCAGATTTTGACCATTTTAATAGGTGTGTAGTGGTAGAGTTCTAATTTGCATTTCTCTGATGACATATGCTGTGGAACATCTTTTCTTTTCATATGCTTATTTGCCATCTGTATATTTTCTTTGGTGAGGTTAAGGTCTTTGGCCCACCTTTTAATTGGCTTGATTATTTTCTTACCGTTAAGTTTTAAGACCTCTTTGGATATTTGGGTAACAGTTCTTTATCACATACGCTTTCTGTAAAATTTTCTCCCAATCTGTGGCTTATCTTTTAATTCTCCTGACATTGTCTTTCACATAGCAGAAGTTTTTAATTTTAATGAATTCCAGCTTATAATTTATGTCTTTCATGAATCATGTCTTTGATGTTGTATTTAAAAAGTCATTGACAGGGGCGCCTGGGTGGCACAGCGGTTAAGCGTCTGCCTTCAGCTCAGGGCGTGATCCCGGCGTTCCGGGATCGAGCCCCACATCAGGCTCTTCCGCTATGAGCCTGCTTCTTCCTCTCCCACTCCCCCTGCTTGTGTTCCCTCTCTCGCTGGCTGTCTCTATCTCTGTCAAATAAATAAATAAAAAATAAAAATAAATAAATAAAAATAAAAAGTCATTGACAAACCCAAGATCATCTAGATTTTCTACTATGTTATCTTCTAGGAGCTTTATTATTTTGTGTTTTATGTTTAGATCTTTAACCCATTTTGAGTAAATTTTTGGGAAGAATGTAAGATCTGTTTCTAGATTTTTTTTTTCATGTGGATGACCAGTTATTCCAGCACCATTTTTTTCTCCATTGTATTGCCTCTGTTCTTTTGTCAAAGATAAGTTTACTATATCTATGTGAGTCTAGTTATGGCCTTTCTATTCTGTCTTATCAATCTATTTGTCTATGTTTTTGTCAATCCCATACCGTATTGATTACTGTGGCATTACAGTAAGTCCTGAAGTTGGGTAGTGTCAGTCCTTCAACTTTGTTCTTCAATATTGTGTTGGGTATTGTGGCTATCATTGCTTTCCATATAAACTCTAGAATCAATTTGATGATATTCACAAAATAATTCACAGGGATTTTGACTGGGATTGCTTTGAATCTATAGATGGAGTTAGGAAGAACTGACATTTTAGCAATATTGAGTCTTCCTATCCATGAACATGGAATATCTTTCCATTTGTTTAGTTCTCTTTTGATTTCTTTCATCAGAGTTTTATAGTTTTTATCATAGCTTTTGTACATATTTTGATAGATTTGTACTTAAGTATTGCTCTTTTGGGGGCAATGCTAATGTAAATGGTATTGTGTTTTTAATTTCAAAATCCACTTGTTCTTTGCTAGTATATAAGATAGTGATTGACTTACATATTAACCTTTGTATCTCACAACCTTGCCTGGTTCCTAATCTTGCCTGGTTCCTAAGAAAACTTTGAGTTTCTCATAAGAAAGTCTGATAACAACTGTGGGGGTTTTGTAAATATTCTTTATCAAGTTGAAGAAGTTCTCCTATGTTCTTAGTTTTCTACAAACTTTTATAATAAGTGGGTGTTGGATTTTTTAAAATCATTAATAGGTGTTTGGATTTTGTTAAATGCTTTTTGGCATCTACTGATATGATCATGTGATTTTTCTTCTTTAGCCTTCTGATGTATTACATTAATTGATTTCTAAGGTTGAACTAGCCTTGCATAACTGGGATATATTCCATTTGGTTGTGTTCTATAATTCTTTCTATGTACCACTGAATTTGATTTGCTAGTATTTTGCTGAGGACTTCTGCATATATATTGATGAGACATGTAGGTCTACAGTTTTCTTGCAATGTCTTTGTCTGCTTTTGGTATTATGATAATGCTGTCCTCATAAAATGAGTGAGGAAGTATTCCCTGTGCTTCTTTTTTAAAATGTAACTAGTATACAATCTTTTCAAAGCCTTTGTTGAGTTATAATTGATATACAAAAAATGTACATATTTAATACATGCATTTTGATGTGTTTGGATCTATAATGGAAAATTGGTATAATTTTTTCTTTACATGTTTGGATTCCTTGAATTCACCAGAGAATACATCCGGGCCTGGTGCTTTCTATTTTGGAAAATTATTTATTACTGTTTTAATTTCTTTGATAGATATAGGCAGAAGTTCATCAAATTATAGTTCAGGGTTTCTAACTCTGACATTAGTAGTCCCCACAGAAGTTTCTGCTCTGATAAATTGTGATTCTCTGTATTTGCCATTCTCTCCAGTTTTGAAGGCATTGGTTTGCCTCATGACCTCACATCTCTTATGGATCTAAAAGAGTTGTTGATTTTTCCATTTGTTCAGATATCACTTCTTGTTAAGACAGAATGGTGACTTCCAAGCTTCTTACATGCTGAACTGGAAGCCAGAAGTCCATCTTCTTCTGTTTTTCTTTTAACTATTCTCTTTTATGTCTCTCTTTCAAGGAACGACCTTGAATTACTGGAGTTGTTTTTGTTTTTCCTCATACTTGTAGTGAGCCGGAAATGCCAGCATCATGATACAATTAGCCAATGACTGGACACTGTCAAATATGAAAGTCCAAACTTCTTGTCCCAAGTAAGTGTAAACTTCAAGGTGCAATTATACTCCAGGTTACCTGTATAAAATTCAGGTACAGCTGAGATTTTTGTCAGAAACTTCCCCCTTGTTTGTCTTTTCTTTTTCTATCTTTTTCTGGGAATCTTGTGCACATATTTTTTTGTCTTAGAGTCTACTTCTGGGGAAACCAACCTAAGAAGATGATATATTACAGAGAAAAGTAGAAGGGAAGTTTGGTATACAGCATCAATCCCCACTGAGTTGAAGATTTTTCTGCAGCAATATTATCATCTCTCCCCCAGAAACTGATTTATTTTTATAGTACCTATCATCTGTCACTCATTTGCCATTCAATTTAATGTATTAGTTTTCTATTACTGTGTAACGAATTACCAAAAACTTAGCAAGCAGTTTAAATCTATCTATCTATTTATCTATCTATCTCTATATATCTGTATCTATCTGTCAACAGACATATGTTACAATTTCTCTAAGTTAAAAGTGTAACAAATTACCAAAAACTTAACAGTTTAAATAGGTCTGTCTATCTATCTATCTATCTATCTATCTATCTATCTATCTATCTATCTTGATAGATACTAGTAGATAGATAGATAGATAGATAGAGATAGAGATATATAGATAAATCTTACAATTTCTGTAAGTTAAAAGTCTAGGCATAGATAAGCTGGGTCCTCTGCTCAGGGTTTCATCAGGCTGAAATCAAAGTGTAACCTTACCTAAGGTTCAGGGGTCCTGTTCCAAACTGAGTGAATATTAGCAGAATTTAGTTTCTTGCATTTATTGGAATAAAGTCTCCATTTTCTTGTTGGCCATTGCCCAGGGAAGGCCCTTAGCTCCTAGAGGCTGGACTTGTGTCCTTGCTCTCTTCATGTTCAGTTCACAACATGGTTGTTTTCTTCTTCAATGCAAGCAGGAGCAGTCTCTGGCATTTTGAATTTATCTGATCTCTTCTAAAGACTTATCTGGTTAAGTCGGGCCCATCCAGGATAACTTCTTTTTAAAATTTTTTTTATTTATTAATTTAAATTCAAATAATTAACATATAGTGTATTATTAGTTTCAGAGGTAGAGTTCAGTGATTCATCAGTTGTATATAACACCCAGTGCTCATTACATCACGTGTTCTCCTTAATGCCCATCATGCAGTTACCCCATCCCCCCAACTCCCCTCTCCTCCAGCAACCCTCAGTTTGTTTCCTATGATTAAGAGTCCCTTATGGTTTGTTTCCTTTCTGATTTCATCTTATTTTATTTTTCCCTCCCTTCCCCTATAATCCTCTGTTTTGTTTCTTAAATTTCACCTATGAGTGAAATCATACGATAATTGTCTTTCTCTGATTGACTTATTTCACTTAGCATAATACCCTCTAGTCAGGATAACCTCTTTTAATGAACTCAATGTCAATTGATTAGGGAACCTAAATTACATCTGAAATATCCCTTCTGATATATTATGTATCATAGTCATAGGTGTAATGATTCATCATAGTCACAAGTCCCACCCACATGCAAGGTGAGGGGATCATACAGGAGAGGTGGGAATCCTGGAGACCACTGACTTTTGCCTACCACACTTCTTTTACCCCCATACTTCCTTCTTGCATACAGAACCTCTTGTTTGAGAGTGATGTTCTGTAATGTACATTTATTGTGGATTTTAAATAGTGGTTGTGATAGTGATTGTGCTCATAGCTATTACTGTCATTTTCTACAAGGGAACAATATATTTCCATTATATGATTCTCACAATCCAAATATCAAGTCGGAAAACACTGCCCTAAGAATGTTAGAGCAATACAGACCTAGATTCAAGTTCAATTTATACGGTAAATTATTTCATTTCTATAATTCTTTCTTTTGCTTGTAAAATGGGTATAAAAATACCTGTTTGACAGGGTTCTAAGAGGAATGAAAGAAATTATTAGACAAGTGGCTGACAGGTAATATGTGCCTAACAAGTGGCAGGGACTTTACCTTCTTATTCCTTGTATTACAGAATGTCTTAAATGAATTTTCCAGAAAGAAAAGCCATTTTTACAAAAACGTGGAACATATTTGCCTGACAAGCAACAGATGCTTTGGAAAGTAATTAACCAGTGCATACAGACAAGAACAATTTATCAGTCACAGGAAGCATATTACACTAAAAGGTAGTCTAAAAGAGGCAAGGAGAATTACAAAAAGGCAATTGCAAAATGTGTCGTCCCCCCCACCCCCAGTAGAGCGGGGGGGGGGGGCTTGTGGCATGGAGAACTGTCAGAGAAGCCCCATATTTTGCAAATGGTGAGATATAAAAGCCTCCAGGTGTGGAAACTTAATTGGTTTTATGGATGGGGAAAATTAGATGTTTTCTAGGGAAGTTTATCTTATCTTCATTGTCTGGGGACTTTAGGGCTTCAGCTATAGAAAAACAGAACTAGGTAAGAATTTAACAAATACCGATTAAAGAACTATTTAAAATAGTGGTAAACATACTGCTTCTGCATTCAAATAGTCCCCGAAGTATTTAAGATTGATAGAGTTTTTTGATCTTGAATTTTAAATAACATTCATTGAGTGCTTACTATGGACCAGGCAGTGTGCTACACATTTGTGTATATGGCCTAATTCAATTCATGATGAGATATATATTACCCTTATTATCATTTAGTCACAAATGAGAAAACTGACTCAAAGAAATTAAGTAACTTGTCCAATCAGGCTAACACAAAGGATAGAAAAGGACAGGAGCAGGGCTGTAATTCAGCTGTAAATTCCAAACTGCACACCGAACCTCTCTGCCACACGTATTTAAAGTTACATGCCTTCAGCATTCTCTTAACTGAATTTTGGTTGTCAGTTAGGAATCACCCTGCTAAGATCTCTTCAGGGGACCTTTTCCATACGGTTTCTCAATTTGCATTCACTGATGTATTTCTATTCTTTCTACTCTGTGCCCCTTGTGGGCTGGCTGGGGAATGGAACTTGGGACAAGTATGAGAAATTCTAGCAGGAAAACACCTCTGACGAATGCTTGATTTACAGAGATGGAGGAACGCTCACTGGTTTCACCCATGCTCTCTAATCCTTTCACACATGCTAGTGTGTTAACAGCGAGGCCCATCACAAATGACTATTTCCACTTTCAAATCATCTCTTATTATCTCTGCTCAGTGACTGTGAGCAGGTTTAATCTATTCCTCACCATTCAAACCATTTTATTCTAACTACCGAATAACATTTCCCATTTCCCATATTCAGGGAAAGGCTGAATCATTTAAATAGAGTTTTGCATGACTTACTTAAAGCTGACAGTTTGCATGTGTGGAATTCAAACTCTCTAGAAACCTGATGAATTCCCCCAGATTTTATTAGTTTGCAATTTTTTGAAAGATGCAATAATGCCCTAGCTTGAAGGGATGATGGTAATACAAAAAGCTTTCTTAATATCAAGACAAATCTCCTGAGTCAGGGTCAGCACTGAATCTAAATGGTAATTCTCCCAAATCCAGATGTAGAATTATGAATTCTATATTCCTTTCTTATCCTAAACCACTTTTCCATTGAATTTGAATTGGGACTTCAGGCATCTTCCATCATATCCGGGCCATATTTGTATGACAATAAACAGATAAGATTGGAAAGAGATTACCAGTGTATACAGATGTGAGCATTGTCATGAAAAGATAAAAAAAAAAAAACAAAAACAGAAAACAGTTTAGTGTGCTATTAAAATCATAAACTAAACTATATGTTTTTTAAGAAGTTTCTTGACAAAGTCTTTACTCTGTCTTATTTGGGTACATGAAATATGACAAAGTTCTCCATAGAGAATACTCTCATTTAGTGAAAACAAATAGTTAATCAGAAATAGTTGCCCATAAAGAATGGACACACTCTTAAACACGCAAAGGTCATACACTGTACAACAAAGTCATATGAGCATCAAAGTCATAAAAATTATGAACAAATTAGAGCAATTCTAATTTTCACCAATTCTAAATGGGAGACTTAACCAACTTAATGTTTTAAGTTTTTTATCTGTAAATGTTAATAATGACAGGCATTTCCCAGAGCTAATAAAGACGATGTGATATAGAAACATACACATAATAACGTCTTAAAAAATAACTACTATTTCCTTCCATTTCCTTCCTAAATGTGCTCCAATTTAACTAGCAACTTGCTTACAACCAAGCCATGCGTCTAAAACTGGGTAAAGATCATGAATGTACTTAATCGTCTAAAGATACTAATAATTAATCGAACCATGAACCAAACCAGTTTGAATTGTAACTCCTCTCTGTATTCATATCTAATTGAACTAGGTCAGAACCAGAGCATCAGAATATTATCCTAATGGGACCTTAATCAAATTCTATTTGATTCAGTTTAATCTCATCACTGACTCACCGTTCTACCTTTTGGAGACTACACATTCTTTGACATCTAAGAAAGATCTCATTTCATTCTTTGTCACCTAACCTGCCATAAAGGGAATATGGTTAATTTGTGTTAAAAATAAATAAAGCCATTTAACTTCTGCCATAATTTCTCCATCCCTATTATAGTGGTAACAATATATATTTTACCTCACTAACCAGATGTTTGAAACCCTAAGTCAGATAATAGACATAAAACTCCTTTGAAAATATGTTCTGTGTTATAAAAAATCATTATTATTTAACATATGGCCAATATATTATCCTGTATTTTTAAAATTAGTAAAATTTAGGGGCGCCTGGGTGGCACAGCGGTTAAGCGTCTGCCTTCGGCTCAGGGCGTGATCCTGGCGTTCTGGGATCGAGCCCCACATCAGACTCCTCTGCTGGGAGCCTGCTTCTTCCTCTCCCACTCCCCCTGCTTGTGTTCCCTCTCTCGCTGGCTGTCTCTATCTCTGTCAAATAAATAAATAAAATCTTAAAAAAAAATAAATAAATAAAAATAAAATTAGTAAAATTTAAACATTGTTGCCAGTATAATTCACTAGTTTATGAATACTACCCAAAAAATAATCGTGCCTGACACAATTATATTTTGAAAGATGGTTTTAAAATACAGATAGGTTTCCTATGTATTCTGGAAATAAGGCAAATATCAGCCAATAACTAAACCCCAAAGTGTCTCATCAGTCTTCATGATGCAAATTATGAAGTAAAATGGAGCAAAAAACGAATCCAGATTGACCACAAAGTCTTTTGTTCCCTACACTCTCAAAATTACCCCATATTCTAGCATATTCATTTGCTAAAGTTTGATCTGTCCATACATTTGGAACCAGACCTAACTTTAGCTCATTCTTTTTTTTTTTAAGAGTTTATTTATTTGAGAGAGAGAGAGCACGTAGCTCATTCTTTTTTTCAACAATGAGATAGACCTTACAGGATTTTAAGAGATAGGAATCACTTGGTAGTTCCTGTGAAATGCATTTCTGAATAATACACTGGTATTACAAGGGGGCAGTAGATAGAGGTGGTGAAGAGTCTTGAATCAAGAGCTAAACTGCTAGTATCCCCCACTGGCTTTAAATCCATGCGCAAGGAACTTGACCTCTCCTTAACTACTTTTCCTCATTTTCAAAATGAAAATCATAATAAAACCTTACTTGTCAGTTTTGTGAGGATTTAATGAGATAACGTATATGAAATACACTTAAAACAGTCTCTGAAATATTTATCCAAATATTTTCGAGTCTGAGAGTTGGCATTATTTGTTAGATTATCTCATAGAAATATGTAAGAGGAGTTTTTACAATGCCTCAGTTCATCCCCTTCAGGGACAACTAGCTGACCATTCTATAGGGAAGGTATTTTTTTGGTTATGTATGTTTATTTTCCCCATGTCGACAGTGGGAAACAATAAAGACTTAATCGTGACTTTCTTTTGCTAATGGGATACAAAAGTAATTTTGTAAAAATTTTGTATGGAAAATTAGAAAGCACTATTTTTCTTAAACATATGAAATATTACACTTTTCAGTTTCCTGTTTGTTTGGCCGGGGTCATATGACTAATTGTGGACAACAGATTGTGAGTGGAATTGGCATGTGTCACTTTTATGTTGAGGCAGTGAAAAACCCCTATGCAATATTCCAACAATCTCTTCCCCCTTGGAAGTAATTGTGGAAGCAGAAATGGAGAGCCTGGACCTAGCAAAATGGATGGCTGAGTTCACTGCATAAGGCAATCTGCTTGGGGAGTTGTCAGCAAAATTTGTGTGAGCGAGAAATAAATTTTATGTCTTATGCCACTAATATTTTAAGGGTTATTTGTGGTCTCAGCAAAAGCCTACTCCACCCTTATAAGTATACGTGTTTTATAAGCAAAGGAGTTTTAGTAGAATATTTACAGATATTACATATTTTCTTACGAATCTGTCTCTAATCACTGGCATATAATTCTGACTTAATTTATTTAAAACTAGTAGAAAATAGTCACAATTTGTTAATGCAATTATTTTCTTAATGCGAAAGAAAAGCTACACTTGGTGATCTCAGGGTAAATCAGCCTCCACACTGGAGACTGAATCTTTTAAGAGTATCTGTTAATTACCATTACAAACAATTAGCTATCACAAAATGAAATAAAATGCAAAAAATAAAAAAAAAAATAAGGACATTTATCACCATAATTCTGCCATCCTCCCACCCTCTGTCAAGAACTCTGAAGAGCCTGAGACTTTATATCACTTGCAAAATAAAGTTAGCCTGTCACAATTTCATGGAAGGTGGCAAAAGACAGAAGACTCCTGGATCAGAGAAGAAGAACTTAATTACCCCCAGCAATAGCAGTATCTAGAGTATCCACATTTGTGCTGTTCTCAGAACCTCGAATCCCATAGAATGACTCACAGAAAGCCATGTGACATCTACATACGCAGTGTGTGTTTGTACCACAGGAATCCCAGCTTAGAGAACCCAAATCTTTGATAATGGGCAATGAAGCTACTTGATTTTTGCCTAGGACAGAGACAATCTTTATTATATGGTAGCAAACAAATCTGCACTTTTCTCTAGAGGGAGATATTATCTCTATCTTCCAAGGCTGTTTGCTCTATAAATATCCTTGAAAAGATAGTATAAAACAGAAGGAGTCAGTAGCTCTGCTTGTAAGACATGTGGAAATATGGGAAGCACATGGAAAATTACCTTCTCAGGATATTTACACCTCAATCCTACATTGTCTTGGCTTCCAGAAATGTTCCCATGAATATGATAATCCACAGCTGCTCCACTTAATACAAAAAACTTTGTCTATAAATAAATCAGTTCAATTTTTCTCATATAGCATTGAATAAAGGCTTATATCAACAGAACTCCAAGCATCAGGATGAGGTCAACCTACGATGGCAACCTTAACCACTCTCCTCAGGTCCTGGACCCAACAAGTTCAACAAATCCAAAAATTATCACTGTCTAACTTGAAAAGTCAAGTGAGTTTCTCCTTAAGAGTCTGTTTTGACTTTTCCATTTGGCCCACGGCATTAATCCAGGTAGAGAAAGATGTCTTAGTGATTGCGTTAAATTGGTTTTCAAGGAAAAATTCTAGAGTAATTTGGTCATTTACAACAACCCCGGCCAGCATGTTGAATCTGATTTTCATGAATTTCAGGGATACATTTTGACCAGTTTATCTAAGTGGATGGCCCCTACCATCAGGATAACTGTCTGCAAGGTACAAAAAAAATAGCAATACCTTTGGTTTTCCCTCCAAGAAGCTCCCTTAGCAAACCAGGGCAATCTTACCTTAAAGAGATCTCTGTAGTCGTCTGAGGACTACATGACTTCCTGGTGCTGTTTCCTTAAATACTTGAGGGTTTATGACCCCTAAAGGGCAGTTGCCATGTTTTTAGAAGAAAGGCAAATTAATGTCTGACTTCTACACAAAAATTGCATTCTCAAGGGTTCACATGGTGTCCCTGGAAAGAGTTTTTGTTTTTTACCATTGTTGCCCTTTCCCCAAGTGGGACCTATATGAGTTGCAGGGTACAGCTTGACAGTGCTTCCAAGCTGACTGGTGGCCATAGGGTACCTAGTACGGTTTGAAAAACTGAGTCTCATCTTTCTTTTTGAGGGAATTGTTTGAGGCTAAACAGCCAGTTTAGCCTATTCTGTTTGTTCACATGAACGCCTGGGTGTCATTCATCTGTGCTTCAGAAAAACTGGGTGTCAGTTACAGGAATGGGGATGTGCAGCTTATCTTGATGTTTTGATATTTTGCCTGGAGGAGGGGCAGGTCTTGTTTGATAGGATTATACGCCCTAGATTATCCAGCTGAAGACACTGTGCCTTTAATTTATGTCCGTATAGATGCAAAGTTCATACTGGGTCATTTGAGAACAGAGACTACATTCAAAGTTGCTAACTCAGTTGATAAAATTACCTTTTAGCCTTTAAGATGGTTTTGCTGGGGCTGCTGCTGCTGGTGATGATCATGATAATAGTGATAACAATAATAATAATACTAACTAAACTTTATTTAACATTTTTATATACCTGGCATTTTGTCAGATATTATTCTAAAATTTCAATAATCCCTTTTACATGCATTCCACCCTACTCCTACTCCCTCTTCATTTGTCTCCAGAGGGTGGGTTAAGATTAAGAACAAGGGAATGCACTGAGGCCAGAACTTTGACATGATGAAGGATTTTATAACTTGGAATTTGCATTTTTCCTGGCCTCCCTGAGAACCTGGGTTTCACATGTTGCCAGAATGTCTATGATAAATGAGATTTAAGCTTATCTCTCAGTTAGGAATTAGCTTGATCTAGGAAGTCTCCAGAGAAAGGGCTAATAATAAAGTTTGTGGTTTCAGCTTTAGGTCACAGGCATAATATCAATGTTTGGGTTTGTGCATAATTTAGCTACATTCCGTAGGGTAAGGGGTTCCTCATAGATTTTACAATCCTATCCTAGGTGTTCTGACTACAGAACAATTCTTTTGCCTTGGTCTTCTACATCAAACCCAACGGTGCTCAAATTATTTAGGATGAACACACTGATAACTACTGGTAACATCTAGAACTCACGTCCCCCCTCTCTAGGCCATGGATTATCATATTCTGTTATGCTGGCTTAAATATATATTTCACATTAGCAGTCCTAAATTCAGTTTGTTAGATGTGTAGCTAAGACTTAATTTTCCTTCCTTTTGCCCCAGATTGCTATGGGCTAAGGTCAAAGCTTTTAAAGGTCCCCAATGGAGTGTAAATATGTGTTAAACTTTTAAGACATTCCAAACATTTGCCTCTATGGTTTGTGACCAATGTATCCATTAATTTGCTGTTTGGTCATAACTTTTGCCATGTAAGTCTTAGGTCAGGTAAACACTGATGCTTTCAATTTTTCTTTCATTCACTTAGCAAACAATCACTCCTGAAAGCCCCATGAAATGAATGCCAAGCCAATCTACAAAAGACAAGGATGATGTCAATAAATGGGCAGAATTGCTCATCTTCAGATGGGATTTGCCTTGCTCAACTTACTTTTATCTTTGCAGAGCAACCTAGTGTAATGGTAATGGTGGAAGTGAATAGGCCTTTAATTGGATTGGACTATTATGGATCTAAGAGCTGCTAAGGCAGACTGAAAATGCTGTGTTCTTTGTCTTCACCAAGATAAAAATGTAGTTCAAAAGCAAAATGGAGTTGCTTGAAGTCAGTTATTAGCCCATTCAGAATCACTTTCAATGGCACGGCTCAGTGTGTTGCTTGTAATACCATCACATGGGCTCCTCTCAAAGATGGTCTTTCTCAGCCATTTAAAAAAGTTGCAAAGCATCCCTTCTGTCCTCCTCCCACATTGATTTTTATGTAACCAAGGGGAATATAAAAACTTCCCAAATGCAAGAAAAGTAACTCAGCCCAAATGTCTCTGATTAATCCTTTGTGTCTCAATTTCCTCATCTACCAATAGAAGAAACCAATATCTGTTGGAATCACCACATTGTGTTGTTTCGTAAATTAAATGAGATAATATTTGTGAGGGTGCTTTGCAAATTGGAAGTTTCTCTACAAATGTATAGATTATCTATTATAATAATTATTATACATTATATAATTATATAATATTATTATATTGCTCACTATCACTCAATCAAACCCTGCAAATATCTTCAAAGTTTGAAGGAAAATCTGAAACATTCCCCACTCTTTTTGAATCCCCTTTGATGAACCTGAATGTAATAAGCACAGAGAATACAAAAGTAAAGAAGAAATCATCCTGGCCTCTAAGTAGCTTTCAACCTAGAAGACAAATCAGAGAATTCCTTTGACATTTTCAGTTTCCTTAAATGAAATAGTTGGACCATGTGATATTTACAGTTACCTCAAATGCTAAAATGGTGAGTGTCCTTAATTTTCATGTTTAAATTTCCTTTACAAGAAGAAATATGATAGCTTGGCTTCAGCGGGGGAGGGGAAGTTTTTCCGTAAAGGAAATGGAGTATTGCTCCCCTCCTTTTTCTTTTTTTCTTTTTTTAAGATTTTATTTATTTATTTGACAGAGAGAGAGAGACAGCAAGAGAGGGAACACAAGCAGGGGGAGAGGGACAGGGAGAAGCAGGCTTCCACTGAGCAGGGAGCCCAGCGTGTTAGCTCATTTGGACGCTGGGATCATGACCTGAGCTGAAGGCAGACTTTTAATGACTGAGCCACCCAGGCGCCCCTTGCTCCCCTCCTTGAAAGGACCACATGAACCAAAACAAACCTTCAGCTTGTCAGGGCTGGAATTTCTCTCTCTCTCTTTTTTTAATCATTAGGAGTGAATAACAAAAAAGCGTCAATGGGAGAAAAAAAAAAACCTAAAAACTGGTGGATCTAATTTTTATAGTTTCTTCCTTTAGTTATTTGTTTAGTGGTTTTTCCAGGCCCCAAATTAGACCCAAATCCACGCAGACATCCCAGGACACTGAAGTAGATCAGTGATTCTGCCCAATGGCTACCCATCAAAAAACGGCAGCACCTTTAGAAAAAATACGGCTTTCCTTGCCTTACTGAATTCAAGCTACTGAATTAGGATCTCAAAAGGCAAAGGCCCAAGAATCTGTAGTTTTTAAAGTTGCCAAGTCAATTCTGATCAATTCGATTTGGCAGAAGTCTGTGGGCCACTTTTGGAGAATCCCTGTGTTGCAGTGTTTCACTTGTGAAGTCACTTGTTCTACTCCTGGCAGGTTCATTGACTTCACTTTGGTTCATGTCTACAATTGTTCCTCTTTTCGTCTAAGCCAGTTTTCCTCTTGCATTTTTCCCCTGGATTAATCTCATCTCTACAGCATGGGCTTCTCATGACCATCTTTTGGTTTTCCTTCTTTTTTACCCTAAAATTACTCACCAAACTCTGAACTGAAATTGTTCAATAACTGCCAAATTTGACCTATGTTTTTCTCTGACAAGTAAGTCAGAGCTGGTCGTCTCCTCCCTTCTTCCCAAGACTACTTATTTTTCAATATATAACTGATTTTAAGCAGACAAACTCTGGTCAAAGTAAGGGTATGGATCACTGAGCACAGCCATTCATCTCATTGTATTTCCTGTACTTTAAGTTGGAAAACTAGCAAACCAGACTATTTTAGTATTCTCCTAAGTGCTCCCATCTGATCAGCCTTTTCCTTTGGATCAAACATTCTTGCTGGGTTTCTGAGAATTCAAAGTCATTTATTATATCATATCATTTCACAGTTCCAAATATATTTAACCTTAATCTCAAATCTCCCCAAATCTGATGCTCCGATCACAAGATGACTCACTTTTCCTGGAACATGTCCTATATGCCCTGATTACCAAATCATGCTGGAGGGCAAAGGCAGTGTCTTCATCATTCAGTTTTATATTCTATAGAACCTAAAGCTCTTCCAATAGTCAGTTCTTACTAAATGAATGTCACACTAGTGCTTATCATTATCACGGTCCATTCTCCTCATCTACACATTTCTTTTATTAAACACATGCTTATTGAATATGTACTGTACGCTGCGACTATTTCTTGGTACCACAGACAAAGAACTAGTCCCTTAAAAATGCAAATTATTTGTTACAAGTGGGATCTGGCAAGAGAATGTGCAGTGTGGAGTACTACGGTCTCGGTGCGATTCTGCCACCTCTACTGGAAAAACAATCTGAAGTGCTCCCTAATGATGACCCTAGTGATATACAAGTTTTATTGTTTCTTTATTTAAAAGGGCAGGGTTTTTTTCCTGAATGATTAAAACGGTCGCTACAATTTTTGAGGACCTCTTATGTACTGGAAACACTGCATACACTGTACAGAGGTATATCTTATTCTCATTTGTTCTCATGGAGGTGGAATAGAAAGACCCGATAACTTAAAATTTTGAATCTAATATTTGAACCCTACCTTGACTGCTTCCCTTCCTACAGGCTGCTTTTCAATACGTGTGCTCAGAAGTGGCCCCTCATGAGTTCTGATTCCAGGAGAACAATGTGCTCCCCTTACACATCCCTTCATGTTCCCCTTCACCTGGCACCCCAAGAGGCCTTGAAGAAGGTTAGGAGTTTGTAGGGGTTCCTCTTTCATAGTGAGAAGCCTGCTGTGAAATCTATCACAGCTGCTGAAAGATACAAGTAAATGTTTTCCAAATAAAAATCCCTCAGTAAATCAAAGAAAAAAAAGGTATAATTTTCCTTTGGTAAACGCAACATGCACAAGTTACTTGAAACAGCTGGTTCAAGTGGAAATGAATGACTTCCCCAGGGTCACAATCTGACAGTAAGTGCTTGCTGCTTACATGTGTGGAAGAGGGAACGGGGACAGATATTGTAACAGAGCAGAACAATTTCTCCGCCTCATCAGTTCATGAATATTTGAACGGAGAGGGTGTGATTTGGAGAGTTCTTTCATGGCTTTGCTTTTTATTTTCCCTCCAGTCTTCCTCTGATCCAGCGGGTATGCATCACACACCTACTACAATCCAGACACATTGCTAGGCACTGTGGCCGTAGAGTTCAATATGACATATTCTCTTCCCTCAAGGAGCAACCTTCTTTGTATTATTTTCCAAATTATCATACAACTGTATTAGACAAAGGAGGACAGGTGTCCTTGCTTATACAGAGTGAAGGTGAAGAAGTAAAGGCATCTCAGCCCCCCACTTGCAATGACTGTACTTTGTGTTATGTGCATGTATGAGTGGGAACTTTTGGAGAGAAACACTGAGCTTGATCTCCATGTACTTTTCTAAGGAGCTTAACTTACTTTCTGTTATCCAAATCAATAAATATTTTCTGAGCATCTATATGTGATGTAACATTCTCTATTCCAGTGCTTTTTCAACTAAGGCCTTTTATATCCTGCATCACAGGCTGACTTTTGCTAGATGAGAACACTTATGCGCCTCGACTAAGAAATGTTTACCGAAAAATATATTCAAAAAACTTTACATTGGTAATGGTGCTGGTTAGCAAGGACTCTTTACAGATACCAAGTGCAGTTGTTACTGCTCTCCTTATGCCTCCTTTCTAAAACATTTCGCAGAGAAAGTGAATTACATGGGGTAAAATAGAAATCTAAGCTGTTTATTCAATACAAAGCTGCTAGGAAATCAGGGTCATTCGTTTCAAGTTTGGTGGTTTGGAACTGGTGATATCCTGGCTCTATTTAGTTGAAGAAGGTGGATGTGTGTATTGAAAAGAACTAAGGGTAGGGGGAGGCACCAATTTGTCAATGTCCAAAAGAGAAAGAGGTAAGAAGATTAATGTAGGAGGTGAAGAGAAGATTGATGTAGGAAAATCCCACTTACTGAAGTCTGTATAAGAGCCAATGAGATCTACTAATAGACAGGAGTCTAGAAATTTAGAATGAAATGAGCTAGAGGATTCACAAGAAGAAACAATCACTTCCAGTACGAAGTATAAACAAAAGAGAGGAGGTACATTCTCAGTTCAGAACTCTGGGTGATAAATTTTCAATGACATGGGTTTGGGATTCATAATAGTCTTTCATATGTAGAGACTTCTTCAGATTCATTGAAGGAATGAGAAATTTGTGATTTCCAAGAGCAAAATGTGATACCAAGAGACAAACTAGAACCTTGAAGGAAAAGTCCAAATCTAGTTTCTCATAGTAGCCTATTTGCCAAGGACCATACTGGCTAAAAGTATGCTTTTTTTTTTTTTTTTCTTTCTTCCTTTTTAAAGAAAGTTGGAAACTTGGAGATGCTTTCCAGGAAATGTGCCCTGTATGGACCAGGGAAATCAGTTGATGACTAGGAAGAACAGCACTGACCATAGGGCCCTAGTCCATATGTGAAGGAATGGCAGATTACAGAGCTCCAAATCAGTGAAGCCAAAGAGCTGAAGATTAGCCGGAGAAAAGACGGTTATTCCATTGTCTTCCTTGATTTCTGAAACAGGCAACCATTCACAGTCCAGCTCCAGAAAAGGGATACTTATAGTAAGGATACAGAAGAGATTCTTTAATGTTCAAAGTGCAGGAATTGCAGCCTACTTTTGCTTTCAAAAAATGGGATGAGGAACATATAGCAATTGTAAGGGTTCCCTGTATATGCATTATTACCTTTTTTCCCTTAACTTCCTTGATTAACTCATTGCTTTTCCTCCCTCAAAACTTAAGACAACCATTCCTCAACACAATAGTGGGTAAAGTAACTTGCAATTCATTCAGTTCCAAACAGCGACTAACACGTCAATCACTGTAGAAATATCGCAGTATTTACCCCAAAGATACACACGTAGTGAAGAGAAGGGCCATATGCACCCCAATGTTCATAGCAGCATTGTCCACAATAGCTAAATTGTGGAAGGAGCCGAGATGCCCTTCAACAGACGAATGGATTCAGAAGATGTGTTCCATATATACAATGGAATATTACTCAACCATTAGAAAGAATGATTATACAACATTTGCAGCAACATGGATGGGACTGGAGGAGATTATGCTAAGTGAAATAAATCAAGCAGAGAAAGACAATTATCAAATGGTTTCACTTATTTATGGAACATAAGAAATAGCAGGGAGATTGGCAGGAGAAGGAAGGGAAGAATGAAGGGGGGACAAACAGAAGGGGGAATGAACCACGAGAGACTATGGACCCTGGGAAACAAACTGAGGGCTTCAGAGGGGGCAAGGTGGGGGATTGGGATAGGCTGGTGACGGGTATTAAGGAGGGCACATATTGCATGGAGCACTGGGTGTTACACACAAATAATGAATCATGGAACGCTACATCAAAAACTAAGGATGTACTATATGGTGACATAACATAATACAAAATTTAAAAAAAAAGAAATATCACAGTTGAGTTGAATTTATATTTCTTTGAAAGTGAAAATTATCAGAATTACAACAAGAAGTAGCAGTAGACAGATAAGCCAGTTGTTGTGCCAGTAAGGGATATAGCACGGCACGTAATCTTAAATATGAATTAACATGTGGTATTTGGCAATCAATCTGTGGATGGTGGGAAAAGGTGAATATGAACTTTATATTCTTTAAAAACTGTCCTCCAAAACTCAGAAACAAATCAGTGGCTAGAAGGAAGGAAGACATTGGTGGCCAACAGCTTGATTAAAACTGGTACAAAAGGAAAAAATACAAAATCATGATCATTGTACCCTCATCCTCAGGGACACAGAGTGAGTGAAATATGTGCTCTGTATGGTCCAGAGTATCAGTATCCAGGGAATTCATAATCCCTTGGGCTATCTGATTCTGCTGTTGGCCTAAGCAGATAGTGATCATAACACAGGAGACAGTGATCTTCAACAGAATTTCATTCTTTATATGGGAACACCAGAAATCCCTGATCTCAGTGCTCAGTATCTTAAATGGGCTGCAGAGGCCACAATGATTTAAATGCGGATATGTGATTTAAGTGCAAACCTTACCATTGGTTTCTTTATCTAGGCTGTACAGTGATCCAACACCATGTGGATTAAGTGCTGTCCAAACCATGGTGCCCAAACCAGCAGCCTGGCCATCACTCTTGGGCTTGTTAGAAATTAAAAGCATAAGCCCTGCCCCAATTTAATGAATCAAAATGGGCAGGGAGGGCATGGGAGAGAGATCAGACTTTTTTTTTTTTTTAAGATTTTATTTATTTATTTGACAGGGAGACAGCACGAGCACGGGAAGAGGCAGAGAGAGAAGCAGACTCCCCACTGAGCAGGGAGCCTGATGTGGGGCTCAATCCCAGCAGGCAGACACTTAACCAACTGAGCCACCCAGGCACCCCAGAGAGTAGACTTTTTAAATGTGTTAATGTTTAAAATGCATCCACATAAAAATAGCTTTCTTAGCATTCCACTATTCATCCAACAAATATTTACGTCGTGCAAAGCACTTTTCTGAAAACTGGACATTCAGTGATGAGCGAGACAATGTGGTTCTGCCCTTATGAAACAGTAAATTTTTAGCAGTGAAGAAAAATATTAAACAATAATTTCATTTAATTGTGGTCACTGTGTTAAAAAATAGACACAGGAATACAAAAATAAACTCAAAATGGATGAAAGACCTAAATGTGAGGCAGGAATCCATCAAAATCCTAGAGGAGAACATAGGCAGCAATCTCTTTGACCTCAGCCACAGCAACTTCTTGCTAGACATGTCTCCAAAGGCGAGGGAAACAAAAGCAAAAATGAACTATTGTGACTTCATCAGGATAAAAAGCTTTTGTACAGCAAAGGAAACGATCAACAAAACTAAATGGCAACCTACAGAATGGGAGAAGATATTTGAAATGGTCTTATGGGATAAAGGACTAGTATTCAAAATCTAGAACGAATGTATCAACTCAACACCCAAAAAGCAAAAAATCCTGTCAAGAAATGGGAAGACATGAACAGACATTTCTCCATACAAATGGTTAGGAGACACATGAAAAAATGTGCCATTCACTTGGCATCAGGGAAATACAAATCAAAATCACAATGAGATGCCACCTCACACCTATCAGAATGGCTAAAATTAATAACTCCGGAAATAACAGATGTTGGCAAGAATGTGGAGAAAGGAGAACCCTCTTACACTGTTGGTGGGAATGCAAACTGGTGCAGCCACTCTGGAAAACAGTATGGAGGTTCCTCAAAAAGTTGAAAATAGAACTACCCTATGACCTAGCAATTGCAATAGGTATTTATCCAAAGAATACAAACATAGTGATTTGAAGGGGCACATGTACCCCAATATTTATAGCAGCAATGTCCACAATAGCCAAACTATGGAAAGAATCCAGATGTCCATCAACAGATAAAAGGATAAAGAACATGTGGGGTGTGTGTGTGTGTGTGTTGGAATATTACTCAGCCATCAAAAAGAATGAAATCTTACTGTTTGCAACAATGTGGATGGAACTAGAGGGTATCATGCTAAGTGAAATAAGTCACTCAGAGAAAGACAAATACCATATGATTTCACTCATGTGTGGAATTTAAGAAACAAAACAAATGAACATAGGAGAAGGGAAGGAAAAATAAAATAAGATGAAAATAGAGAGGGAGGCAAACCATAAGAGATTCTTAACGATAGGAAACAAACAGGGTTGCTGGAGGGGAGGGAAGTGGGGGGATGGGATAATCAGGTGATGGGCATCAAGGAGGACATTTGATGTAATGAGCACTGGGTGTTATATGCAACTGATGAATCACTAAATTCCACCCCTGAAACTAATAATACACTACATGTTAACTAAATTGAAATTCAATAATTAAAAAAAAAATAGACACAGGAATACTGTGAGGTATTTAAAAACATATGATGGAGAAACCAATGTCTGGTATATCTTGGCATTATGATGATATAAATGAAAAAACTACAAAATTTTAGATAAAAGCCCCCCAAAAAACCCCAAACAAACAAACAAACAAACAAAATGAAATACTTCATTTGATGCTGGTGTAACCCAGAGGATGACCTTCCATAGATGACAAACCCAAGAAGGGGAGGCCTGTGTAAAATGGTACTACTGGCTTCCAGAGATTTCTCACAGTTAGGCTTCTCTCTCTCCTTAAATAGAATTAGTTAAATTCAATAAAACCAATATCAGAATCTATTCTCAATTTCCAAGGGATGATTTAACCCTTTGCAGTCCAATGCAATGATTATTTAATTGATCTGGCATTTGCTAATCACAACAGAAATCTCTGGATGCTGAGACTTGAAGGTTAGAACAGGGCATTTGCAGATACGATGGCACAGACATTTGATTCCATCATCAAACAAGGTACAGTCCCTGCTTCTGTGGTCCCTATTGACTACTTCACAATTCCATCCTTTTAACGTAAAGGAACTATTTAGATGAGGTAGATAAAGAATAATGAACTGAAATAAATTGAAATGTACTTTCCAAGTACATTTTTATAGCTTTTATCCTTCTTTTTCCCCCTATGAACCTTTCAGCTTTTTCAAATGTAGTACTGAAAATTCAGAGTAGAATAAACTATCTTTGCATCCTGATATTTTCTGTCTTATTCTGGGGGCCAGGGAGAGGGGTTGTGCTTCCCTCCATGCTAAAACCTCCTATTCCTCTAGCTATGAAGGGGTTTTCTCTCTTCTGCTGTTCTCTTCCATTTAAGTCAACACTTCACTCTTCGACGTTATGTTCTATTTCATTCAATACTTCATGGTACCAGCATAATGTCAGCTGTGTAATATAGAGCCTGACCCATATTAATTCTTAATAAAGTTTTATTTGGCCGATGAATGACTAAGTGTATGTTGCTTTCAACGTATTTGATAAGCCTTCTAGAAAGAGTTGGAGTGGTGAAGGAGTTTGTAAAGCTGGTTCAAACCTGGATAATGACATGAGATTATGATGAACTCAAGGGGCCTGACATATTTCATTAGCATTTGATTGTCCCTATGTCATCTCATTTCTCCTCATAGCACTTAAACTATTTTAATTTCTTTCTAACATGATGAATCTGTCTCCACTGAAATGTTGACTCCATGACAATAGAGGCAATTTACTTTATACTGCTTTTTCAGAAATGCAGCAACTCCTACAATGCTCTTAACTTGGAAAATGCTTGGTAAATATTAGTTGAATGATGTCTTATCTTGAAGTTGACCCTGAGGCAAGGATTTAGGATAAGTATTTTATTCGGGAGCTGAAAGAATTATCTGCAGAGCAGGGGGAATTGAAAAACTGGGGAAAATGCAGTTAATAGAGGATATGGTATCAAGAGTCTCAACTAGCACCACTGGGCACCATCTCATTTTGCCTCATTGAGGCCAGAGAGGGGTAGAGTCTCAGCTCCCCCACTGCACCCCTGCCACAAAGATGAAGAATTGTGTATGGCCAGGCATGGCGTGCTAAGATGTCTTGCCTCACACTGCCTTGTCCATTCTCGGGGGTGCCAAGAGGAGGAGGTTAAGGAGGTTCAACTCCCCGCCAGTTCCTACTGACAGCAGGGGTGGAGGAAAGTAGGGTAGTGATTGCCTCTTACTTTCACCATTTATTGGAGTCTCACTGCTGTGCGGTGGGGGTAGAGATACAGCTAGGCACTGGATCCTACTGACATGACATCCACAGCCTGCTTTCGCTGGGTGGGGGATGAAGACCAACTCCCAGCTCAGACCCACCTACACTCCCTTGGCTGGCTAGAGAAACTGAATACTTCCTGCACATGTTGAGCTGGGATGGAAGATTAGCTCCTTGCTAGGCACTACATCCTCACTAATCTGCTTCCTAGGGTTGGCATGATGGAGTAGAACATTAACAACTCAAAATACCCTCCAAATCTATGGGGGAGGGGGTAGCAGTTTCTGTGTGGGTGTTTGGCTTGAGTAGGATGGGTATTGCCAAGAAGGTTTTTTGCTCTCTTAGGTCACCACTCCCCCAGTCAGTTGACTACGGATAATAGACTTTCTCAAAGCTTTCCTTGATCTGTTCACTGTACTGAATTGAAGGCCTCTGTAGTACCCTGCCTGGAATATATGGAAGCCAATGAGGAAACAGGAAACTCAAGGGCTATGTTACTCCTCAAGTTCCAAGGCTTCTAGACAACCCAACTTCTTTCCAGCTTACCATGTTCCTGTGCTTCTTTGTTGGGTTACATCCAGGGTTTTATTGTTGTAAGGAGGAGGATCTGGGAGGAATGGGCTACTTCATTTTGGTCAGAACCAGAAATCTCCTCAAATTATCTTTAAAGTCCAACTGCTTACAGAAAACTTCAAGCATAAATATTCATTTTCCTCTATAGTTAGAGAGTTAGGTGAGTGGAAAAACAAATTTCTTTTTCATTTAAGTGGTGCCACTAGTGCAAGCTATTATACATTTTTTGCTTATGATCTTCCTAACTGGGATTTTTTTTTTAATGTGTGAAGATAAACAAAAGATATTACAGCCTACTTCACGTGGTTTTTAAAACTGTTCTTAATATTTTTCCTCAGTCACTGGATTCGGGGTACCCATAGGTGCAATGTACTCTGTTTTTCAGCCTCATTTATTTAGAAATTAATCTCACACTCAAAATCCAAAATCATTTTCTATTCCCAACTGCAGTGACCTAAAAAGTTTGCCTTAAATATGACTCCATAGATGTATTTATATTTAATCAAGCCTCTTTACTGACACTCCTGGCTACAGCTGCTGATTTTGCTGCTGACAAGGGCAGGAAGGACTCTGAGTAAAATATTATGCGATCTAGCCGAGTTCAGGGCAGGAACTTTTCCTTTGAATACTGCACACGAGTCATATGATGTGATCTATTTACATTACCATAATTTCCAATAATGTGGCATACAAAACAGAGATCCAAGAATGAGAAAGGGTTAGAAACAACAACATTGAACAGAACGCATCCAGATATTTTACTTCTGATCTTCAAAACATAGTCTTGTGAGTAAAACATTCATTTAGTTCAGGGGACACTCAGTCTTCCTGAGTTCAAATCCTCATATTCCCACTTATTGCATATGTGAATTTTGGCAAATTATTTAATGTCTGTGACTGGGTTCCCTTATTTGTAAAATGGTCATAATAATAGTACCTACTTCAGAGACTGATATGAAAAGCAAAAGAGTTTATAAATGTGAAGTGCAAAGAACAGTGCTTAGCAAGACATTCATAGTCAACAAATGCTGGTTGCTATTCAGTAATCACTGTGGCAGCCAGTGCCTAAAATTTTGCCAACTGTTAAAAAAATTTAAATCTACCACCATTTACAAAGCTATCTGGGACATCAGTGACAAATAAGCATAGCCTCTAACATCAAAGAAATTATTTTATGCCAGAAATAAAGAAGGGAGAAATTATGAAGTTGATTTACAGTGTGAAGTGAGTACTATGTAACAGTTCATAGTAGCCATTATTGTCCCCACTTTGCAATGAGGGTCAGAAAAGTGGAAGAGTGTGGTCAGGATTACACGGTTAAATTCAAATATCCAAATGCAGATGTATTTGAAGTCACAGATTACAGGAAACTCTTATAACATTAAAGTAATTAATAATCAAAGAAAAAAATAAGCATTACTTTAAAGGCTGAGGATGATTCTAAACTCACCATGAGCTGATGTCAGTTGTACCTTGTCTATGGCCAATGACTTGCCTGAAGGACATTCTAAGTCCCAGGAGAGAGGAACTCTATCAGCACAGTCTCCTCATTTGTAAAATGAGGTGAGGAGAATAGATATCTCTAAGGTCCCTTCCTGCTCTAACAATCTGCAATCCTATGAATGTTTATGTTCTGAAACTCCATTTCTGTATTATTAGCCGCAGTACTGGGTGCTGTTTGATAAACTGGAATAAAATTCAGTGGAAGGGCTTACAGTCAACAGAGAAGGAGGTCAGTGCCACTGGAGAAATTATTTTCAAAACTTTTATAACATGGGGCGCCTGGGTGGCACAGCTGTTAAGCGTCTGCCTTTGGCTCAGGGCGTGATCCCGGCGTATAGGGATCGAGTCCCACATCGGGCTCCTCCGCTATGAGCCTGCTTCTTCCTCTCCCACTCCTCCTGCTTGTGTTCCCTCTCTCGCTGGCTGTCTCTATCTCTGTCAAATAAATAAATAAAATCTTTAAAAAAAAAAAAAAAACTTTTATAACATGAAGTAGGAAGGAGCCAGACAATTATAGAGATTACGGGTAGAATAGGGGAACCCACAAGGTAGGACAGGTGTGAAATTCTTGAAGGTTCCACAAGATTCTATGCTCATTTACTGACTGAATAAAACCTATGACTACACCCAATAGTTAATGCATATTATTCTAGGTAATCCTTAGAAAAGTCCTATGTAGTAAGAATATTTAATCCCCAATTTTATGTGAATGATGGAGCCTCAGAGAAGTTAAGTAACCACCGCTACAAGGTCACAAAGCTTGTTTGTGGGGATGCTGAAATTAAAATTCAAGTCTATATGCAGCAATGCCCATTGTCTTTCCAATGTTTTATAAGGCCTCCCAAAGTTTTCTATGTACACAAGGCATTTTTACTCTTATGCATTTATGTAAATGACAGAATGGGTCATTACTGATGAAATTGTTATTTATAATAACTATTGACATTAACCTTTCTAAACCCTGAAATGAAAGTGCTATTTTCATTTACTGATGGAGCTGGTACTATTAAACACTGTCATATCCCATTGTAATTTTCTTAGAAAGTATTTTCAGGGGATGCAAAGGCGGAGGGACCGACGTTTATGAGTACTTACTCTGAGCCAAGCATTTAAAATGTATTATCTTATTTAAACATTACAATGCATTTTGGGGAGAAAATTATTTTTCCTTTCTAGTAGATGAAAAAAATCAAGGCTCAGAGAGGTTAAGAAACAAGATGCAGGTCCCTGTGATTGAGAAGCCTGCTTCATGGTACTTCATAGTGATTTTCCATGGCCAGTTTCCAAAACATGCTCTAGTTTTCTTCTGTTCATTTGAACTTTCAGCTGGCATATTCTTTAGGGTCTTTCTTAGGGCATCTCCAAAAGTTCAGAAATATATATTAGTATTAGTGATTAAAATACGTGTTGTTCAAAAAAAATAAATGTTGTTCGGACAGTGATCAAATCATAGTCTCAAGGCTCACATCATTAGTGCCTGGCTTATGTTTTCAGTGAGCATAAAGATATATAATTTCCTCAATCCCTGACCATTGTAGGCTCTCAATACACATTTGATTATTAAGTGAATCAGTAATTTGTATTACTGAATAACAACTGGTTGTTGAGTACTTATGTCTGAACACCATGTTGAGTCAGTTTGACAGTAAGTTGTGCAGATTCCTTCTCTTTCCCCTAAATAAATCTTTCATTATTTTTTTTCTAAGAATACCTACCTTCAGCCACTTAAAATTTCCCCAAGTCAAAGAATACACATCCCTTGACACAGACATCTAAATCTTTGTAATTTTTGAGCAAGAACTTGATTTGCTATCTGCCATAAGCTAAATGGATAGTTAGGGGCACACATTTGTCTGGAGACAAAGCCTTGCTCTAAACAACAGTTTAAAATGTTTCAGTGAGCACCTATTGAAAGTGATATATTATGCAAGCAATTTCTTTGTAGTTATGTGTAGAAACAGCTCAGCTACTTAGACATAAATGAGTGGTGAAGCCAAGGTGAAGTGTTCCCCAAATTCCCATGCTGAGTTGTTTGTTCTGTCCTTTATGCTCCTACAGCACTTTTTTCTTACTTCTGAAATAGCACTCACCAGCTTGTATGTATTTGTTTACATACAAATCTTCTGCCACATTTGACCATCAAATGTTCAAGGTCAAGGATAAGACTTCTTCTTCATTGTCTTTCTAGTACTTAGCACAGTACCACATACATAATAAGAGCTCAACAGAGATTTCTTGACTGAGTGACTGAAGAAAAGAACAGAGGTCTCCATTTTCTTCTAATGTATTAGGATTTGTGGGGACCAATGTTATGTGCTACCTTCAACCTTTTAACCCATCTCCCGGGAATGTTGTCAGCAGCCTGCCTTTGGCTATCGGCACCTTCAGGGATTGACTCAGATGCTTAGCTCAAGGTCTCACCCATTCTTATGGTGGGTCTTGTCAATGCTGATCAATATGGGACTAAAAAAAGGCTTGGCCACATTGTTCCCCAAACAGGGAACAGAACTGAGGAGTCATTCAAGCTCCAGAGTTCCCTTAGGGTTGGTGAAGGTTGGATTATACCTACATATCAATATAACTTGTCCCCCTGCCTAATCCCCCTTCTGTGAGTGTTTATCCCAAGGAAACTCCTTGGTAACTATATTTCAAGCTAACCTATGTCTTAGAGTCTAGTTTCTAAATAACTCGACCTGCAGTAAGTGTAAAGAAACACATTTAAGCAAAAGTTTTATGAATCTGCTTTAGTGTCCTACCTATACTCTTAAATCTCTAGTGGGAAACTATACTGATTTATATATAGATCACATGGCATGAACCATATTAAATAGTTTCACCTACATAATCTTATATAATTTTCACGTTAGCCTTGAAAACTAGGATTTTTGTTTTAATTCCAAATTTTATATATGTGGCTTAGAGAGTCTAACAAAAATGTCTAAGATCTTACAGCTCATGTTGAAGCCAGTAGTTAAACTTCCTGTGATCCCCAAGTAATATAAGAAAGGCAGGAACTAAACTGGAAGTCTGAGAGATTTTATGTCATCCTTTCTACATGCCAAGAGACCACAGGCTTGCATAATATGACCCTTTTAATAGGTGTTCATTGCAATGTTCTGTAGAAAAAAAAGGAAAAGAAATGTTCTGCAGAAGTAACCTTCTCCATTTCACCGCCTTCTCTATCTTTCTTCAAAAGTAAGTTGAAGGGAAGGTATCAACTTCTTATCAATTCTCATCCTCTTTTGGGGAATCTTGGGTTGGGTTCTCTAGAAGTAGAGTTTGAGATGAGAACTCTAATTTAAGTGATTTATTAGAAGAGAAAACTGAGGAGAGGGAAGTGGAGAAACCAGGTGGGGAGAGAAAAATGCTAAGCCAGGTTATGTTTTCACCTGAAGGCTACCTGCAATCTGATCTCCATGTCTGGACAACTAACACACTGCAAGGCTCGATTGCAGCCTTTTATACCACTGTGTAATCAGACATTAGCTATGACCTACCTCTGTAGGGATAGGTATAATCAACCAGATAGCCCTTGGTAGGCAGAGGTCAATCTTCAGAGAAGGAACACCTGTGTGCCATTAACAGGAACTCACAGCAGCAGGGGATAAGTGCAACTGGCCTAAAACAGGGGACAAGTGAATGGCACCGGAGTAGTCATTACATTAGGTATTTTTAATAGCCCATGGTCTACTTTATTCAATTAGTATTTATTTAATTTATTTATTTTTATTTTTAAAAAGATTTTATTTATTTATTTGACAGAGAGAGAGACAGCCAGCGAGAAAGGGAACACAGGCAGGGGGAGTGGGAGAGGAAGAAGCAGGCTCCCAGTGGAGGAGACTGATGTGGGGCTCGATCCCAGGACTCTGGGATCATGCCCTGAGCCGAAGGCAGACACTTAACGACTGAGCCACCCAGGCACCCCACAATTAGTATTTATTGACTAGCTACCAAGTCCTGGGCTCATCTTAGCCACTAGAAATACAGAAGCAAATAAAACAAAGAAAAAATCTAGTTCTCTTGGAGCTTACATTCTAGTAGAGAGAGATAGGTAATAGATAAGCAAGTAGGTAATAGACAGGTAATAAAGAAATTATTTAAAAGGTCAGAGGTGGGGCACCTGGGTGGCTCAGTTGGTTGAGCGTCTACCTTCCTCTCAGGTCATGATCTCAGGGTCCTGGGATTGAGCCCCACATTGGGCTCCTCACTTAGCAGGGAGCCTGCTTCTCCCTCTGCCTCTGTAGCTCCCCCTGCTTGTGCTCTCTCTCTCTCTCTCTCATTCTCTCTCTTTCTGTCAAATAAATAAATAAATAAATCTTTTTTTTTTTTAAATAAATGTCAGAGTTTAAGAAGTATGAAGAAAAATAGAGAAGAGGAGGGGCTACAATTTTAGATAGGATGATCAAAGAAAGCTTCATTGGGAAGATGATGTAGGAGCAAGGACTTAGGGGAGGTGAATGAACAAGTCACGCAAATATTCTGACAAAGAATCTTCTAGTAAGAAGAATTACAGGTGCAAATTCCTCAAGGTTGGAGTGCTGGTCATTTGCTAAAGATAAGAATGCCAGTATGACTGGAATAGAGAGATCTGTGGGGAAAGCAAAGAGACAGGATCTGGGAGAGCGGTGGCAAGGCTAGGTAGCACCTTACAGGTCACTGCACATACTTGACTTTTACTTTGAGTGTGATAGAAAATCATTGGGAGGATTCTCAGAAAAGTGACATGATCTGACTCACATCTTAAAAGAAACACTTTACCTGCAGTTTTGAAAAGAGGTGGGTGGACAGGGAAAGAACAGAGACAGCCATTAGAAGGCTATTATAGTATCTAGAAAAGAGCTATCTGTGGCTAGGATCAGGATTAGAGCAGTGCAGGTATGTCAGAACTTTTTTCAGATTCAGAATATATTTTGAAAATACAACCAACAGAACTGTTGACTGAATGTGTGGAATGAGAGCAGGAAGCAAGTTGAATGCAATTTTAAACTGCAACACTCATAACAGTTGACCAGCAGCATTGGTCTTGGTTTCAGGCTGATGGCCAACCTCACTGGATACAGTGTTTAACTAAGCATCATGTTTATTTAGCTTTAAGAAAGGACGTAGCATAGGAATCCACGTAGAATTCATGACAATGGTATAATGTATCTTGTGATGCACATGAGCGGGTTCTTTGCATTTGGCATGCACAAGCTCATAAGAGAAGCTGAGTGAGAAAGGTTGACATCAGCTCCGTGAAACCATCAGCTCTGTGGTCCCTTCAGCTTTTATACTTTGTGCCCATTTACTGGTGCAGCTGTATCTCATAAATATTGGTTAGTCATTACTCGATAAACAATCTCAACAATGAGGTACAGGTGCTTGGTCCTGTGCACAATAACCTTGGCCAGAATCTCACCCAGCTTGGATCTGTTATACTCTCATAAATTTCATGAGTTAGTGTAGTAGGGGAAGATTTGATCAAGATTTGATCCATCAGTTGTCCCTGAGAATAAAAGAGGCAACTAATCACCACTGGCACTTTCTTTCCGTAATGTTTTGGCTTCAGCAACTGGAAGGATGGAGTTGCCATCCTATGGGAGCAGTGGCTTTGGAAGGCAAGGAGGAAGAATATCAAGAATTCTATTTTGGATACATTAATTTGAGATATGCTTTATACATCCAGGTAGAGAAAGTAAGTAGGAAATTTGATATAAGACTCTGAATTTCAGAAGGGAAGGTTTGGGATAGAAATATATATTTGAGGGTTAACAGCAAATAAATGATATTAAAAGCCATGAGTCCAGATGAGACAAGAAGATCCAGAGAGAGTGGATATACAGAAGTATAAGAATTGAGAATTTTAGTTGTTGTAGAGATAAAAAGGACTAGCAAAATACACTGAGGTCAAGGCCAGTAACGTAAGAAAGACTCAAGAGTATCTGATGCTCCATAAGCCAATGGAAGGAAGTTTTTAAAATTAAGGCATAGAAATCAACTGCATCAAACTCTGATAACCAGATCATTAGAATGAGGACTGTTGGATTTAGTCACAAGAAGGTCAATGCTGACGTTTACAGAAGCAGTTTTTTGGAGTGGTGTGGAAAAACTGATTAGAGATGATTCAAGAGAAAATGGGAGGAAAAGAACTAGAACAGCAGTTATAGATATACTTGTAAGAAGAGCAGGATCACAGAATTGCAGCAATAAGAGGAGAGATGTTTTTTGCTATTGCTGCTGATGTTGTTGAAGACGGGAGCTATTGTAGGCTTGGTTGAATGATTTGGTAGATACGGAATGATCCTAATAATGGAGAGAAGGAGAATGAATGGAAATAATGTTCATAAGTGGGCAAGAGGGAATGGGACTAATGGACAAGTGGAGGGGTGGATCCAGAAGGGACTACAAACAGTTCTTCCATTTTAACAGGAGGAAAAAAAGAAATACATTAGCAAAGATGCAGGTCAGTGGGTGGAAACTGGAAGAAGTTCTTTCCTCAGTTTCTATTTTCTCAGGGAAACAGAACACCAAGCAAACATCTGAGAAGGAGGAGGGAAGAAGAGGTGCTGGATGTTTAAAGAAACAAGGGTGCAAACAAGTTGTGTGGGAGAGTGAATGGAGAGAAAAGTAGTAGGATTGCTGGATGTAAAAGTCCACCTAGGAGTGGTCAGGGCTTTACAGCAAGACAAAGTAGGATGGTCATACATTTTTCTTCAACTATGTTCAATTCAGCTGTGAGGTTTAGTCGAGGTGTAGGAAGAGAATTAGAGTCAATCAAGGGTAGATTTTTGTCAGGTGAGTATATAACATGAGAAATTAGCAAAATAATTGAAAGTACATACATGCAAGGGAGTTATTACAATGATAGGCCATGAAACTCAAACTGTTCAAAAATCCCAAGTGAAGACTCAGAAGGTAGGGGAAATGAAGGACATTAAAGAGGAGATAAAATTCAAAAGACTGAAGGTTCTGGCAAGATGGAATATTTGTTAGGTGCCACCAGGAGTGACTTGGAAAGGTGAGAAGTGATGGTCTAAATGTGGATTTCCTAAAATTTAGAATACAGACAGAATGCATTTACAGCTCGTAACTATACTTAGGTTATGACTCTAGCAAAGAGTAGTTAATGTAGGATGGAGGACACAATTACTGGATCAGAAAAGGCTAAGAATTTAAAACCCAACATAATGGAAATCTCATCTAGATTGGCACTAAAATTACCAATAGTTATGATGGAGGTAAGATTGGAGAATGAAACCATGAACCAAAAGCTAAAATCTTCAAGGAATTAGGGAATGACTCAAGCATATGTAGTTGAGAACAACAAGGCTGGGTAGTGGGAATTTGTATGAAGGTAGGAGGAAGAACGGTCAGGAAGCAGCAATTGGAAACAGAGAGAAAGAGTACATACCCTTTTCCAGCCCAAAGATAGGCTGTAGAGTATGCAGTATCACAGAAGAGCATGCATGCTACAGATTTAATGGCACAGAGACTATCTCATTCACAAGCAATTCCAAATTCTGGCAGAAAGAGTCTTATTTGTCCAACTTGGGTTTATTGATGACTCCTGATCCACATAGCTATCACTGGGAAGCAGTCGCGAGGGACTAACATGACTACCAGGCCTTCTCCTGTTACCTTGCAGATAGGGACAGACTCTTAAATATATTTCCTACCTTCTTTCTACTAAAGAAGAGTTGTTTCCTAAAATAACATTAACCTTTCTTTTATAGCCTTTTTCTTCCCCCTTTTCAAAATTTAAAAACCAGCCAATTCTTTGCTTATCTAGGAAGAACTGAGTCAATGGTCAGGCAATGGTCCACATGGTTGACTTCCAGCTGGACATCCTGACACCATTATCCATAATTACACATTTACCGCACATACAGAAACTTCCCAGCTTGAAATGAAAAGCTCAGGAAGAAGCTGCGGCAACTTACCTGGCATTGGCACGGTTTATTGTTGTGCAAGCAATCCCGCTTGGCACAGGACATCTTGATTTGTGTTAACATTCTAATGCACTAATCTTCCTAATACCCCTTATATTTATTTATGACATAAATCAAATCCTGCTCAGAACTAAGTTGTTGCTTTTTTTTTTTTCTCCTACTCTCCTGCTGGGTGTATTTATGTTATGCTGTGTAGTGTTGCTACCCTTGCTGCAAATTTATCTGAGCTTCGACTTTTACTGCTGATTTAGCAAACATTTTATATTCTGCAATGAACTGTAAACATTTTTTTTCTGACAGATCCATTATGACAAGTGTTATAAACTCTTCACTGCAGACTGTATCTCTTCTATTGAGCTGTTCTTTATATCAATTTTACTATGCACAGAAAATGACGCTGGTAATATTGCACCTATCTGAACTCGGCCAGGACAATCAGTAAGTCCTGAGACACAGAGCATCTATATACTTAGTTTTATTACATCTGTTTCTGGTTTATACAGCATGTTAGTGGGAATCAAGTTTTAAGAGTAGTCAAATGAGCTGAAACTAGCCCATGAACTCCAATTTCTTTTCATTTAAAAGTTTGTCTATAAACATAACAAAATATTTTTCAGTAGCTGATAAAGTTTCCCATTCCCCATCAGATCTAAAATGTCATTATGTATCTATATTAAATCCAGGTTACATTTGAGAATAAACACTGATCCCAAAGAAGAACCTTCATCCTGCCAGGCCATGCCTATAACTTTTGCTAATCTTTGGTAGTGGTGGTGGGTGGGGATTCATTTACCAGAAGCTTTCAATAAATCAAAATATCAAAACTCAACCCAAAAACAGTAATGGGGAAAAAAACAAAGGAAATAATCATATGTTATGGGCTGAACTGTGTTCCTACTAAATTTCATATGTAGAAGTCCTAACTCCTGGTATCTCAGATTGCAACTCTATTAGGACTTAGGGTTTTTAAAGACGTACTTAAGTTAAAATGAGATCATTAGCGTCAGCTCTAATCCAATATGACTGATGTCCATATGAGAAAAAAAGATTAGGACACAGACACACACACACACACACACACACACACACACAGAGAGAGAGAGAGAGAGAGAGAGAGAGAGAAGATTAGACAAAGACACAGGGAGAAGGCAGCTGTTTACAAGCCAAGCAGAGAGGACTCAGAATAAACTAACCCTGCCAACACCTTGATTTTGGACTTGCATCCTCAGAATTGTGAGAAAATACATTTCTCTTTGTTCAAGGCACCCAATCTATGGTACTTTGTTATAGTAGCCCCAACAAATCAATACACCATATTTTTATGTCTAATTTTCCATGAAACTTTCACACACTATTTCATTTCCATAATAATCCTGAGATGCATCTACCACCTTCATTTTTAAAGCTATAGAGGCTTAGAGAGATTAAGCCATTTAGTCTAGGTCATCCAGCTAAATGTTAGATGCTGTGGTTAAAATCCACGGCAAGGTGGTTTTTCGGACTCAGAATCCATGCTTCTTTTACGTGTTGTCTCACCTATATGTTTACTTCTCTAGCCCACTGGTGCTATGATGTAACGGGGAGTGAAAGAGGATGGAAAAGAAGGCCATGTCTTGCTATCTGCAGGTCTTCAAAGAAGTTTTCCACCTATAGTTACTCTCCCATTTAGTGAGATTTTAGTTTTCAAATACAAGAGGAAGCCAATTTAAGCCATACCTAATTTTTAACATTCACGGAGTTGCTTCTAAGAAAGACTAGAAACCAGTATGTCCTTTGAAGAAGGCATTCTGATCACAATACCACAAACCTTGAGAATACTTCTCGAGTTGCATTCCTAAACTTAAAATCAAACACATAGCTGTTGGTTGCCTTAGGCATTTTGTACACAAAGCATGCAAAGTGGATAAAACAGATATGGTCTCTGCCCTCACAGAGATCTCCTTATAATAATCACACTGAATTTGGTGGGTTTTGTTTGTTTACATGTATTTGTTTTGCCTTTGTTTTTAAACATGTCTCTCTTCTGTCTAAATGGAAAACCTTGAGGTCATGGACAGTGTTTTGTTTGTCTTTGTGGTTCCAATGCCTTGGCAGAGTGCCTGGCACATATTAAGAGCTCAATAAATATTTTTAAATTGAATTGGGACTCCAAATTTATAGCTGATGAAGATGAATGAATATCCCGTTACCTGACAGAAGTTCAAGTGACATTCTGAAAACTGCTGATGGCAGCTCAGCCTTTGTGCCTCACACATAAATACCAACCATTTGAATGGCTCATAAAGCTGCACTAATGTGAAAAGGTAATCTTAGAAACCAGATAACTAATTGTTGTCTTTTCCCATTCCTATTTTAGTAACATCATGTGATTTTATATCATTTTTACTTTGATTTAAAAATAATAATTAGAGGAAATATAAAATGCACAAAATATAAGATGGCTCATCCTTACGTCCTAACCTACAGATAATCACTGGTATAGTTTCTGAAATTTATCCATGTAGTCTTCTATGACTAAAGATATTGTAAATATATTCTTTCACACGTGGGAATCATACTATGCAGAAAGTTCTATAACATGCCTCTTTCACACAATATTTATTAAAACATTGCCCAATACCATTAAATATTCAAGTGTGATTTAACAGATTAAATGGACTCAGTAGATTTAATGGCTAGTATTCATTTTTCATTTCCTTATTCAATGCATATCTACTGTTTATCAGACACTACGGTAGATCCAACGCTACAAAGATTATAAGGCATCAGACCTAGTCTTAAAGGTTGTATTACGACCTTTGGATAGTCTCTCTTCACTGTATAGAATTATCTTGTGTTAATTTATTTCTTTACCTAGTATTAATTTCTCCAGTAAATATTATTTGTTGAACATAACTTATGTACTAACCTCTACTCCTTCAACACATTATTTTACTCAAAAAATTTATTGAGTGTATAATATATGAAAGACTCCATTCTCAGCAACGAGAAAATATCAGTAAAGGATACCATTTATGCTTGGGAAGATATCAGTGAATAGAATTGTTAATGTTTCTGTCCTTGTGAAAGTTATTTTTAGTGGAGGGACAGAGACAATAAACAAAATAGGAAGTGTAGACTGTGTTTAGGGGTAAGAGGTATGGAGAAAAATAAAGCAGCATTGAGAAATGTGGAGATAATGCAGTATTATATCGAGTAGCCAGGGCAGACTTCAGACATAAGGTATCTGTGACCTTAGCAATGTGAGAGAACAAGTTCTTCAGATGTCTAGGGAGAGCTTCAGGCAGAGAAAATAGCAAGTGCTCTGAGGCAGGAATATATGCCTGGTTAGTTGGAGGAGTACTGAGGAGGCCTGTGTGATTACAGTGGATTGAGCATGGCAGGGGGCAGTGGCAGGGAATGGGATCAGATAGACCTCAGGGGAGCATAGGGCATTGGAGCACTAGGTAGATAAAACTTCTGGAACTTATTTTTTACAAACTTCTATTTTCTCAGCTTAATAAAAAAAATAAAGTCATTTGAAAGTGGGGAGTAGAATGAAAAGTTTTGGAAATTTAAGGAAAGGGGCAGGAGGAAGGTAGACTTTGGAGGGAGAACGAACCTGAGTGAATGGCCAGGGTGTTGTATAGGACTGCAGAAAAGCACTAACATCTGGTTCTTAGAGATGTAATTCCTGACACTATTAACTGGCTCTTTCTATTTAGTCCCACGGGACTTTGCACATCACTCTTTTATAGTATGTATATGTGTTATTGTAATCAGTCTCACATGACTTTCTCCCTGGGTAGACTGTGAGCTATTCAGAGGCAAGGATAACGCTTGATTCACCAGAGTAACCAAAGCACAGCTTTAAACACACAGCAAATAACTAATAAATCTCTTTGGCATGAACATGTTTGATAAACAAACATTTTTAATAACCTGTTTCCATTCCAATTTTTGCCAAGGGTCTCAGCAACCAAAACCAAGCCTGGATACCAAGATTTGCCTTCCAACCTCATTGGAAGCATTTTGGCCTTTTTTAGAATTATTTTTTTAGAATCCAGATTATGCTTTTGTAAGCAGCAGCTTTTTATGTTTCCAAAAACAGTATAAAGATGTCAACATAGCACAGAAACCATGAACCTAGGAGAAGTTTAAGAACATTGTCACCCATTTAGAGTTAGTCTGTATAGTCCAGGACATGGAAGAAAAATAAGTTTTATGCTACACAGCAACTCTTGGTGGTTGGTAGTAGTCACATATATAAATGGATTATAACATCTTAGTTGGATTCAGAATGAAAGAATAGCATCATGAGTTAGGGATGCCCACCTTGGATTGGTAGTGATGGACGGTGGCATGCCTGCTGTGAAATGCCAAATATGGATTAAGGTATTGTTAGGCTTTTGCTAAATCCAATTATGTTTGTTAAGTTTCAGTTACTCAGTTATTCAGTACTATTTATTAAGAATTTCTTTGATTATTGTGGTATATACTGAAAATACATTGATGAATGAGTCTAGACTCTTCATGTCCTCTTAAGAGTCTATGGAAGAAGAGCAAATAAGTCTAATTATAATACAACACGAGGGAAAAGTCTTAGGGAAAGTTTAGGGTACAGTAGGAAAACATATAATGAGGCACCTAAATCAAACTTGGGGGAAACAAAGAATAAGTAACTTCTAGTTTTCCATTCTACATATAAGGAGCTTGAAGTTACCACTCTGTCATAAGAAGTAAAAATCAGCTGAACATAACTGAAAGATCGACAACTCTTCTTGGAAAAGTCAGAGAGAGGAGGACTCAGGGAAATCACTGCCTCCAAGAATGGAGAAACAGGCAAATACAGGAAGTTATGGTTTACTGAAGCAGAAACTGTAATGGAAACCAGTGTTGGGGTTGGAAACCTGAATGCTGCAAGCTCCGTGTGAACAATTATTAGGGTTGAAAACTCCAGAGGGACCCCCCCCAATATTGTGATGTACCTCCAGAAGCTCAACGAGGTTCTCACAGTAAATATCTGAGAAAATCCCCTCATGGTTCCAGGATAGGAGGGGAGAAGGAACCATTTTGCAAGATGCCAGAGCATTGTTCTTTAACAAAGTGTGTCCTAAGGGGAAACTAGTTAATCAGAACCTAAAAAGCTGTGGCATTATCAAAGCCTAATTGACCTCAGGGAAGGGAAATACCCAATTTCAGCCTGCTTTAGCCATCCTGTTCCACCTAAGCAGAAAGAAGAACATGGAAAAACTTGTGAAATTCATAGTTCAGAGGCATAGGCTCCCTAAAAGACTGAAACCTAATCATAGGGCCATAGAATGCTCCCTCTCCCCCTACACCTTCTCATCACATTACTAAAGGCTATTCACAGCAGTTCCTTTTACCTGGCATGTCATCCCCAGTATCAAGAAAAAATGACAAGGTGTACCAAAAGAAGGAACCTCTGAGCTAGAAAACAAATTATGAATAGAAGTTACCCAAGAAAAAGACAAGAACATGGTTCAAAACAGATAAGAATGCTCTAGATAGAGGGTAAACTATATCCAAAGGACCCAAGGTAGGAAGGAACTTGGTAAGTTTGAGGAACTGAGACAAGGCTAATGAGGCTGGAGTGAGAAGCAAGGGGAAGAACAGAATGAAGTAATGCTGCTGGGATAAGCAAAGTCCAGATTATAAATCTTCACATTGGATTAATACAATTGGACCTAATTTAAAAAGCACTGCACAGACGTTGAAGAGGTTTAATAAGGAGAATGACAAAATTAATTATGCATGTTAAAATTACCATTCTGCCTATGTTAGGCAGAGTGAATGGTCAAGGACCAGGTTCGGTGAAAAGCAGACAACTAAGCAGTTATTGCAAATACCAGACAATAGGTAATGGTGGCCTAGAGTGGGATAATATGAAGGAAAATGAAAATAAGTGAAGGGAGTTGAGTGGTATTTAGGAAATAACATCAACAAGACTTGGTACATGATTAGAAATTGGTAAAATGAGGAAAAAGACACATCACCTTTAAGTTACTTGTCTGACCAACTAGATAAAGTAACATCAATTAAGATGGGGGGAATGAGAAGCAGGTTTGAAGGAGACAGATTGTGACTTCAGTTTTGTAGGCTGAAGTTTTAGAGTTTACTGATTATTTAAGAGATGTCCTCTAGGCAGTTAGATATAGGAGTCTGAAGCTCAAAGACAAAATATAGGTGGGACGAATAAGCCAATAATAGTCATTAAAATCACATATGATGATGAAATGATTGAAGAAAAGAATCAAGGAATTAAATGAAAAATTATTGTTGCAAACATCTGCCTGATTCCCCAACCCCCATTGTTGTTTTTGATTCTGAAAAGCATCTATTCTGAATTGTCATTAGACACAAAGTCCATGGCTTTTCCTCAGCCCACGACCATTGGACATCTTCTCAATTCTGGTCTCATTCATATGCCTATTCACTATCAAGGAACGTCAGCATTTCCTGCTTCATATGCTGTCCCCATGCTCCTAGGGAAACCATAACATCATTGCCGGCATCTAGGATTTTGAATGGACCCTCCTTTTTGGTTGAGTAGCCATAGAAAATTGGAGGATATCTGCAAAGAAGAAATTTGGCCCTCCACTTCTCTCATAACTCTTAGGACCAGAGCCCTATATTCTTTTTTTTTTTTTTAAAGATTTTATTTATTTATTCGACAGAGATAGAGACAGCCAGCGAGAGAGGGAACACAAGCAGGGGGAGTGGGAGAGGAAGAAGCAGGCTCATAGCGGAGGAGCCTGACGTGGGGCTCGATCCCATAACGCCGGGATCACGCCCTGAGCCGAAGGCAGACGCTTAACCGCTGTGCCACCCAGGCGCCCCAGAGCCCTATATTCTTACCGAGAACAACAAAAGCCTCTTTATTACTGAATCTTTTAGGCAGTCTTAAAAATTGTATCTCTTGACCTTTTCTCAACATTTATTAGTGTTGAGAATTCTTATCCACTTGAAACAATCTCTTCCCTTAATTTTGTGCCAACACATACTACATAATTTATTGTGGCCTTCTCTGGATACTCATCAATCCCTTTATGGTTTCCTTCCTCTCTACCTAAAACATAAATTGTAGTTATTCGGGGTTATTTACAAAATTCATTTTTTTCTCTTTTTCTACATTATTACCTTGGGTCATCTTATCAATTTGCATGATTTCCTTCTTTTTCATTGCTAACTTTTGGCTATGTACTAAGTCCTGCTGTTTTTTTCCTACTAAAATACTACTCATTTCCATTCACTTACCTTCATTTTTCTTGACATTATTAACCCATTCTAACTACTATCACATCTTGTCTTATTTAAGTATCTGCTGGGTAGGTCTGTGAAGCTTAGAGAACAGGAGCTCCCAACTCCATATATGGCCAATTAAAAAAGCTTCATTATTTTGTGCCTTCTTTTAAAAATGCCTTATTTAATTAAGAAATCAGTAAATTTATTTAAAAAAATATTAAGCTTTATTTATTTTATTTTAGAGATGGAGGAAGAGAGAGTGCACATGAGCAGGAGGAGGGGACAGAGGGAGAGAGAAAATCTCAAGCAGACTCCCTCAGTGGCAGAGCCTGATGAGGGGCTCCATCCCAGGATCCTGAGATCATGGCTTAAGCTGAAATCAAGAGTTGACCATTTAACTGACTAAGCCACCCAGGCACCCCGACAAATCAGTAAATTTTTTAAAAAGTTAATTTTTGGACTCTCCAACAGCTAATTTTCACCTATTTTATATTTTCTAAGACAGATGATTTCACTAACAAGATGTATCACAAGAACAGCTCAGAAGTGCATTATGAGTAATTATATCTCAAGACAATTTATACTCTGGCATAAACAGTCTCTTGTTGCATTAAAACCCGTTAGGAAATGATCCTATTGTAATATTAATTCCATTTCATAAAGCTCTGGTAGATGTCAATGAGATTATAGTCAACGCTATTCTTTTTAAATAAGTCATATCAATGTGTGTATAAAGCATGTTTTGACAAGACAGTATAATGTTATTATTATTTATTGTGTCCAAGGCATCTCTCAGCCTGTAGGAAATTAGCTTTAATATCACATTACAGCTATTCTAGGTCCTGCTTTAATGGGTTTCCAGACAAGAGCAGCCTGTTTCCACTCCTTCTCGATGGCTTAAAGAATCTGACTACTCCTGCTGAGCTGGTCTCTGTGAAGTGTGAAGTTTCTAATCTGATCTCTGTTCATCCTCAAGCATTTAATTTGCAGCTTAGGAATTAGTAGAGGTCTGCCATGCAGATCAACAAGGGTAAAAACTGTTTGCCTATACATTTTTAAGAAAGCTGAGTGAGAAACAGCAAGCCTATTTCCCTGGAAGGAACTATATACTAATACCGGATGGACTACGTCTGCTTTCCATTTAGAGTTTGAACTCTTCCTGCACTGCCCTGAGACCCTACTGTGCTCTCTTCAAGGAAGATATTAAGGTGGAAAATTAGTGCAAGGACACCGTATTTCCTGAAGCTCAGAAAAATAAAAGGAAGTTCAAACCAAAAGAAAGCAAATGAACAAAAAAAAAAAGGGGAGATTCAAACCAAAAGAAAATAAGTAGATCAAAAAAAAAAAAAAAAGAAGAAAGAAAAGAAAAAACACCTAATATTTACACAAGGATCAACACTGTGAAGTTTGTCAAAATAGAATGAATGAATATACTTTTATCACTGTTGCCAGTTCTGACCTTCTGATGCAGCAAGAAAGGTCCATTCACCCACAGCACTGAGAGCTCCACCAACACATCATACTCATTTTATCAAAGGTCTTCCACCTGACACCCCTCCATCTATCTGTCTCTCCATTATCTAAATCCTACTTGCCACCATGGCTCAAACTACCTACTTCCACATTCATACCTCCTTGGAAGCTTTCTAGATTATTCCAAAACCATTCCACACCCAATTCTCTTTTATTTTACACATATATAATTCATATAATTACATAAGTACATATAATTCAAAACAAGTGACACAGTGTGTGATACTGATTTTATATACACTGTATTACCTCATTGTTTTGCATTGTCTCACATATGTTGGTTCTTCCTCCACAGTTGGATTATAATTTCAGAAAGAGCAGACATGCTCATTAAGGGTTGGATGGCCTGGTTCTTAGCCCTGGCTCTGCTGTTAACCTGTTCTGAGGCTTGCTCAAGACTGCCATAAAAGTATATGAATCTCTGCCTTGAAAAAATCATTTCCTATTACTTGGAACCTTCATTTTCCACTTTCACAAAGATAGTGTGGGAGTAGATGAATCTATTTTCTTTGACAACTCAGCTTTTTACACGATTTATGATTGTTTCTTAAATTTCCAACAAAAGTTCATACAATTATGGATGCATTGTAATTTCTTAATAAATAAGTGTATTTTATATTAATAGCTTACTGGATGGCTATCTAGATGGATGGATGGAATAAGAAGGGTATTTGTATAAACTAGCTGTTTGGAAGGATTTCATTTCTTCTTAGCATCCAGTAGAACATATAGATTGACCTATAACTGGGTTCTCACTTAACCTAACACTGAATGTTGAGTGGATTCTTTGCTGCGGGAGACACCACAGGATAAACTTCTCTCTGATCTATCTCCCTGGAGTAATAATAATCCCCAAAGGTTTAGGTAGTGCCCAAATACTAAAAGAGCCTTATATTCTTATTCGGGGAACAGAAAAGAAACATTACAAGCCATTTATTTTTTCAAAAGGAAAAGGCACCCACTTTTCCCCCATTCAACTATCACATAATGAAAATGTCTCCCGGATATCATCAGAGTCAATTGAAACTCATAACCCCCAAGCTTATTTTTCACCCCATTGCTGGCTGGTCTATTTTTCACTTTACATTAGCCTTTTGACAAGTCATATAAAAGAAAGGGTGAAAGAATGTCTCTGGTGTAAGAGCCTGCCTCTCTCTCTAGAACACACCATGTCAGGTAGGCAGGTAAGAAATGACCGTATTATTGTTTCCAAGAACTGAGAATGGCCAAGGCTTTCCAACAGAGCTATTTGCCCTGAAAAAGTGTATTTCACAGATGGATAGTGCCTACTTGGCCCATTTACGTGCAAAGCCACACACGCCATTCAGCCACATCCCCCAGTAAAGAAGAAATAGTCAAGCAACCTTACACAGCTGCTCATTTTTAGACAATGCAGTCATTTAGATTTTATAAACTGGTTGAGGGACCACAACTTGATTTATGAGTGATCTAACTAAGCCTGTGTTGATGCTTCCTACATACGCTTGCTGCATCCTTACATTAACTTTTGATGTCAAATGGAGTAGCATAAGATAACACCAATAAGTATCATCTGGATTACTTCCAGACTACTTCGTGTCCCTTTGCTTATCAGCAACCTTATTTTCCCTTACTAGATAAGCCAAAATACCTCATAACTTCCTATTCTCTCTGTTTACCCACTAACAAGAGAAGTGATATGACCAAGTAGAACACTTAGCTTCAAATTAATAGAATCTGTGTTCTACAACAGTGTTGGGTTCTCTGGTAGAAGTATTCATACTTTGAGCATTAAGATGTCCGTGTTTATAGGACCCAGAGTCACAGACTCTAAAAACTAAACTGTCACTAAGGGGTAATTAGGGGTAATGATAAATGGAATGACCTCTATTTTTGTACTTTGGTTCCTAGAGCCATGTACACATACTTGACTGTATTCTACACATCCTGTATCAGAGCATCCCAATATTACATAGCATAACTCCAAGCTAAAGCTTACACAAGTCTCCCTAGCCATTCTACCATTATGATGCGGATATGGTGATACGGATATGGTGAGACCAGTGATTCCTACAGATCTCATTGTTTCATTCTTCCCATGAAAAGTGAGTTCACTTTGTATGGGATAACATGTTAAGACATTCAGTAAGTTTCAGGTGACATTTCAGGCAAAAAAAGAATGATAAGCTAGAGGAAGCAAATACCAACTCAGATGTTTTTCAAGTTAGCATAAATTACTATTTCTTACCTGATGGATGGGGGTTCACCACAATCAACTTGTTGTGTAGCTTCTTTCTTCTATTAAGTCATATCATTGGGGGCCCAGGTTTAGTTTCTACTGTTTGAAGAGTAGAAAGAGAAATCAGCCTTGTGGAGGGAAGTCCATACTACTGAGCACATGCATAGTTTTCATGACTACTTAGTTCATAAGCCTATCGAGCAATCTCTAGAGAGCTGAGGAAGAAAGCTGTAACCTGTTCTACTTCTTCTTAAAAACCTTCTTCACAGAAAGGGTAGTTAGTAAAATTTCACTTGAGAAACCCGTATTATTAAATGCTGGACCCATTTCAAGAAATCCATCCTATAAGTCTTCCGTAGGTATCTTTGCTGTGAACTCTAGCTCCTTCCAAGACCTTGACCATCCATTGAAATCATTATCTCACCATTCATAAATCACTGAGAGAATGTTCCCCCCACTGTTTCTCAGTGTCTGATTGGCTTAGAATGTATTATTCATTTTCCATTGGACGTCAATTTATCATGCAGATATATGCCTAAAACTTTATTGGTTTTTTTTCCCTTCCTTAGACAACTGGTCACAGGTAGATACCCATGAGTCTATAATTACAGGTTAAAGGAGGGATGACATTGAATTAGAAGTAACCCACTAAAAATATGTGTATGCTATATCTTCAATACCTTCTTGATTAGGATCTATTACTTTCACATGATTATTAAAGGTTGATGGGCACAACTAATCTGAAGAATCAATGGATCAAGTACTAAATATTTTATGATTGGCAGCTTGAGCTACATGGTCATTGGTATTTCATAATTAGGTATTTATTCTATCTTAGTTTCTCATAGGAGAGAAAAGCTATTTTGTTAAATGATGGCAAGTTAAATTTAGAAGATTGTACAGTTTTGTCCCCAAATCATAAAGGCTTCCACTAGAAATTCACTACTGGAGCATCACAGATATGATATAACATCTCCATACTCCCCAGACATTCCAAGCACTCCTGGGTCTCTATCCATAAGAACCGACTGGCAGTGTTACTTGTTCATGTACCTACTGTAGTATCTTTCCATATCCTCATTTCCCACCCCCAAACCAGAGGCATTTCAAATCATCTGGCATATTGGTCAGAGCAACATACTAAAATGTGATTTATTTTGTTCTCAAAACTCAAAGATGCACAGCAATCATTGGGTATATTTCATTGTATAGGAGTGAGGCAATGTTCTAGACTTTGCAGGTGATATCTGAACAGGTTTCAGATTATTGGAAGTACAGAAACTCCACTGATGTGGCATTAATTAATAGTGAAGTTTGTCTCTAACCTTACTACATACATATGCCATCCTGAGACATCTAGGATACCTGCTACTTCCTGCTTTCTAGGTTCTAGTAACATAAAGTTATCACTGAAGTCAGTCTGCATAATGTCCTATGGGTTGGTAAGATACTCAAGGCATCAGTAAACTAAATTGTGATACAGAGCTAAAAGGATGGCATAATTCTAATATGTTATATGTTAGCAAAGACGTACTGCAATTTTAGCCAAATAACTATAACTAGTCTTTTCAGTTTATTAGGATAAAAGAAAAAAAATATCATATAATAGATCAAATGAGGAAACTATAACTGGAACCAAGCCAGCAACTTCAGTCAGTCACCCTTTCAGAAGTGCGGAAGATATGGAGATGTTTCACTCAGGTAGATACCCTTCAAGGAAGGATTTGCTGCCCAGCTGCAAGGAGTATAGTTAGCTGACAGCTTCCAGCTGGTAGCACCTTCCAAGTTCCATTTTCACTGAGGTGAGATTGTATTCTACTCTTCTCAGGACAGCCCTGGCCAATGACTTAGCAAGGTGATGGGTAGCAAAGCAGCCTAGCCATTCTTGCCCAATAAGAGACTTCTCTAATGGGCAATCTTTGCCCTAGAGCTTTCTTTTGGGCTGACAGAGATTTTCTCAGATCTGCATCATGATTTTATGGATTCCCTTGTGCAATCCTGCTTCCTCCTATTTTCTGTTCACAGATGTTAGACCAATAAACTTTTTGTGCTCTTAACTCTATCTCAGCCTGTTTCCTAAAGAATTTAACCTGCAGCATTAAGTTTGCATTAATTTCCTGTCTTTTTCTAGAAACTATCTTCTGCACCCAAACTAGAAACTTAAAGGAGATTTTTAAAATGGAAGCCATCCCCTCTCTACCTGTAAATTTTCTGGTGGTGACACAAACTGGCAGGTTTTTCAGAGGCGAGCTATTGATTCAAATGTGCTATTTTGGTGGGAAGGATTAGCACAAATGCTCCTCCCTTTGCCTTTCCTGCCATAGTAATTGGCACTCTATGGATTAGGACACCATTCCAGGAATGCCACCAGGTTCTGGGTGCACCAACTATATATTCAGGAACTTGGAAAGAGACAATAGGGTTATAATGATTTGGTTTTAGTGTTCCCCTGCTCTGATCTCTGCACTGTGTCCTCTGATTTATTTTTGTTGTTGTTTTTATTTAGATTTGTCTTCAATGTTTCAGACCTCTCAAATGTTGGTGATCTTTAGCACTCTGCCCCTATTTGAGATCAGAACAGGAAAGGTTGATGAGTAATGTTTTATGTGTAGCCTGAGCTTGTCAAACGGTGGCCTTCACTGTAGGATGATCTTGTTGAGCTGTTTCATAGGAAGGACATCTAACTATTTATTTCTATAGGTATTTCCTTTTGAGCTAGTGAGTATACCCAAAGAAGAAACATCTATTCTTCTGCCTGAATGGTTTAAGCCTGGCTACCAGCATTCTGGAAGCCTAGCAGGGAAAGAGTGCAAGTAGTCTCAATTTTCAATTAACCATCTTGATTTAATTATGACAGCCCACCTCTCAGCTGTGTCCCATGTCACCAAGAGCAGAGTCTTTCTGACTCACTCTCTCCAACGAGTCATCCTCCAGTTTCCTTCTTGAGTGGGGAAGAAAATATGGTGTCTCTATGATTCTTCTATAGGCTTCCAACCATAACCAATCTCATGGTTTTTAGCCACACATTCAGCCTATTTTCAGAGTTATTTTTATTTTCAATTCTTGATGTTTTTTATTGTTCTGTGATGGTAATCCCCTCACTTTGGAACTTCCCCCACACTGGTTTAGGTTTCTTTCCTATCTGGCCTGCTACGTCAGTTGCTAATTGCCATACATTATTACTGTCACCTCCTTTCCTTTTATTTTTGTCCTTATCGGTTATAATTTACTGCTTTCTACCAGGTTTCAGACTGAACAATAGTGTCCAACCCACTGTGTGAAGCATGTCCTTTGCTTTTGTCATGCAATCCAGAAATTAAGTTCCCTTCCCAAGCATCAAACTGACAGAACCTAAGTATATTCTTGAGTCCTATCTGCTGGAATTATCAAAAAACAAATCATGGTAGCTTTGACATAGGCACCTCTCACAAAGACTGATACAACAGAAGCTTTAAACATTGAAGATTTCAAATGCTGGGTAGGCAACTGAGTGCTGAAGGGGGTATCTATTACAATGTTCCAGAGCTCCAATACTCTTCACCTAATGCCATCCCATACAAGCCTGGAGAGCTGGCTTTCCACCAAACTCTACCCGTTCAAAGTTTCAATCCTCAAGAAGCTGGTCTCAATAAGTATATTTAATTAGTAATGATGAAAATACCAATGACAACGACAACTACATTTTTATCATCAGACCTTGGAACAATTTCTTTTTGTGATGTTAATAAACAACATTAGAAAAGTGTCTCATTCTCAAACTAATTTATAAACTTTTAGTAAATAAATGTAAACTGGCCTCTGAGAGGACTCTTCAGATCCTTTTAATATATATTAATGTATTAAAATAGAAATAAAAGAATATAACAAGAAATGGTAGAATACCAGAGCTGAAAAAAAGGTACCAAAAGCTATTTAGCCTGAAACTCTAAATTTGTAATGATGTAATTCAGGTCTACTGTGGAGAACTGACTTGTCCCAGGAAATGCAGCCAGTTCTTGAAAATATCAGACAAGGCATCCAGGATAGCTGACTTCTAGTTAAAAGCTCTTTTGAATTTATGTTTCTTGCCTTCAAGGAACTTTTAAATGGAATATATGTGAAACTGGTGAAGGTGGATACATTGTTGTAATGTGTATTTTTTCCTAATATTTAAAAATTAAGGTAGATGCATCAATTAAGAGCATGGGTTAGGTTCTAGAATCAAACAATCCTGGGTTCACATTTGGGTTCTGCTATTTAATACTTAACCAACCTGGACAAGTCCCTTCATCTTAAATGCAAATTTTCTCATGTCTAAAATGAAAATGAAACCTACTTTATGGATGTATTAAAACTATAAGAAAAATGCAAAATAACAACTTACTTAGGTACAAAACCTAACATCTAAGGGTCACTTAATAAATTATATATTTCTTATTGGCATTATTTTTAATTCTAGTATTATTCATGAAGTTCAAGTCAGATTCTATTTTGTTTTAAGATTTTTTTTTTTTTTTTTTGAGGGGAGACGGGTAGAGGGAGAGGAAAAGAGAGAATCTCAAGCCCACTCCGGTGAGTGCAGAGCCCTACACTGGGGTTATCTCATGACGCTGAGATCATGACCCTGAGATCATGACCTGAGTGGAAACCAAGAATTGGACTCTTAACCAACTGTGCCACCCAGAGGCCCCAATCAGATTCTAATGAACCATTTTATTTGGAGGTCCAGTCTCTATTGCCCACACCCATAATAACTTATTAAAATAACTCCAAGATTTCTTGATTTGTCTTTATAGCTAAGCTCCTTGATAAAGAATGGACATATTGCCTACATTTTTGTGCTTTCACTTACTTTCAATTAGCTTAAAACAGGTCTTATTCCTCTCTCTTCACAGAAAGAATATCTGTTAAGGTTATCAATGACCCTTATATGTTGATAAATCCAGTAGGTATTTTTCTCTTGTCATCCTGATCTGTTAGCAGCATTCAGCATAGCTGGGCCTCTTTGGTCTTTCTGTGTGTTTCTGAATTTTCTTTCTTCCTCACCCTATCCCCAGCCCCAAGCAGTATCTATTAGAATGCTGTGTAGTTTGGACGAATACAGTTAGTAAGGAAAGCTGGGGCTTGGAATGAAATAGACTTAGGTTTATATCTACCTACCTCTTCATTTGACGAAGAGTTACTAATCATGTACCATGTGCCAGACACTGCTAAGCACCCAGAGCCTTAGCCACTTCTTTTCCCAATATGCATTCTATGTAGTCTTCATTCACTCTAGAGGCTGCAACTCTGAAGTCTATACCTCAGCCCAGACTTTGCTTCCTGAGCTTCTAAACCATGCGTCTGCTTGCTAGTATCCCCGTTTGGATATTTCATAGATAATCTCAATATCAAACTGTTCAAAAAAGAATTCATCATCTGTAAACACGACATGAGTCTACTACTCTTCTGGTGTTTCCTATCTTAGAGAGAATGGCATCAGCAACCTTCCATGAACACCTGGGAGTATTCCATGACCCCCTTCTCTTCCCCAGCATCAATCCCATGCAGCACAAATTCTGTTTATTTTCTTAGAGTTCCTCAAATCTGTCAACTGCATTCATTTATTTATCCATTTTGCATTCACTCAGTGACTTTTCGTGCCAGAACCTGTACCGGATTCTGGAAAAATAAAGGTAAACCTGGGCTCAAGCTATTTATGATAAAGGACCAGACCATTTTTTTTCTTTCTTTTTTAATCCAATTAAGTCATAGATAGACTCTTTAGTAAAATAAAATGAAAATCAATTAGTAGACAAATAAAATGAAAATACAAGGCCCGGTTTTCATTATTAGATTCAATAAACACAAAACTATTCACCACAATGCTACAAAAGTTTCTAAATGCTTCTCTCAATTTCGGTACCTATCTCATTACAGACTGGTAAATTTTACAAACTAGTGTCATCCATGAATTGCACTTTGAGTAGCACTGAGAAGGGAGGCCACTTGTTCTTTTTTTAATGCTGTAAATATAATAATAACATCATGCCATTAATTTGTGCTTATACTGAGGAACCAAAAAGTAGAAGGGTGTGTAAAACAAATCAGATTCCCCATTTTTCCTCTTCCTTAGTCTCAGTTTTAAGAGTTTGCATATTTTTTCCAAAATTTTTCATAGATTTGCAGGCATATTTATTCTATATATAAAAAAAAAGTGGAGTCATAGCCTGCATATTCTTCTAATCTTTGCCTTTTTATTTAGTTAAGCAGATTTTGGGGACATTTTTCTTTATAAACACATAATAGGTTAAACTTCTTTCTTTTAAACTGCTAGATAATATTAGGTGAACCATATGAACTTGCTGATATTCAATTCTTTTTGATTTATAAAATGACAGCTTCAAATGGTTTAATGTTATAATTTATTGTATGACCATACCATAACTGACTTGAGTAATCTTCTATCGATAAACATTGCGATTATCTACAGTATTATGTGTAACATCTTTAGAAACTTTGAAAGAATAGTACTTCTGGTCCATTTAATGGGATTGATCAAGGAAACATATTTTCTCCTAAAAACTTATATTTTTTAGAAATCAAAAACACATATAGAATCTTTTTTAAAAAAGAATACCACATCTAGGTTGATTGTTGGTCTTGAGGAATCTGGATCTTATTACTATTGAAAAGACTGTATCAATATTAGGGAGTTCTCAAGTACATTTTAATAGTAAACTAATAGTTTCACACATATAAATGCAAATAACTTCAAATGGCAGAGGAAAGTATTTATAAAATGCCACTGTCAGCTCATATAGAGAAAATGCTAAAAATATCTCTATAGGCAGCAAAATCACCAGTAAGTAACTAGCAATAAAGGTTACCTGTAGTATAAGCTTTAATATTCATTTGCTATCAATGGTCCAAAATAAGCATCTGAAATAATGACAAAATCTGATATTTTCTATTTAAAAGCAGCAGCTGGAAGAATATGTTTATTATAATGAACAAAATTAAAGAGAAGAAATTAATAAAGTATATGTCTTCCCAACTACAAAACCTAGTTCTCAAGGCACTTCAGGAATACACAGTTAATCAGAACTTGGTTGTTATTATAGTTTTTTCTTCCCATCTACTTCATTGTGACATATTAACACATTTTCATCTCCATAGAATGAGACAAAAATGTAAACTTTTGGTGAAAGAGACTGGAAACTAAACGGCCTTCCAGATTGTCTGAGACTGTTTTTATTTTTTTGAAATTGGATAAGTACCAGAAAAATAATCTCTGGTGATGGTCTTAAGAAGAAAGGATTGTTGAATTCATTTGGAACCTGAGTAGCCCTTCTGTTGTAGACAGATTGTAAGTCAAAAGAAAGACATTTGTAAAACCCAAACTTCAGTTTTTTTCCATTTCCCAGAAAGGACAAATGAAAACGTTCCATTTTGAAATTGTTAAGCATGCGCTGATTATCTTTGGTCATTATTGTTTATAATCTTAACCCAACCATCTGCTGACTTCAGGGGTAGAGATATTCTCACAGACGTCATCCCCCTCTTTGCAATGTTTGCATTGAAACTATTCAGGATATTTAAAGCTATATTTTTAAAAATACTGTGATTAGGATTATTAGTCATATTTCTAACAATCAAAAGACAGATGATTTATGAATGACAGCTTAGTTAAATGAGAAAACTGGGTAACTGAATCATCCTGAGTGACCTAAATTATTTTTTAAATTACAAGAAAATCAGATGACTCAGGCAAATATGGGAGCTTTTGAAGTTGTTTTACATTTAAGACTTTATTGTTTAATCCTATGTGAGGACTTTTATGGATACTGACAGTCATGGCTGGAGTGAGTGGCTCCCTCTCCTCTTGCCTAGACTAGACTATAAATGCAGAGCAGACTCACTCTCTCTCTCTCTCTTGTTGTGAAGAAGCAAGCTTCCATATTGTGAAAGGATCTATGGAGAAAACTATGTGACAAGGAACTGCAGTGTCTTCTGGAGGTCAAAGACGACCTCTAAATGTTGAGAGCAGCCTCTGGCCAACATCTAGAAAGAAGCCAGAGTCCTCAGTCTTACAGTCCCAAGGAAATGGGTTCCTCTAGAAATCTGAGTAAAGTTGGAAGTGGATCTATTGCCAGTTGAGCTCCTAAATTAGAACCAAATCTTGGATGATGCCTTGATTGCAGCCTTGCAGAGGACCCTGAACCACACCCAGACTCTTCACCCACATAAACTCTGAGATAATAAATGTGTGTGGGTATTTATATCAATTTATTATGGAGTAATAGAGAACTTTCAAGTTGATTTCAAGGAAAATATACAGACGTAATGTAGGAGATGCAACAACGGCAAAAACTTTTTATAAGGCACTTAAGTTTGAGAAACATTGATTTAATGCAACCCCTAATCTTATACATTCATAAAATGTCTGAGGCCTATTAAAGTTAGTTGTCATGATATATGGCTACTCACAGCAGAGTTAGAAATGCAACAAGATCTGTGGCCTCTGTCTTTGATTTTAAGCTTTATGTGGGAAGGACTGATTTTTTTTTAAGATTTTATTTATTCATTTGACAGAGAGACAGCCAGCGAGAGAGGGAACACAAGCAGGGGGAGTGGAAGAGGAAGAAGCAGGCTCCCAGGAGAGCAGGGAACCCAATATGGGGCTTGATCCCAGGACCCTAGGATCACGCCCTGAGCTGAAGGCAGACGCTTAACGACTGAGCCACCCAGGCGCCCCATTACTTTTAGTATGTGGGGAGGATTGTTAACTACCTTTTGTAGAAGCCAAAAGCACTATACTTGTAATCAGCATGTATTGTTCTTTTTTGCAGTCAATAACTGCACTGTCCATATTTGAAGTTCAGATTATTCAAGCACTGCATTTTAGGAATGTGCTAAAAGGAAGAAATAATACATTCAATGTAAAGATATTATCTAACAAATATTCAATGACTTCAGCTTGGCTATGGCAAAGTGAATGAAAAGGAAATAGTAATCTATGTCATGAAATAAAAAATTAAATAGTAATCTATGTCATGAATTTATGGCTTTAGGATGGGTCCCGCATTATTTTCCTATGACATCAAAACTTTGACAAAATAGGTTCTATGGTAGCTGAGTTCTAAGTGATACATTGATACACATAATAGACATGTTAGGATTGTAGAAATAATATGGATATGCAGAAAAAGAAAGGATTTTACTTCTTAAAATTGGTTTTAAAAAAAGAAAGCTATTGGGGTGCCTGGGTGGCTCAGTCAGTTAAGTGTCCAACTCTTGGTTTCTACTCAGGTCATGATCTCATGGGTTGTGAGATGGAACCCTGCATCACCACATCAGGCTCTGCACTCAGCAGGGAGTCTGCTTGAAGAATCTCTCCCTCTGCCCCTCCCCCAACTTGTGCTGGAGTGTGCACTCGCTCTTCTAAAATAAATAAATAAATCTTTAAAAAAAAGACCGCAATTGTAGTGCATCATGGTAGTCAACTTAACATTTATGATACTAATAATATTAACAAAATATATTAATTATTGAGTACCAATTGACATAGACTTATACAGCTCATTTGATCTTGAGGACAATCTTACAAAAATAGATATTTTTCCAAATGTTTATAAGATGCAGCTGAGTTTGAGATGTGTTATATAGTTAGTAAGTGACAGGATTAGCTGGAATTCAAGGACAGTCCTGTCTTAGTTAAAACACCTTCTTTATTATTATATATGTGTAACTTTTGACGACTGCCTACTTATTAAACATTTCATTCTAATTTCTACAAAGAGGTCACCTTCCCTAAAGAGCAACCTGTCATTTTTCTTATTTAACAATCCCTATGATTAAATATCATATAATTCTTAGAGCATTTTGAAACTCTCTTATGCCACATGACAGCCAGTTTAAATTTCTAGTGGGACTAATCCCTATAATCTTCCCTCTTTAATCCCTTGTGGTTAGCATGTTGCTTTAACTAGCAGTAACTCAATAAATAGAGGTTGCTTCTGTATTTACATGGTCACAGCTCCATAGAAACAAAATTACAGATCCCTATTCATTGTGAGGAGAAACTATCTTATAATTGCCCACAAACTATTTTGTCTTTGCTAGAGAAGCCATATTTGTATACTTATGTGTTCTCTAGAATAGTATTTTCTGAGCAAGACTATCTATCAAGCCCCAGGATGTCATCAGAAGTACCACAGGAGCTTTGAAAGGAAATAAAAGGTAAGACTGAGAAGAAGAGCTTTGCAGACCACCTAGTTTTCAATTACTGAAACCTGAGACATCTCCACTTTTAAGCTGAAAGGAAGGTAGGACATCTCTACCAGAGAAGATTCTAAGAAGCCTAAGGAAGCAAGAAGGCAATATATCCAGTACCAGATGGATTCATTCATATGTTTACTGATCACTTCACACTTAATTTGCTTATGTATTTGGCACATATTTATTGAGTGCATGTCATGTGCCAGACATACAAGGCATTGAGGAATAAATAAATAAAAGACAGTCATATTCCCAGATAAAACACAAATGAATAATTACAAGTTAGAAAAAATGCTATGAAAGAGGAAATGGAATGTGATGATGGAGGAAAACATTAGAGGGGAGTAAACTACAATGAGGTGGTCATAAAACTTCTGTGATGGTGAGGGGCGCCTGGGTGGCACAGCGGTTAAGCGACTGCCTTCGGCTCAGGGCGTGATCCCGGCATTATGGGATCGAGCCCCACATCAGGCTCCTCCGCTAGGAGCCTGCTTCTTCCTCTCCCACTCCCCCTGCTTGTGTTCCCTCTCTTGCTGGCTGTCTCTATCTCTGTCAAATAAAAATAAATAAAATCTTAAAAAAAAAAACAAAACAACTTCTGTGATGGTGAAAAAACTGAAACTAGAATAATGAAATCACCAGTAGGTAGCAGAGAAAGAGGGAGCAAGTGTTATGACTTTGAGGTGGTAAACAGCTTGGTCTATTTGAAGGACTAAAAGAAAGTCTATATATGGCCTCAGGAGAAGAAGCAAATACAAAGTCATAACTGGGGATTTTAATATCCTTCTCTAAGTTATTAGTAAAAGAACTAGACAAAAAAAAATCAGGAAGTTAAAGAATATTTGAAAATACTGTCAATCAACTTGACCTAATTAAAATTTATAAAGCATTACATCCAATAACTGAAGAGTACATATTCTTAAGTGCACATGGAATGATAACAAAGATATGCCATATCACTGGCAATAAAATGTCTCAATAAATTTCAATTGACTAAGATTGTACGGAGTATTTCTGATCACAACAAAAGTAAATTAGAAATCAATAGCAATATCTAGAAAATCCACAAATATTTGAAAAAATAAACAACTCAATTGTACAACCTATGCATCAAGAAAGAAACCTAAATGGGAAATTAGAAACCATAATCTCAACTGAATGATAAGATTACAGCATATCAAAATTTATGGGATGCCGCTAAAACAGTGCCTACCAGGAAATGTATAGCTTTAGATCTTCATGTTAGTAAAATGAAAGGATCAAAATTAATTACCTAATTTCTACCTTAAAAATCTGGCAAAAGAAAGGTAAATTAAACCTACACTAAATGGAAAGAGGCAAATAATGATCAGAGCAGAAATCAATGAAATAAAAAACAAATAAAACAGAAAAAAATATTTAATGCTAAAAGCCGATTCCTTAAACAGATCAATAAAATCGATACATTGTTAGGAAAAAAGGAAGGGATATTACTAGACATCATACACATATTAAAAATATATCACAAAAAAGTATGCCAAAAAAACTTAACAATTTAGAAGGAATGGACCAAATAACTGAAAAACAGAATTTTCCAAAACTGATGCAAGAATAAAGAGACCTGAATGGGTTTATACATAAGAAAGAAGCAAAATTCATAATCCAAAACCCTTCCACAAAGAAAATTCTAAACTTTTATATTTTTTCAGGAGAGTTCTTTTTTTTTTCTTTTTAAGATTTTATTTATTTATTTGAGAGAGAGAATGAGAGAGCACAAGCGAGAGGGACAGTAGGGGCTGAGCAGGGAGCTTGATGTGGGGCTTGATCCCAGGACCTAGAGATCACGACCTGAGCTGAAGTCAGACAATTAGCAGACTGAGTTACCCAGCTGCTCTTTTTCAAGGAAGTTCTATTACAAATTTAGATAGAATATAATCTTAAACTTTGACTAACTCTTTCACCACACAATGGAGGATAAATCCCTCCCCAATTTATTTTATGAAAGCAACATAATCCTACCACCAAAATTGGACAATACTACTACAAAAATAGATCAAAATCCCTTATGAACATAGGAACAAATATCCCAAAGAAAACTATCAAAAAACCAAATCCAGAAATACATAAACAGAATAATATATCACCAGTGAAATTTTAAATTCAAAAATGAATGTATTTAAGCACATTAACAAAATAGGGGAGAAAGCCAAAGGATCATTTCAAAATTAACAAAATTCAATACCCTTCTATGGTAAAACTGCAGCAAATTACAAATGGAAGGGATGTATATTCAAATTCCTTTCCTTAGTTAGAGGAATAAATAATTTCTAGACTTCTCAGATGAAGACTGGGAAGTGCATTACCTGCATGTAATGAAAACAAACTCAAAATCTCTTTTTTCAAATGGGAACTGAGGTTTTAATTCTTTGGGGTTTGCCTACTTTATATGTGATCTCTTAAAACAGATTCTACTTAGATAACGTCTTAGAGATTCGTTCATATGCCAGAAAAATATTTCATACCCTTTTTAGTCTTTCCTAGACTCTCATTACTTATACATTAGACTGTTTGACATTCTTCCACTGGTTATTTATAATCTATTCAATTAAAAAAAATTTTCTATGAACTTCTGTTGAGTTAATGCTTATTGACTTGTTTTCAAGGTCACTGATCCTTGCTTTAGCATTATCCATTCTTCCATTAAGTCTATCTAGTGTTTATTGTTTTGTTTTGTTTTGTTTTGTTGGCTTTTGTTTCTTTTTTCATTTCAATATCGCATGTTTTTTACCTATAGAATTTTGACTTGTTTTTGTCGATTCCCTTTCTTTGCTGAGAATCTGCATCTGTTCACCTATTCATCTTTTCTTGGAAGTCCTTAAACTCATTTAAACTACCTATTGTCAAGTTCTTACCTGCTAATTCTGATATGTTGCATATTTCACATTTTTAATCATAAATAAGATATTGCATGTAGAACAGTGAAGTATACTGTTTTCTTCTGGTTTTCCAAGAAATACTGAGCTCTTCCTATGTCTGGCAACTGAGATGAAGTGCCAAGTTGATCTACAGTTGAGCTTCAGATTTAATAAGATTAATGCATTTTTGGTTAGCACACCTACCAACCAGTGTGTTACTGTGGTTCTTATTATGAGGGGCTAATCTCTTTTATTTTATTAGGTTTGATCCAAGAGGCAGTTGGCTCATGGTTTCACCTTCAGAATCAGTGATAGGGGTCACTTTTTTCCAAGCACAGGGAAAATGCTCAAGACTGCAGAAACTATACTTTCTAGCCCTGCCTTCACTGTCGCTTACTTTGACAAATTGGGTTTAATTATGAATTGCCAAGCTGAAATTACTACTTTTACTTTTATTGGACCTGCAACTCCAAATCTCCTTATCTTCCCTATCATTGCCAAAAGCTTGAATTTGTTATTGGTCTCTCCTCAACTCTGCAAATTATCTAGAATGCATTCTTCTCTTGCCCACATCTAGACCTGGCATTTCCCCCCAGGAAAGAGCCAGGACTCTCTCCTCTCTTGTGAAGGGTTTCTCTCTTCTGAATTGAGTTCTTCTGGACTTTTTTGAATTTACCATTCTTTAACAGTCTCACATATGATTTTAATTAAACTGGATTTTGTGTATGTGAAAATCCTTTCATATTCTAACTTGAAATGGAACTCTTTTTATCCACTCCTAGACTGTTCTCTTGACTGCTCCCATTTGCTGTTAGTTAATAATTCAGTCTAGTCTCTAGTCTGATGCATTTACTAACGACTTACAAGCATCTGACGAATCTCACCTCTGTTCATTCTTTGTTTTAATCAATATGCTACAAAACTAAAGCACACTGGTGATTTTCTTTGGTTCCTAAATTCCTAGATAAACTTTTCGGGTTGCATGTCTTTGCCCCTCCATTCCTCACTGTATCATATTTGAATTCCATCTTAGGGTAGGTTCTCTAGAAATACAGCCTGATGTTGACATTTGTATGCATGTGATTTACTGTGAGAAATTTCTCAGGAGAAGCTATTACGGATAAGAGAAACAAGATAAGAATGTGAGTTCAGATAAAATTTAAATTCAACATGATCCCTCAGGAATGTCCAGAGTCTACATTGCATCAGAGGCTGTCCTTTCTCGAAGCAAGGGGAGTAGAGTGACATATAACTGCCAAGCCTCTCTGGGTAAGGAAGCTTTAGTCTCTAAAGGACAATCTTCAAGGAAAATATGCCAGGGGAAGCCATCACTGAAAGACTCCCTGCAGCTAGGGGCTGGATGCTACAAGAGGGTTGGTGATGGGACTATCAGGGAGCCTGGGGGGGTGGGGGTGGAACACATAGCATTCTACTGATGTTTCTAATTCTTAAATGGCACATTGCTTCTACATTTCACCCTCCTGGGAATGATCCAGAAAGGGAAATAATCATCACTTATAGAGAGCCTGTCAAAAGATCTGGGATACTAAAAATTAATTACCTAAGACATAAGTTGTCTCTATCTTCCTACAGGGGAAAGTTATATGATGGGAAAACAAAACAAAACAAAACAAAACAAAACAAAACAAAACAAAAACCAATCCAGAAACATTATACTCCCATTGCAGACAGAAATCCAAGCATTATGGTGTCTTCAAACAATAACTGGTGAACCAAAAGAGAGATCAAGGCACAGGTCCCATATTTTATTGAGCAACATTACCTATTTAATTATCAGAGGTCATGAAAGAATCTATTGGCACATTTGGACTGACTTGGGTGAAACTAATGTTCAAGTTTCTTCATGGATCATGATCCCTATTGTCAATTCTCAGAACTATTGATTCTAAACGTGGAGACCATCTTAAAAGGCTATTCAAAAATAAATCTCTGATTTTTTTTCTTAATAAATGTTATTTTATTCCCCTAAATATGTATATAGCCCAATAACAACTTCTTGTTGAACATTAATCACACGGTAGGGGCCAAGGGCACATCACACTAAGATGGGCCACTTTGGTGTGAAGATTATTTTGAGCTGAAAGCAATCGAGAATTTATGGACTCAAGAGAAACTCCCCCGCTCCCACCAACTACACAGAATAATCTAATTGGGGGTCTTTCCCCGAATAAGGATTATTAGCAAAAATAAATTTTATTTGAATGACCCATATGTATGACAGGGCAAACATCTAATTATCAAACATCTCCCCTTCTTTTTTTTTTAATGTTTTTTTATTATATTATGTTAGTCACCATACAGTACATCCCTGGTTTTTGATGCAAAGTTCGATGATTCATTAGTTGCGTATAACACCCAGTGCACCATGCAATACATGCCCTCCTTACTACCCATCACATTATCTCCTCCAGTGCCATCCATGTTGCAGCAAATGTTGAGAAATCGTTCTTTCTGATAGCTGAGTAATATTCCATTGTATGTATGGACCACAACTTCTTAATCCAGTCATCTGTTGAAGGGCATCTCGGCTCCTTCCACGATTTAGCTATTGTGGACATTGCTGCTATGAACATTGGGGTGCATATGGCCCTTCTCTTCACTACGTCTGTATCTTTGGGGTAAATACCCAGTATTGCAATGGCTGGGTCATAGGGTAGCTCAATTTTTAACTTTTCAAGGGACCTCCACACTGTTTTCCAGAGTGGCTGTACCAACTTGCATTCCCACCAACAATGTAGGAGGGATCCCCTTTCTCCACATCCTCTCCAACAATTGTTGTTTCTTGCCTTGCCAATTTTTGCCATTCTAACTGGCATAAGGCGGTATCTTAGTGTGGTTTTGATTTGATTCCCTGATGGCTAATGATTTTGAACATTTTTTCATGTGTCTGTTAGCCATTTGTATGTCATCATTGGAAAAGTGTCTGTTCATATCTTCTGTCCACTTTATGATTTGTTTAGTTGTTTCTCGCATATTGAGTTTGAGAAGTTCTTTGTAGATCTTGGATACCAATCTTTTATCTGTAGTATCATTTGCAAATATATTCTCCCATTCCGTGGGCTGCCTCTTAGTTTTCTTGACTGTTTCCTTGGGTGTGCAGTAGCTTTTTATCTTGATGAAGTCCCACAAGTTCATTTTATCTTTTGTTTCTCTTGCCTTTGGAGAAAACATCTCCCCTTCTTAATACTGTATGAATTGCATTCCTTCCCTTTGAAGTTCCAGACCCTTCTCCCCCCCGCCCCAACTTTTTGTTGTTGTTAAGTCCAAGCAATCTTCCTATAACTCTGCTCTCAATTACGTGAATGGACTAAATAAAAATGAAAAAAAAAATGGGGGGATGTAATTTAAAGCTACCTTATAAAAAATGAAAATTGATGATTATTTATTTTGGAAGAATACCCAAAGAATGGTCTGAGGGGTCGCTACATATCCCCTTTTGTTGGAGTGTATCAAATACATCATTCAGTATTTACTCATATTTTATTATGTCTTCAGTATACTTCCAATAACTCTAACTTATTTGTTTCTCACAACATCCATGAAAAAGTTTGCTTAATAACAACCAGTTATCATTACCATGTTTCACTTCACACACAGGAAACTAACATTTACAAAGGGTGCATGATCTATAAAGAGTATCTGAATGAAGACTGAACTCCTCGTAATCTTTACTCTTCAATACACATTTTGTTGTTGTTGTTGTTTAAAACCTTAGAAGAAATAAGTTGAATCTCCATAACCTTCTTAAACTACTTTCCTCCCTTTTAAAGCATGCTGTGGTTTCATCAGACAGGTCTCACCACTTATCCCTCTTTAGCAGTTTCAAGGCTTAGTAGGGGAAGGTTGGGCAGATAAAAGTAAAATGTGCTGGGGTAAACAAACAATATCTGATAAGCGTGGTATATAGTACTATAAAAAGAGTTGCATATACACATATGAAAATAGGGAGACTGGACTTTCACAGTCGTATGATTGATGCCAGTGTTTCTGTCTAGCAAGTAGATGCAAAACCATGGCGTTTGTGATTTTGTGTATTCCTAATTCAGGTCACACATACCTAAACTATGGATTTCCTAGTCCCTTCGTATGGAAGCAACAAGCCTTTTATCATGGGATTGATCCCAGAGCACTTTCATAGGACATCTGTCTTTAGGAAAGACAATTTCTCCCCCACTGGTTTGAATGCCAATGATATGAATGTTTTTCCAGTGACAAAGAGGATCCAAGATTGTGTTTTGATTGGAGATAAAAAATCAACACCCAGTCTCTGAAGAAACCAACATGGTTCTCAACCATAAGAGGAAAATTTGAGAAAGAGTAATAGATCAGTCTGTTCATTTTCACTACTGGATAATATGTCCATTTTTCCTGTATCTGGGAATACAGTGAATATCTTTTGGGCATGAAATATTGCAGAAAAGAAGATCTGATATGATTCCTGGTGTATAGCTGAGAGAACAGAGAGAAATCCAGTTTAAAGTTGGCAGCATAATAGAAGTGTGAGGAAAGAAGTGGGTGCTGGGGAAATAGAAAATTAGTCTGCTGTGAAGGTTATCATGCCCAAATGCACATCTATAAGATCTGTGATTTGATGATCATTGGTGTCTTGCCTCTTTTCTTGCAAATGTCTCTTAAAAGCTAAGTGATGGAGAGGATAAAGTATCTTTAAGACTTCTAACAAAATACTCATTTAATATTTGCCATTAGAATAAAAAAGGGCATCCAAATGATCTAATCTATTTTTGCTCCAGGAAATTAGGTATTATTTCTGAACACATTTTTGTAAAGGATAGCATACATATAAAGAAGTACACAGGTCAGTCTCAATGGATTTTACACAAACTTGAAGGCACCTGGATACCCAGTACCAGATTAAGGAACAGAGCATTTCCAGCATTCCAGAAGCTCTGCAGTGCTCCTTCTGTAACTGTTCCCCCCACAAGAATTAGCAATATCCTGACTTCCGATATCATGAGTTTGCCTGTTTATGAACCATTTTAAATGGAGTCATGCAGTAGCATTTTGTTTCAGTATGATTATTTTCACTCAATATCATGTTTATGTTTTAATTCATTCATACTCATTGTTTAATAATATTCTTTATAAGAATTTTTGCTAACCAGATATTTGTTAGAAAATAGCTTTCAACCATTTTATGCACTTATTCATTCAATATTGGGAGCCAAGCATAACAGTTGGAGGACAAAATTTAGCAAAGAATAAATTGTGGTATTTTGTTCTGGGAGGTTTCAGGCTACAAGCTGGTTATATAGTAATAAGTTAAAAAATCTAATAATGTTAAAATATGCAAATGCTATGAAAAAAGTGAATGAAGTAAAATATTTCTTAAAAAAATATTTTTACTTAAATATTAAAGATTGGAAGCATTTATCTCAGGCAAATACTTGGAAAAATATCTTTAGGCTTGAAAGGCATAAATGCCAAAGTATTTTTCCCATGTTTACTTTTCAATGGCTAATAAAGTAAAAGTTAATTATGCCCATGCATTCTTACACTGAGTCTTTGGTGTTGGCCATTGGATCAAGCCAGGGACTTGACAAACTCTCTGATTATAAAAGTTTGGGGAATATGACATGATAAATGCTTTTCATTTTTATTTTGTTGCCAATAATTTTGGAGTTTCAAGAAATCAGATTTAAATGACATTTTGTCCCTAAAGAAATTTCTTTCCTTTCTTTAATTTTTATTAAACTATCCCTCCACATTGCTATTTTCCCCACTTTTGCTATGAAAGTGATCTTTTGACTACAGCATTTAAGAGTAGTAATTATTCACAGATTTAATGCAATCCCCATCAAAATACCAATAGCATTTTTCATAGAACTAGAACAGATAATCTAAAAATTTTATGAAACCACAAAAAACCCAAAAGAGCCAAAGTTGTCTTGAAAAAGAATTAAACTAGAGGTATCACAATCCCATATATCAAATTATACTACAAAGTGTAGTAATCAAAACAGTATGGTACTGGCACAAAAACAGACACATTGACCAACAGAACAGAATAAAGAGCCCAGAAACAAGCCTATGATTATTTGTGCAATTAATCTTTGCAATGGGAAAAAGACAGTCTCATCAACAAATGGTGCTGGAAAACTGAACAGCTACATGCAAAAGAATGAAACTCACTTTCTCACACCTTTACAAAAATAAACTCAAAATGGATTAAAGACCTAAACGTGAGACCTGAAACCTTAAGTATCCTAGAAGAGAGCACAGGCAGTAATTTCTCTGACATTGGCCATAGCAACATTGTTCTACATGTGTCTCCTAAGGCAAGGGAAACAAAAGGAAAAATAAACTATTAATACTACATCAAAATGACAAGTTTTTGCACAGCAAAGGAAACACTCAACAAAACTAAAAGACAACCTACTGAATGGGAGAAGATATTTGCAAATAACATATCTAATAAAGGGTTGGTATCCAAAATGTATAAAGAATTGATACAACTTAACACCAAAACCCAAATAATCCAATTAAAAATGGGTAGGAGACATGAACAGACATTTCCCCAAAGAAGCATCCAGATGGCCAACAAACACATGTAAATGATGCTCAACACCACTCATCAGATGCAAATTAAAACCACAATGAGATACCACCTCGCACTTGTCAGAATGGCTAAAATAAAAAACAAGAAACAAGTGTTGGCGAGGATGCAGAGAAAAACCCTCGTGCACTTTTGGTGGGAATGCAAACTGGTGCAACCCCTGTGGAAAACCGTATATAGGTTCCTCAAAAAATTAAAAATAGAATTACCATATGATCCAGTTATCTACTACTGGGTATTTAGCCAAAGAATATGAAAACACTAATTTGAAAAGATATACGCACCCCTATGTTTATTGCAGCATTATTTCAAACACCAAATTGTGGAAGCAACCCAAGTTTCATGGATAGGTGAATGGATAAGGAAGAAGTGTATATACATACAATGGAATATTACTCAGCCGTACCAAACAATGAAATCTTGCCATTTGCAACAACGTGGATGGATCTATAGGGTTTAATGCTAAGTGAAATAAGCATGTATTTATTTATTTATTTATTTATTTATTTATTTATTTATTTATAAGATTTTATTTATTTATTTGACAGAGAGAGAAAAGAGAGAGAGGGAACACAAGTAAGGGGAGTGTGAGAGGGAGAAGCAGGCTTCCCGTGGAGCAGGGAGCCCGATGCAGGGCTGGATCCCAGGACCCTGGATTCATGACCTGAGCCAAAGGCAGAGACTTAATGGCTGAGCTACTCAGGCACCCCTGAAATAAACATTTAGAAAAAGACAAATACAATATGATTTCACTTCTATGTGGAATTTAAGAAACAAAACAATTGAACAAAGAAAAAAAGAAACCAAAAAACAGACTCTTAACTATAGAGAACTGATGGTTACCAGAGAGGAGGTGGGTGGAGGAATGGGTGAAATGAGTGAAGGGGACTAAGGACACTCATGATGAATACTGAGTAATGTGCAGAATTCTTGAACCACTGTATTGTACACCTGAAACTAATGGAGCACCGTATGTTAACTATACTGGAATTAAAAAAGAAAAGGAATAGTAATGATTCAGTCAATTCAATTATGCAGGCAGTCCCATACAGTATGTACATATGTATATTAACTCTTATTGATTTCATTTTACTATTTGGCTCTTATCTTTTGTTGCATCTGATTTTTTACATTTGAAAATAATTTTATTTTTAAGGCTGTCTTTTTTTTGCAATAAGGCTGTGATACGTAACAACATATGTATTCTATATACGTATAACAACTACATACATATAACAATTATCTCAAACTTTCATAACATTTAATGTCCAAAAAAGTCACTACCAATAAATGAGCACTTATTAATTAAGCTTTATGTTTTCTACCGTATTAACTCTATGAGGTAGATGGAAGCATGATTGCTTCTCTTTTTATGGTACAGAATTCTGAACGTTAACTTGCCCACAGTTACAAGGCCAGTCAATAGCAGTTCTGCTATATGAATTCAGATCTTTTAGGTCAAACTGAGCATGCATTCCAATACCCAAGAAACACATTAATGTAGATTTATTATTTCCAACTTTCTTCTGTTGAAATTGGGGCATTGTGAAAGCATGGCACACCCAGCAAAAGAGTAGGAGTACAAAAAATGTTGAGGGCAAAGGAAGAAAAATGAATAAGAAATTCTAAATTTTAATTTCACCCAGATTTCACTTATACTGAAGGCCTATATGACTCATTCCTATCCAGTTTCTCAAATGATGTTCTAATTTTTTTGAACGTTGATAGAAATGGTAAATAAAAGTAACTAATAAAAATAAAGATAGATGGCCACAGTAGAATTCTACCAACACAAAAATATTCAAAAGTAAACAGATTTCTTTGCTCTAAAACATTTCTGTGCCTTTACTGTGGTAGTGCAAGGGAAGGCAACTTAATTGTGAAATCCTATTGATTTTTCTTATGAGGCATGTCATATAGTGTCTCACAGAACACACCTAAGAAATGCATTAGGAAATTATCCACCTGTATTAGGAGCTAGCCTACACAAGGATTTACACAGGAAAAATTAAGAAAAATATATCTATAATTTTATCTCAAATGGAATTATGCAGTATGACCAGAATGGTTTATTACTTTGTATTCTAATTATAAAGACTATGTGCCCATATTCCCAGACATAAAATTCATTCTATAACTATCTTCCATCAAAAGTGGGCCACAGACTTTAAAGAATGGAACTATGTGATAGGCTGTCTTCCAAACCTTTATTCTTTGTGTTGTCAGGGAGCAAGAATTATCTGTCCCTTTCAAAAGTTCTTCTGTTGGGACTAAGAACCACAATGAAATGAGACAGATTAAGAGGAGAAAATCAAATCTAATTTAGCACAGATGGGAAATTTACCCAGACATGGAAATTCCAAAGACAGGCAAAATGAAATATATATGTTATCCTGAATTAAGGAGAAAGGGGTAAGGAACTTCAGTGGGAAGGAATGCAATTCATAGGGTAATAAGAAGGGTAATGTTTGGTAATTAGACATTTGAATGGCATCCTTTTGAACAAACCCAGTTCACAAAGGAAATGATTTGATTCTCTTAATGTGTAAATTGTATTTGTCTTTCTTATTAGCTAACATATGTACCCAATATTCACTTCAATAAGTATTTCACCAAAGAATAGTGAGTTATTATAATCATTTATTTCTCCCTGTGAAAATTCAGAAATATGTTTGGTTTTAGTGATCATATATTTAAAAATTATTTAAATACATATAGGTTATATAAAATTGACAGAGAAAATGATCCAACAGTGAAGGTTTCCCAAAAAGTGGAACTTGGAAACAATCCTTAAAATCCTTAAAATGTGGTTAATACCTCAGAATATATAATAATTATTGCATCTTTATTTTATTTTGGGTTTTCTGAAACTGTCTTGTTACAAAATATCAAAAAAACCCAGTATATGAATAATAAAATCTTTGACAAAATAATAAAATTATAAAGGCTAAAAAAGCACAGACTAATCCATAAGTATAAGCAAGCGCTACAATTAAACTTTTCTGATGTCATCTGTCATCAAATGGGGTAACCAGTTACTCTGGATTAAAAGGTTACATACAGTGGTCAAGTGACAAAAAACTAAATTCATGAAGGACGGAGAGTTGGATAGATGACACATGCACAAATCTAAGAACAAATGAAGTCTACAATTGCGCATAAAGTTTAAACAAGGAAGAAAAATCTTCCAACTAAAGGAAGATGGGACAAAAATCTGATTGACTAACTTTAGGCTGTATATAAAGAGGAAAATATATAAATGAAATCTTTCTCGAAATTTAATATCTGCAAGAAAGGCTAGTATTTGTACCTAAATTAAGGCTATCCTTGTAAATTAAAAAGATGGCAAGCAAAAAATTTGATTTTTCCCCAATGGGTAGCCAATTTTAGGTAGATAAACCTGATTTATGTTTTATGAATATTTAAGATTTATGTTGCTTTCCTTCTCTCTCTCTTTTCAAGATTTATTTATTTATTTGAGAGAGAAAGAGTGAGTGGGGAGAGGGTCAGAGAGACAGAATCTTCAAGCAGACTCTCCACTGAGCATGGAACCTTAAGCTGGGCTCGATCCCAGGACTCATGAGATCATGACCTGAGCCAAAACCAAGAGTTGGATTCTCAACTGACTGAGCCACCCAGGCACCCTTCTATCTCTTTTTATCTACAAGTAATAGTGTCATTTATTTGTTTCATCATTTTCATCTATAGTTAACACATAAATGCCTATTTATTCTATCTACATTTAACATGTCCTATAGGATAATGATCCACTTACTATCTATATTTAATAATTCTTTTGAGTTTCATCTAACCTATATGTTATTCTTTTCCTTAAAATCAGAAATAATACAGCAAACACATTATATTATGGATGAAGCATATATCTGAGGCACAGGGCATAAAAAAAAATTGATCTGAATCACCAGTTTGGTAGTATCCCCAGACAACTGCCAACGTGGGTGTTCTCTGGAGGGATACATCCTCATCCCAGACCTTAGAGAGTCCCCACGAATAACTTTAAATCTCAATAGCTGTTCATAAAATTCATATACTTTATAAGAGAGTAATTAGAAACTAACAAACAAAAGCCAGAATCAAACATGTATATATTTAAGATACTAGAATAACTAGGTATATAAAATGAAAATAAATATTTGTTATGTTTAAAGAAACCTAATGGGGGGAAAAAGCATGAATTAAAAAATTGGCATTTACTAAAAATTATCAACTACAAGTTTTATTTTAATCAATAAACTTCTACAAATGAAAAACATAAAATTAAAAATGAAATGGCAATAGCAAACAAATAAACAATCCAATTAAAAAAGGCATAGAGGAAAACTATAATGAGACATCACCTCATACCTGTCAGAATGGCTAAAATCAAAAACACAAGAAAAAACAAGTGTTGGTGAGGATGTGGAGAAAAAAAGAACCTCTTGCACTGTTGGTAGAAATGCAAACTGGCACAACCACTGTGAAAACAGTATAAGCTTCCTCAAAAAGTTAAAAATAGAACTACCTTACAATCTAGTAATCATGCTACTGGGAATTTACACACACAAAAAAATACAAAAACACTCATTCAAAGAGATACATGCACTCCTCTGCACTCCTATGTTTATAGTAGCATTATTTACAATAGCCAAATTATGGAAGCAACCCAAGTCTCCATACATAGATGAATGGATAAAGAAGTGGTATGTATGTATGTGTGTGTATGCATATATGTGTATATATATATGTGTGTGTGTGTATGTATAATATATATATATTGGAATATATATAATGGAATATTATTTATCCACAAAAATGAATCTTGCCATTTGCAATGACATGGATAGAGCTAGAGAGTATAATGCTAAGTGAAATACGTCAGTCAAGAAATATCACATAATTTCACTCATATATGGAAGTTAAGAAACAAAACAAATGAGAAAAGGGAAAAAAAAAAGAGAGAGAGAAAGACAACCAAGAAATGGACTCAACTAGAGAGAAAAAACTGATGGTAACCAGAGGGGACGTGGTTGGGGGGATGGGTGAAATAGGAGATGGGGATTAAGGAATGCACTTGTTGTGAGGAGCACTGGGTAATGTATGGAATTGCTGAATGACTATATTGTACACCTAAAACTAATGTAATAACACTGTATATTAACTACACTGGATAAATAAATAAATAAATAAATAAATAAATAAATGCAGAATGTCTAACTAGACATTTTTTCAAAGAAGACCTATAGATGGCCACCAGGCACATGAAAAGTACTCTGCATCACTAACCATCAGGGAAATATAAATCAAAACCTCAGTGAGATATAATGCTTGTTAGAATAGCTATCACCAAAAGACAAGAAATAAGAAATACTGGTGAGGATGTGGAGAAAAGGGAACACTTGTGCACCGTTGGTGGGAATGTAAACTGGTGCAGCCACTACAGAAAACAGTATGGAGGTTCCTCAAAATGTTAAAACTACCAAATGATCTAGCAATTCCATTTCTGAATATTTATCCAAAAATAAAAAAAAAAAAACCACTAACTGGAAAAGATCTCTGTACCCATATGTTCATTGCATCAATATTTATAATAGCCAAGATTTGGAAACAACCCAAGTGTCCTTCAACAAATAAATAGATAAAGAAAATATGGTACAGATCCACTATGAAATATTATTCAGCCATGAAAAAGAAAATCTTGACATTTGACACAATATGAATGGAACTTGAAGACATTATGCTAAGTGAAATAGATCAGACAGAGAAAAACAAATACTGAATGATCTCACTTACATGTGAGATCCAACAAAAAAACCCAAACCAGAAAAACTGAGTTCATGCATACAGAGAACAGACTGGTAGTTGCCAGAGGTAGGCAGTGGAGGGTGGTCAAATGGGTAAAGGTGATCAAAAGGTACAAACTTTCAGTTACAAAATAAATAGCATGGAAATGTAATATATAGCATACCAACTTAATTAATGACATTGTATTGTATTATTAGTTGCTAAGAGAGTAAATCTGCAAAGTTCTCATTACAAGAAAAGAATTACAACCATGTGTAGTGATGAAAGTTAACTAGACTTACTATAGAGATCATTTCACAATATGTACAAATATGAAATCATTATGTTTTATACCTGAAACTAATATAATGTTATAGGTCAATTACAATTCAAAAAATAAACAAAACTTTAAAAAGGATATACAGATGGTAAATAAGGCCATAAAAAAATGCTCAACATCATTTTTTATTAGGCAAATGCAAATTAAAATCACAATGATATACCACTACTTACCAGCTAGAATGGCTACAATTAAAAAGAATGACTTTACTAAATCTGGTGAGAATAAATGGATTGCTTATACTACATTTGTATAAGAGATACTCTATTGGTAATGCAAAATAGAAAACAAATTTGAAAACATTTTGGGAGTTTCTTTAGAAGTTAAATATAAAGTACCATATGACTATCCAGTTATTCAATTCCTTGCTTCTACCCAAGAAAAATGCAAATATATGTTCACATAAAGGTGTGTATGTAAATTGCAAATGTTTATAGCACTTTTTTTTTTTGCAAAAACCAGAAACAACCCAAATGTCCATCAACATTTATCCAACAATTATAAATAAATTGTGTTATATCTGTAAAACAAACTACTACTTAGCAAGGAAAAGAATGAACTACTGATATACACAATATGAATGAATCTCAGAATAATTATGCTGAGTGAAAGGAGACAGACCATTAAAAAGTACAGCTTTTACAATTCAATTTCCATATAAATTTCTAGAAAATGCAAACTAGTATCCAGTGACAAAATGAAGATTAATAAAATTGCCTGGAATGGAAAAGGCAAAAGGAATTCAAAATGCCACAAGGAAATTTGGGGGAGTGTAATTACTATGCTCATTTTCTGACTATGGTATTGGTTTCATGGGTGTATACAAATGACAAAACTCAACGAATCTGTATTTTAAATATATAATATATATAAATATACACATATATATTTAAAATACAGAATTCGTTGAGTTTTGCATATATGTTTTGCATATTTATGCATATGTATGCATATATATATATTTGTGCATTCCTCAATAAAGTTTCTAAAATACTTTTTAAAAATCAAAAATGTAAAATAAACTACATATTTTTATAAAGTACACAGTTTAAAATAAGAATCAAAATATTTTGAAAGTAAGAGAATAAGAAGAACATACAATGTAAACACTAATTAAAAGAATATTCACCTAGCTATATTCATATGAGGCAAGAATATTTTAAGGTGAGAAATATTAGTAGAGTTAAACAAAAATAATTCCATAAGAGCTAAAGGGTCAATAAAACAGAGAAATATAACAATCCTAAATTTATTGGTGTTATAAGATGATTTAAATTTTATGATGTCAAGCCAACAGAACTAAAAGTGAGAATATAATGATCTACAATTATATTTTGGTATTTTAACATAGGTTTATGAGAAATTGATAGAAAAAGTTCACTTAGAATTAGCAAGAAGGAGATCTGTAAAGTTTCACAATATTTTCTAAAGTGAATATGAAACATTTACCATGATCATTCATTGGTTCAAAAAATAACATTCAATAATTGTCTAAAAATGAAACCATACAGAGTATGTTCTAAGAACATTTCAATTACAATGGAACTCAATATACTCATTATAACTTGATAAACCCTGAATGTCTGGATATGAAGAAACAGACTTCCAAGTACCCCAATGGGTCAAAGAAAAATATCAATATTTTCCACTGAATTAACAATATTATGGCAAGACAAAAATATGTGAGATTCAGATATTTCAGTGTTCAGAGGACAATGTATGTACTATAAAACAAGAAAATTTAAACTTTCTTTTCAAGAAAATAGCAAAAGAATATCCAGTTTAATCCAAAGAGTTAAAGAAGAAGGTAATCAAGAATAGAAAACATACACTCAATAGGGAAGAGGATCACTCTCTTAAACATTGATTGAATTGATAAACACCTAGCTAAGCTAATTAGAAAAAAAATTAGAGAAAAGACAAATAGATAATATCAAGGATGAAACTGTTGACATTATTTCAGATTCTATGTATCTTAAGAGAGTAACAAAGGTACATAATTAGCAAGTCCACACCATAAATTTGACAACTTGAAAACCAAGTAATCAAAACTGACATGAAAAAAGAAAATTTGAAATAGAGAAACCTCTATTTTTACTAATAAATTAAATATATAAGTTAAAACCTTCCCATTGCGAAAACTAGAGGAGCAAATGGTTTCACCAAGTAAACTTTTTCAAATGTTTAAGGACAAAACACTTTTTCAGAGAATACAAAATGTGAAGACATTTCAAAACCCATTTTATGAACTAGTATAACTTTGGTATTTAAAACCTGACAAGAATAGTATGCAAGAGAAAATTTACAGGCCAATATCTCCCATGGACAAATACACACAAAGAATCTAAGCATTATTTAAGCTATATAATCCAGTGTTAACTAAAGATGATATTTCATCCTGACAAATGGGGTTTATTCCAGGTACATAAATTATAATTATAATCTGAAAACCCATCAATGCATTGCACCGCGTAAGCAGATTAAAATAAGGTATTAGTATCTCAATAAATGTAGAAAAATCACTTGATAAATTTCCATATCTATTCATTAAATAACAACAAAAATACTCCCAGGAAACAAGGAATAGAAGAGATATTCTTTAGCCTACTAAAAAGCTATCTACAAAAAAAAAAAAAAAGAAGAAGAATCAATAGACAAACAGAAGACAAAAGCGGTCAGAAAAATGCAGTGAAACATTGAACATTTTCCTTTGGAGGCTAGAAATAAGTCAAGAAATGCCCATTACTTCCAATTCTATTAAACATAATATAGTGATGAGGCAGTCAAGGTTAGTGCAGTAAGGTAACAAAATAAAATAATTGCCATAAAAAAACAAAAAAAGAGATTAAAACTCTTTTCATTTACAGATGATAATTATGGACTTAAAAATCAAAATGATTTTGAAAAAACTTTCAGAAATAACAAAGGAATTTATCAAGAATTCTAAGTAAAACTTCAATATATGTAGAAATCAATCGTATTTCTACAGGTTAGTACAAGACAACTGTAAATAAATTTTATAGGCATTATTTAGATTAATATTTAAGGCATCAAAAACCTTAGGATAAATCAAATGAAGATGTGTACAACATATACATAGAAAACTACAAGCATTTTGAGAAACATTATAGAATACCTAAATAAATGAAGGAATATACTATGTCTACGATTTAAAGGATCAATATTGTGAAGAATCCATTTTCCCCAATTTTATTTAAGAAAGGCAATGCAATCCCAATCAAATCTACAAGGACTTTTAGAATAAATTTGCAAGCTTATTTAAAAAATTAAATAGCAATGAATATTACTTATAATATCCAACATAATCTTGTTAAAAAGAGCAAAGCTATATGACTTACAGGACTAAAGATCAAGAATTCCTGTGAAGCTAAAGTATCAGGATGGTGTGATATCCATGCTATTCTATAAGAATAGACAAAGAATCCAATGGAACAGAATACACAGACCAGAAACAGACAGGTATATACAAACACTTGATGTTTTCAACCAGGTTGCCATAAAATTTAGCAAAAAAGGGTAAAGGTAGTCCTTTAATAAGTGCTGCTTGCTTAACTGGATATCATATTAAAAAATAAATCTTGACCTTACTTCAAAACATACACAAAAATTCATTCCATATGGAATAGGGCATAAATTAGAGGATGAAATATGTCATGAAATACGGCTAGGAGCTCTTTTAAAGAGCAATAAAGTATAAAAACAATTGGTAAAAATTTGAATAAAGTTGTTCTTATTTTTTTTAATCCATAATCACTAAGAGAATGCAAGTATTCACATTTAATTGAAATTTCTCAGAATCCACATTTATTACATACACCTCTATTAATATAACATGAAAAATGGCACCTTGACTAAGTGGTCCAAGATTGAAACTCAGAAAATGGGAATGGAAAGAATTTTACCAACACCAAAGGCACAATCTGTGAAAGAAATAACTGATATGATAGACTTCATTAAAATTTGAAACTTCTTTTCTGCAAAAGACAATGTCAAAGGAATGACAGAACACGCCATAGACTAGAAGAAAATATTTGCAAAAGACACATCTGATAAAGGATTTGGATAACATCTGTTATTCAAAATACACAAAGAACTCTTAAAACTCAATAGTAAGAAAACAAACAACTTGATTAAAAAATGGGCCAAAGATCTCAACAGATCCTTCACCGAAGAAGATATACAGATGGTAAATAAGTATATGAAAAGATGCCCCACATCATATGTTATCAGGAAAATGCAAATTAAAACAAAAATAAGATACCATGAAACACCTATTACATGCCAAAATCTGGAACACTGATAACACAAAATGCTGATGAGGATGAGGAGCAAGAGGAACTCTCATTCATTATTGGGGATACAAAATGGTACAGCCACTTTGGAAGACAGTTTGATCATCTCTTACAAAACTAGACATACTTTTACCATATAATGCAGCAATCATGCTCTGTGGGACGTGCCCAACAGTGTTGAAACTTATTGTCTACACAAAAACCTGCACATTATTGTTTGCAGCATATTTATTCATAATTGTCAAAAGTTGGAAGCAACCAGGATATTCTTTGGGAGGTAAATGGAAATATATAAACCGTGGTACATCCAGACAATGGAACATTATTCAGTCCTAAAAAGAAATAGGCTAAGCTATGGAAAAATATAGGACTTTATAGGTATACTACTAAGTGAAAAAAGCCAATCTGAAAAGACTACATCCTGCATTATCCAAACTATATGACAGTCTGGAAAAGGCAAAACTATGGAGACAATAAAAAGATCAGTGGTTACTAAGGTTGGGGTTAAGGTGGGGAGAGATGAATAGGCAGACCACAGAGGATTTTTAGGGCAGTGAAACTATTCTCTATGATACTATATTGCTGAATACATGTCTATATATGTTTGTCCAAACTCATAGAATGTACAACACCAAGAGTGAAACCTAATATGAACAATGGAGTCCAGGTAATAATGATGTGGTAATGTAGGTTTATCAATTGTAATAACTGCTCCACTCTTGTGGGGTATGTGGATAGTTAGGGAGGCTATGCATATATGGGGGCAAGGGTTATAAGGGAAATCTCTTCACCTTCTTTTCAACGTTGCTGTGAACCTAAAACTGCTCTTTAAAAAAAGAATTTTAGTTTCAATATATTAACATTTGTTTGATTTTTAACAGTAAAATAATGTATATGTCCTTGAGTAATATCTTTAAACTTATAAAGGTTAGTATTCTTATCTGATTAAAATTTCAAAAGAAAGAGCATACGGTTTTTGTGCTGTACCTCCTAGTTTTAATTAATAGCTTTGTAGTTAAAGGGGAACAGAATTTGCCACCCCAAAATATGTCTCTACGACATAAGGATTATCTCAAGCTGGTTATTTTTAAGAAACAGCAGACACAAAAGCTCTGAAAACTCAGCAGAAGTTAATTTTTTGTTAGAGAAATTTATATTTATAAGACAAATCTCCATTTGTAAGTATGTCTTCCTCTCTTTACCAGGAAGAGAAGAATGACCAAATCTCCAGAAACCCTTATCAGTGGACCAGGCAATGGACTTAGATTTGTATAACAACTTACTGTTGTTATTTGCTACTGCTTTTTCTGGTAAACTTCCATTAACAGTTTCTCCCACTCATGTCTCCTCCAAGATTTTTTTTTTGTCAGTAGCTAAAGATGATATATAATGTTATGGCTTGAGCCATTTTGGGTTGTTACTCAATTTTCTGGTCGTATCCCATGTATAGAAGGTGTATACATGTTATTAAACTTCCATTTGTTTTTCTCCTGTTAATCTGTCTTTCATTACAGGGGAGTCTCAGCCAAGAACGTAGATGGGTAGAGGGAAAATTATTTTCCTCCTCCCCAAAGTCTTGAAAAAGAAGAGAGAAAGGGAGATGGGAATGTGAGAGAGTCAGGGATGAAAGAGGACTTCAATTAGTCTTTCCTTTCTAATTAAGTTCTTCTTTCCAGCTTATCTCTTAACTCAGGCCAAAGACCAGTAGGCAAAGCATCCCATGATGGAGACTGAAACTATCCCTTAAGCAATAAGGACTGCCCTGTACCAGCAAGACCCCACATGATAGGCCCCAAGACAATGATCAACCTGACCTTTACTGCCCACCTGCACGTACTCACTGACCTTTGTCCCACATTTTCCTTATATAAACCTAGAAACATTTTCAGTGCTTTGAAGACAGTCTTTGAGATGTTAGACCACTGTCTTTCTGGTGTTGGTTTCACCGAAATAAATTATTTTCCTCTTTCACCACCACTCATCTCTCTGCCTTTGGATTTTGTTAGCAGTGAGTGGCTGAACCTGGTTTATTTGGGTCCCCTGGAGCCAAGTGCTCTAGCACCCCTGTGCCCTAGTTACAGGGAGAGAGAGAGAAAAAGACAGAGAGGAAGCGAGAAGAGGGGAGGGGTGGGAGTGAGTGGTAGAGATGAAGGTGAAGAAAGAGGGAGGAAAAAGGAAGGGAGGGGATTGGGAAGCAAAAATTGGTCAACAGCAGACTTCTTATAAGGGAAAAAAATGGTACGTATTTAGGAACCGGCTTCAGGGGGTGTATTTACTTGTTCAGATGAAGCCCCTTGTGGTATCTTTTGTCAGACAGGCCTAGAAAAAACCTAGTTACACTGAAAGAAGTTAAATACTCATGATGAAGCAGAATCAAAGAGGAAGCATAGCTGAGACATTACAAAGAAGGCTGAGAGGCTGAGCAGAATCCTGTGGAGAAATTCCTACTGGCATCTCAGCCACAAGGAATTATAAAGTTGAGGCAACCTTACTTTCAATTTTAAATTGTTTGTTGTGTTGTTACACAAGTTGTATGGGGTCTTCAGTAAAGTTTCATACACTCATAAATGTCCTCTTCAGGTAAGAGCTGGAGAAAATCAAGAGGACAGGGCAGAACACCGTGTTTCACGGCATGCCAGAGAAAAGAGAAGGAAACACTGGAATTAAGTGTCTCATTGACAAGAGAGGCGAATATAAGCATGTGAAAAATTTGCAAAAGTCTTTTTGGAGAGCACTACTTTCACAGAATGAGGGTAAAGCAGTTCAAACCAATTTTCTTTAAATATCAATGGCCTGCGTGACCTTTGATACACTAGTTGCAGTATAACTAGAGGGTAGAATAAAGAGTAGGAGCAAATGACCTTTTAGGCCTCATCCAACTCTGAAATGCTTTGATTCTAAGAGGAGCATATGACTGTTTTGCAATATATCAAAGACTTGCCAGTGTCACTGTGGTTTGGGCCAATTACTACATTTATTTATGGTTTAGGAACTTCATTTAGGGCTTGAGGGACAAGACTAAAATAACTCAAGTTCAAAGAAATAACAGTGACATTGACATTTCACACTGATCAGCAAGTCTTTCGGGGAGCTACAGAATGGCAACATTTATAAGCCACAGTTTCTGCTACTCAAGTGGAGTACGAGATTAGTAGAGAAAACTGTCCCTAAAGCCTCATTACAGAGTAAATCAAACCCAACCCGCTGGCCCAATGTTGCTGTCACATCAGGAGAGACCAAACCACTAAAAATGGCAAATGCAGTCAGACCCTTATTGCTTCTTTGGGGTAAACCAGAGAAAAAAGGCTGAACTAAGCCATTCTGAAAGCTCTTCTTAAAAGTGGGAGGCCCTAGATACTGCCAGCTTTTCAATTGGATTACCTAGGACAGTCTGTAGTTAACAAAGAGAAAAATCAATGTCTGCTTATTAACTCCGGACAAAGAAGTTTTAAGTGTTTGCCATAACACTCAGTCTAGTTACCTTAAACACAAAAGTGCAGTGATTAGCAACTGTGGCCTCTGTCACACTTTTAACGCTTTGCATGTGGACATTTTCAGACAGCACAAAAAAGAATTATATCGACCTTGACAGTAATTTGACTAGCAGGGCGACTTCTGAGTTCCAACACGTTCACGTGCAGATAGTGCCGTGATGAACATCATCATTTTGTAATTACAAAAGAACTGACGAGGTTAGGCAAGACTATGCATACCTTGTGAAAAGGAAAGTACATATTTGTCAATAAAATTGCGGCTTGAACGCCAGGGAAGGGACAATGATTGGAAGCCAATAGGTATCAAACTGTATGCTAGACATATTTCATTGTGGAGAAGGTAAGCACCTCGCTTATAGATGGAACAACAAAGCTATGGAGTTAGAATTCAAGCCCATCTCTCATTTTTGCATTCTAAACTATGTAATATGACATAGTAGAATGAAAGGCATAATACTAAAATTTAGGAAATCCAAGCTCTAATTCTTGCTCTGCCTCTAATGAGCTGGGTGTCACTCAGCAAGTCACTTCACCTCTCTGGCTCACATTTTCCTCACCTGTAAAATTAAAGAGATGGACTTTGTGACCTCCCTTCCAGATAATAGAGTTTAGGATTCATCTTCTACCTTTTCATTACCTCTACCTTATGGTATAGAATTCCAATTTGAATAATCAGAGGGAACACTTTCTGGGGTCTAGAGACCTAAGGCTCATGCAATCATTCACCTATGTCTTGCAGAAACATTCCTATCTCTCTTTTTCCAACTTTAAATGCCCCACTGGACTCATTTAATTTGAGGGAGCGTTCCCACTGAGCTCTGTGTGAAAAAAAACTGCCATCATATGAATATTTACCCATCCACATTAAACTAGACATGAAAATATTCCAACTACTCCACTCATTCTATTAATATTTTGGTCTAATAGATATGGATGAAGCACTGACTCGTGATCACTTTCCCAGCTGTTCTCAGCCGAAAAAAACTGGAATGGTGTGTACATACATACATTTCACTTACTAATTGCATAACTGGATGTTTCAAGATCACTCTGACCCTCTGCAGAGCAAGATACACGACAATAAAAGATTTCTGTGTGGCAGAGGCTACTGTAATTTTTCAAGATCCAAAGGACTTATTAGTTAAGATCTTCTTAATTTCAAGAGACAAAATACCAATTTCTAATTGCCTTAAAAGAAAAAGTGAAGATGCACAAGTGTTTTAGCTCATATATGAAAAGTTACATGATACTCAATTTGACTTTGTATAAATTATTCTCTTTGTGCCCCACTTTCCAAGCATTATCCACCTTTCTTCAGCCTTTTCTATGACATTGGAGGCTGATTTCTGTTAATTACCTCGCTGACTTTCTTGCTAGCTCTCTTTTAGTTGGGTGATGACAAGGGAGTTACTAGGCAAAGACTGGAGGGCTAGCTGAGAAAAATACCAGATCATTTCTATTCTACTCACTCTATCCTTCAGGGATGAGTTTCTATCCCTCTATTACAAACACCCCCACTTTACTAAGCTGGAATAACACTATGTCTTCGCCTTGTCTCTTCAGCTCCAGAGATGGTAACAACTTTCCATTTTTCCTAGACGCCGAGTGTCTCATCCTTCCTTATTTACTCCCTTAATTTTGCTTACTCTTCTGTATATAGTTGTTTCATTAAAATGTTTTCATATAAACCATCTGCAGTGAATTCTGCTTCCTCCTAGAACCTGACTGACACAAGCTAAGGGCTGCTTGATCTAGAGCTCAAACCATGTTATTAAGACCTACTCTTTCTCTTTCTCAGCTTTATGCTCCTTCACCTTGGTCCATTTTTAGGTTTCATGTGGTAGCAGAATGGTTACTAATAACTCCAGACTTACAGCCTTCCATGTTGCCGTCCATTAAAAAAAGTTTATTCTTAGATATTTGAACAGAAATCTTGAAGTAGCACTCATATGCCCCAAATTTTGTGACCAGAACAATGAGATTGTGACCAGAACAATGAGTCTGGCAAAAATCCCAGATGCCGTCCTCCCTACAACCCCAGAACATAGAGTGGAGTCAACAGCAGTCAAAGTGCCTCCCCTGAAAGTGAGGGCTCCCAAGATTATTTTCTGTGTACTATTTACAAAGGAAGGGAAAGAGGATACTGGTAACTACAAATCACGAATGCACAAACAAAATGAATTCACTTAGTTGACGTGAAGGCTGAGCCTGGAAAAAAAAAGTTGAATTGTCTTCTGTCATAGCTCATCCTATCCTCTTCACCCAGCCTCAGACCCACCTTTCATTTTCCTACCTTTCTGGTGTCTCTGCACAACTAGGATGCCATAATTAGATCCCTGCTTCCACTTACAAAACATTTTTTGTTTGGAAATGGTGTTAGGAAAATTCTTTCACTTTTCACTTAAGTGTTTTTGTATTTAATTATTATTAAAATTAACACACACTCAGAATAAAGCCCAAAGATCTTACCATGGCTCAGAAAACCCCACTAAATCTGGTTCCCTCCCCCATGATCTCAATTCATACCAGGATGTGCTCATCTCTCTACATGGCAGCTTCATTGATAATTCCTAAATTTCTGAAATATATTAAATTTGTTTTCTCCTCGGGGATGTTACATTTTCTGCTACCTCTACTTGAAACTCTTTCCCTCACCTTCACAGGCTGATTTCTGCTTTATTCAGGTCTCAGCCCAAATGTCACCTGTTAACTGAGACCATCTTATGCCCCCTCATTTTTTTGAAATCCATTACTCCATTTTATGGTCCTCTCATAGAATTACCTTCATTGAAAATTATCTTACTAATTTGTTATTTTTCTCTCTCCTGCCAGATCATCTGGTAAGAGAGAGAATATTCATTTATTCATAGTGTTCCTGTCGCTGTAAATATTCATTGAGAGACTGAAAATAATACCCCCTTTTACTCAAAAGGAATGACAGAATTTCAGATTTTAGAAGGAAGGATATTTGGGGATCTCTTGATGCCTTACAAATGTATGTTTATAAATATATTATTGAAACACGCTAGTAAATAAAATTTCAGAAATGAAAACAGAAATATATTTAATGAAGCATAAAACAGTTTGTCAAATTTTTGTTGTTTTTGTTTTCTGATCAAGTATGGAAAGTGAACAGTATAAAGCGTGTTAACAGGATAGAAACATAATTGTTGATGTCAACATAGGAAACTACTATTGTTCTTAATAGACATAGTGATTGGTAAATCGGGAAGTGGTTCAGGAATGGCCACAAAATGCAGACCACTTATCTCTGGATTCCCATATTTCTAGTGCAAACTACCCCACTGACTGCACATGCAGCACCGAAGAAGGGTGCAATCAAAGATCTAATAGAAATTAACTATTACTATGGAATGAATGGTGATACACACGAGAACAGAGAGTTGGGCTGAATATGGTATTTTGGTAAGTGCCATTTTGCTGTATCAACAATATATAGGAATGTACAATGAAAATCTTGGATCAGCATAACATTGCAATTAGGTTTAGGTTAGTCTGTTTGGAATTCTGGCTCCCCACTTTCTGCTTGAGAAATTGGGAAACTTCCTTTGTCCTTGTGATCCTCAGTTTTCTCATGGTGAAAATGGTGATGACATTATTCATATAGCAGTATGATATTAAGCATAAAATATACATTTTGGTATGAAGAACTAATGTTATAACCCATGGAAAGGACTTAGCAATTGTTTGATACAAACAGCAAGCTCTCAGTAAATTTTGGCTTCAATGACTATTATCATTACTGCATGTATTTACTCTAGGAATTCTAGTTATTGATACCTATTTCCAGAGTCTAACATAAACCAAAATTCTTCCAACTTGAAGATTTATTCTTATCTGAAAGAAACATGATAAAAAAAATCAAGATTTGGTAATAAGCACAAATATTACTAGCATTTACATTTGTGTGAGTTATTAAGAGTTTATCTCTTTGAAACTTAGCTTCATTATTTGCAAATTAGAGAAATCAATCTATGGGGTAATTAAGATATTACATGATATAATGAATATAAAAGAAACTTGGCAGGGTGGAGATGTAGCAAACAGTAAATGGTCATTATTATTGCTATTATTATATGTTAGGATTAATTTTTATTAATTTTTATTTTATACATTAAGATTAACTTTTTGGTAGTTTTGGTAAATTTTATTAGCTTTATCATATGTATTAGGAAACTGAGACTCAGAGAAACTAAAGACTCAGTTAGGCAGAAGCTAGAAAATAGGATCTTGACCTCAGGTTTTCTCATGTCAATAGCCTTACTCTTTCCATCACCCTGTGTCACTTCTGATTTGGGGTTTTATTTAAAGTCTCTGGCATAGTAAAGAAGATGAATCTATTATCTGTCCATGATTTCACTAGAGGATAAAAGCAAAGGAGTACTTCTATATGCAGCACCAATACAACTCACGTATGTTCCCTGAGCTATGAACTCAGTAAGTCTAAATTTACTCAGCAGAGAAAGAAACTCTGCAATGTCCAAAAGCAAAAGAGCTTCTGAGCTGTAGTCCTTGGTCTACACTTCCCACTTTAAAAGCAGATGTTCTAGGTCTCAAGAGTGGTAAAACACAATTCCTCCATTGTATGGATATGCCAGGTCTCCGAATTCCTCATTCAAAGAGTGGTGGCAACCAGTTCTGGAAGACCTTGACATAAGGTCATACTTTGTACTTGCTGGAGCTGATATTTAAAGCTGAAGGAGCTGCTATTTTCACTAGTTTTCTGCAACACAAGTCATTCTCCTTTACTGTTACAGTGCCCCCCCCCTTTTAAGGTAAGTTGCTTTTACATCCTATTCCTACATTTTCTGTAAGCCACTTTTCAACAACTACCATCCTGTTTCACAGTCCCATGCATTTGCACGCATCATCCCTATGCCTGGAAGGTTTCATTTACCCAGTCCCAGTCCCTGTTTCCCATCCCATGCTCTCCCACGTGGCATCTCTTCACCCTTCCAAATACTGACTGTTCCTACAAAAAGTCTCTCTGTGAAGTCTTCCCCCAGGTCAGCTTGCTCTTTCACAACAGAGTTGATCAGTGTGATGCCTTGAATACACTCCCATTTGTAGTATACTATCCAATATTGTTTTTAATATACTTAACACAATTTGTAGGATTGTCTGTCTTAAGACCTATTTTAGGCTCTTAGAGAGTAAACAAATCATACACAGTCCCCGCCCTCGTAGCCCTGCCAAAATAGTGTTGTTGTTTTTTTTAAAACTATTTGTCTCACCTTAATGTATCATGCATACCATAAAAGCAGAGTGTGTATCATTCATCATCAAACCTACAACACCTAGCACAATCTCTGGCACATATCAGTTTCTGATTAAATATTTGCTGAATCATAATGGTTAATGAATTTCATTCTGTGTTATCATAAGAATTTGTGCTTCAGAGTCAGACAATTAAGTCTAAGATGTGACTTTAGCTTCTTCTTTGCAGATTCCCAAAGGACTGATTTCTTACATTAGAGGCAACTGAATCTGCCCTTCAGCACAATTTGTTGACTTTGACAAGTTATTCCCTCAAGTACAACACCAAGTTATGCTTAACGAGATGCCAGAGGTGCTGGCATCATTGTAGACAGTGTTTAGTAGCATGATCACAGCCTTTGTAGCTAGGGAAAGCTGGAAGGACATATGACGAACATTATAGACAAGGGCAGCCTAGTTTTTACTTTAAAAGAAGCAGGAATAAAGCCTCTGCATCAGAAAGTGTTTTGGCAGGAGCTTTCCTTTTGCAAAAGGCAGTTGGAAATGAGCAGGGAAGTATTTTAGTTTCCTGATTGTCTGCAGAATTGCACTAGGACATCTTCACTTACAGTGGTATCTGAAACTCTTCTAATCTTGTCCTCTCCATCTCTCACTGTGAATATATCTTTGAGCACAGATGCCATGTAAGTTAACAAATACAAATAGTCCTTATGAGTATTCACCCTACCAACACTTACCTACAAGATGCCAGGGAACCTACCAGATATCAGAGACTATGATAGGAATGGAGATTACACAGATAAATAAGACAGAGTCACAAATACACTAATCTCTGTTCTTTGGGGGACGCAGACTCCAGAGAAGAAAGATATAATGTCAATTCACCAATGTCATATTAAAGGTACAACTACATGCTGAGAAACCCCAAAGGAAGCAGCAATTATGTTTTGCCCATGACTGCAGGGAAATATCCAGAGGTGGATGTTCAACACTTAGCTGAGAACTGAAAAAGGAGAAGAGTGGTACTATGCGCCAAATGCTTGTTGAAGCCTTAATCACCAATGTGATGATATTAAGAGATGGGGCCTTTGGAAGGTAAGCAGGTTTAGATAAGGTCATGAAAGTGGAGCCTCCATGACAAAATTAGTGTCCTAAAAAAAGAGACACAAGAGAAACCCTCTTCCATGTGAAGACACAGCAAGAAGTGGCTGTCTGTAAGCCAGGACTAGGGCCCTCACGAGGCACCAAATCTGCTAGCATTCATGATGCCAGCCCCCACAAATTTCAGAAATAAATGTTTGTAATTTGAGCCACCCAGTCTATGGCACTTGTTACTGACTAGACTAGGTCTTTGTGGAAGTAGACCAAGACAGAAATTGGTGCCAAGAAGTGGGGTGCTGCTGTAACAAATACCTGAAAACATAAAAGTGGCTTTGGAGCTGGACAATGGGTAGGGGTTTGAAGAATTCTGAGGTGCACGCTAGAAAAAAGCCTAGATTGCCCTGAACAGAATTTTAAAAGTGATTCTGGTGAGAGCTTAGAAAGTAGAGAGCAGAGCCTTAGAGAGAGAGCTTCTATCTTAGAGAATATATACATAATCATGAACGGGATGTTGGTAGAAATACAGATGGTAAAGGCCATTTTGGTGAAGTCTCAGACATAAATAGGAAACACAGTATCAAACAATGGAAAAAAGGTGATCTTCGTTAGGAGGTGGCAAGGAACTTGGCCGAATTGTGTTTGTGTTCTAGTGTTTTGTGGAAGACAGAACTTTCAAGAAATGAAATTGGTTACTCAGCTGAGAACATTTCTAAGCAAAGTGTTGAAGTCACGCTTGGTTCCTCCTGACTGCTTGTAGTAAAGTATAAGAACAGAGAAATAAATTGAAGAAAAAATTGTTAAGCAAAAGAGAAGCGGAACTTAAAGATTTAGAAAATTCTCAACTTTCCATAATACAAAAAATGAGAAAAACATGCTCTCAAGCGAACGCTAAGGGAATGGTGGAGCAGTCATTTGATAAGGTTAGTGCAGGTGTGAACCTAATCAGCCAGGCCAGTGGGAACACTGCCAATTTGGGCTGAAGGGGCTGAAGACAGAATGAAATAAAGAAAGGCTGTCAGACTTCTTGGATTTTACAGGACTAGACCAATAGAGCTATTTGGCTGTGAACATGCAAAATTCTTCAAGAATTCACACAAAGTACTAATGACCTTGAACCAGACTTGGAGATCATTAGGGTTACCTCCTCAGTGCCAAAAGTTTGGGGGCAGACTTTGCCTTAGTGTCAAAACCATATAGCTTCTGCCCAAGCCTTGGAACTAGGGCTACCCAGAGCCTATTCAATAAACAAGCCAATCTCAGTTTTGTCTTGGTACTTTTGCATATGTCTGGAAGTCTCAGTCACCCCCACCCAATTTGCATGGTTGACTTTTTTGTGTGTGTGTCATTTAGGTCTCAACATAAAGACTGTTGCCCAAAGAGACCCTGCTTGAATGCCCAGAATGAAGTAGGTTACTCTTCCCCACCATATCACTCTTAATCTTGATTGTTTTCTTTTAAATAAAAATTCAAGCACCAGGAAATAGTGGGTTACTGGATTTAGTTTGTCTTGGACACTGCTTTATTCCCAACTCACAGAATTGTCCCAGTATACAGTAGGTCCTTACATGATTTAAACTTCCTTACATGATTGATTTCTCATCTCTCATCCCTTATATGTGGATTTTTTAATGCAGCTCTCACAAGGATACTTTATTTCCCATATTTTGGGAGTTCTTGGGAGACGCCAAACCTCTTTTGAGTTTCCTATGTCTCATAACAAAGTGCCACAGACTAAATGGCTTAAACAACAGAAATTTATTTTTGCACAATTCTAAAGGATAGAAGTCTGAGATCAAGGTGTCGGCAGGATTGGTTTCTTCAGAGGCCTCTTTCCTTGGCTTATAGATGCCTGTCTTCTCCCTCTGTCACTATAAGGTCTTCCCTCTGTGAGTATGTGTGTGTTTCTGTGTCCTAATCTCTTCTTATAGGAATACCAGTCACATTAGATTAAACACTAATGATTCTACTTAATCTTACTTATCTTTTTAAAGATCCTATCTCCAAATATAATCATATTCTGAGGTAAATAGCTCAACATGTGAATTTTGGAGGAACAAAATTCAGCCCATAATATCATGTAATATGTCCTCATGAGTCTTCTAGGAAATATAGAGGTCACTATATAAAACAGTTTATAATTCTTAAAACTTTTTTTTTTTAAGATTTTATTTATTTAACACACAGAGAGAGACAGCCAGCAAGAGAAGGAACACAAGCAGGGGGAGTGGGAGAGGAAGAAGCAGGCTCCCAACAGAGGAGCCTGATGTGGGGCTCGATCCCAGACCGCTGGGATCACGCCCTGAGCCAAAGGCAGACGCTTAATGACTGAGCCACCCAGGCGCCCCAAAACTTTCTTGATTCACGCAATGGATGTTGATTTTTTTTATTTCAGTAAACACTGATGTAATAGTATATATATCAAGCTCATAACAAAGAGACCTCAGAGTACAGTAACTTAAACATAATAAATGTTTATTTCTCTCTCAGCCCAGAAGTAGATAGAGAGCCCAGCAGGTGGGCAGTTCGGCTCCATGAGTTTGTCCAGGAATCCAGTTCCCTTCCATCTTGTCACTCCACTATTTCATTAAGGTGGTTTTCTCATGTCTGCATAGTTGACCTTAGCTTCCCGAACACAACTTTCTCTTTTAGCACAACAAAGAAAGAGGCAGAGAAGAAATGCAGAAAAAGCAGTTTCCTATTACAGATGTGGCACTGGAATTAAGCTCTTCACTTCTGCTTTTATTCCATGGAATTAACTTGTTCACAGGATCATACCATTTGCAAGAGGAGCTTGGAAATGTATCTACTGGGGGGACCTGCCATGTAAACAACCCCATGTGTGGTGGCTGAGGACTTCTAGTACTAAAAGGAAGATACAGAGATTGTATATTGAGGGAAAGTAATCTCTGCCACTGCGGTTTACAGAGATACTTCAGACAGAGAATAGTGTAAGACACAGTCCATGCCGCTTGTGCAGTATTCTGATTTAAAAGCTTAAGATTAGCTCAATTTGTTGTAATTATCACTGGAACCTGGGATTATTTTTCTCCCATTTTGACAAAATTTCCATTTACTCTGGTAATATTTGCTGGTCACCCTAGGATTATCTAGGATAGAAATTTAGGCACAAATATTTTACATAATTTTATGCCATTTTATATAAATTAGAAGCATAAGAGGAAGCCAAACAAAAAGAGAAAACCTCAATAAGCAACAAACAGAGGCAGCCTCATATACTTTAAAGGACACTGTTCTGGAAGTGACACTGAGTGTGCAAGCATTAGCCAATTACCAGAACAATAAGTGTGGATAAATTACCTCATGTCTCTGAATCTCAGTTTCCACCTCTCTACACTGATTATAATGTTTACCGTGAGGGCTGTCATAAAGGCTTAGACTAATGTATAAAAATCATCCTGTGAAAACTCAATAAACCCTCATATGATTTGGTGGTTTCCTTCACTTAAGAACATGGTCTTTAGGTGAGACTGCTTGTCATGCATCTAACAGTTGTGACATCAGATGATTCTCTTAATCTCTTTAAGACCCATTTTTCTTAACTACAAAATGAAGGTAATAAGAGGACCAAATTTGTAGTGTTGATGTGATGTTTGAGTAAAACAATGCCTACTGGTGTAACCTAAGTGTTTGGTAAACATTACTGAATGTGATTTTTTTCTCTGCTGGATATTATGGCCCAGGTCATTAGACAGGGGTCTTCTCCCAGCCTCATCTGATGCCCTAGACGTCTATAAATTGGCTGTACTGCTGGAGAAAAAGTGAAGATGCACAGCACATCTGTTTCCCATTTAGGAGGCCTTCAGGCTGGGTGCCTTAAAAATTAAACTGCATTATTGTCATTATCCACGTGAAGCCTTCTTTTCATGGTGAAGCTGTTCATACTTAGAGTGGAAAATTACAACTTCCAAAATTGTCTCCCCAGGGGAAATCTAATGGGTATGTTTTTTATTTGGTGTCTCTCGTAAATGATCCCTACCAAATGAAGGAATCTGATTAAAGTCATGGAAACTTTTCAACAGACAGTGACAGGAAAACTGTGAACATGCCACTAGCCACATTCATTGTCTCATCCCCCCCCCCCTTGATCCATTAATTCAACAAGACTATTTAGCTGCCTTTTTTTATGGAAATGAAAGTACAAAAAAAGTTAGAAAATTTCTGACTGCAAGTAATTGCCCATTTGGGGAAAATAAGGTCAGGTCACAAAAATAACTGCCAGGAGACATCGTTTAGCTCTATGAACGTTCAGAATTGACATAATCCATTCTCATAAGACTTATTATTTTCTATAGCAGACATGCTCTTGGGATATATCCCAATAATACACTCCTATGGATCCCTGAGACGTATCAATTTTTCTTGAGTAATGCTACCTGGGCACTGCTGATTCCCATGTCAATTCCAAAATTCACATTGGAACCCATTAAAATAATTATTTAAGAAAAAAAATAAAGCAACCTAATTTGCCACCTTATGGCAGTCTGTGCACTTGATCAACTGAATAGACAAGAGAGGTGACTTTTATAGCCTAGGGAAGGAAAAAGCATCCAGGAATAAAGCTAATGTCAAAGTAATAGGTACCCTTGAAGCTTGGTTTTAAACTACTGAATCAAAAGCATTTGTTGCAGGTAGAATGAAACATAACAGAAAGTGTTCTCCTTGACATAGGAGTACTTACAACTAGGAAATCAGATCTTGTCACATTCTGATTTTGTGTTCCTTCATCATTAGAGTCAAGTTAAACAGTCATGGTAGGAATACTATATAGAGATGTTGATTATTTGTTTTTGCATCTTGTGAGAAGACATGATTGATAAGGTCTTCCTACTATTCATTTTTTTTAATGATTTTTTATTATATTATGTTAGTCACCATACAGTACATCCCCGGTTTCCGATGTAAGGCTCGATGATTCATTAGTTGTGTATAACACCCAGTGCACCATGCAATACATGCCCTCCTTACTACCCATCACCAGCCTATCCCATTCCCCCACCCCCCTAATCATATGATAGTTGTCTTTCTCTGCTTGACTTATTTCACTTAGCATTATCTCCTCCAGTGCTGTCCATGTTGTAGCAAATGTTGAGAACTCGTTCTTTCTGATAGCTGAGTAATATTCCATTGTATATATGGACCACAACTTCTTAATCCAGTCATCTGTTGAAGGGCATCTCGGCTCCTTCCACGATTTAGCTATTGTGGACATTGCTGCTATGAACATTGGGGTGCATATGGCCCTTCTCTTCACTACGTCTGTATCTTTGGGGTAAACACCCAGTAGTGCAATGGCTGGATCATAGGGTAGCTCAATTTTTAACTTTTTAAGGGACCTCCACACTGTTTTCCAGAGTGGCTGTACCAACTTGCATTCCCACCAACAATGTAGGAGGGATCCCCTTTCTCCACATCCTCTCCAACAATTGTTGTTTCTTGCCTTGTCTATTTTTGCCATTCTAACTGGCGTAAGGTGGTATCTCAGTGTGGTTTTGATTTGAATTTCCTTGATGGCTAATGATTTTGAACATTTTTTCATGTGTCTGTTAGCCATTTGTATGTCTTCATTGGAAAAGTGTCTGTTCATATCTTCTGCCCATTTTTTGATTTGTTTATTTGTTTCTCGTGTATTGAGTTTGAGAAGTTCTTTGTAGATCTTGGATACCAGTCCTTTATCTGTAGTGTCATTTGCAAATATCTTCTCCCATTCCGTGGGCTGCCTCTTAGTTTTTCTGACTGTTTCCTTGGATGTGCAGAAACTTTTAATCTTGATGAAGTCCCATAAATTCATTTTATCTTTTGTTTCTCTTGCCTTTGGGGATGTGTCATGAAAAAGGTTGCTTTGGCCGATGTCGTAGAGGTTGTTGCCTATGTTCTCCTCTAGAATTTTGATGGATTCCTGTCTCACATCGAGGTCTTTCATCCATTTGGAGTTTATTTTTGTGTATGGTGTGAGATAGTGGTCAAGTTTCATTCTTTTGCATGTAGCTGTCCAATTTTCCCAGCACCATTTATTGAAGAGACTGTCTTTTTCCCACCGGATGTTTTTTCCTGCTTTATCAAATATTAGTTGCCCAAAGAGCCGAGGGTCCATTTCTGGGCTCTCTATTCTGTTCCATTGGTCTATGTGTCTGTTTTTGTGCCAGTACCATGCTGTCTTTGTGATCACAGCTTTGTAGTACAGCTCGAAATCCGGCATTGTGATGCCCCCAGCTTTGTTTTTCCTTTTCAACAGTTCCTTGGAGATTCGGGGCCTTTTCTGTTTCCATACAAATTTAAGGACTATTTGTTCCAGTTCTTTGAAAAATGTCCTCGGTATTTTGATCGGGATAGCATTGAAAGTGTAGATTGCTCTGGGTAGCATGGACATTTTAACTATGTTAATTCTTCTGATCCATGAGCATGGAATATCTTTCCATCTTTTTATGTCTTCCTCAATGTCTTTCAAGAGTGATTTATAGTTTCTAGAATAAAGGTCCTTTACGTCTCTGGTTAAGTTAATTCCAAGGTAACGTATGGTTTTTGGTGCTATTGTAAATGGGATGGATTCCCTAATTTCTCTTTCTTCGGTCTCGTTATTCGTGTACAGAAATGCAACTGATTTCTGACTTCCTACTATTCATGATGCAAAGATAGATAACCTGGTTCATGTGCCTAGTGAATCATTCCATATAAAAGCACATTTATTCTTTGGAAGTATTAGGTAAACCATAGAAAGATATTTTGAGATTAAAAAGAGATTGATATTAAGAAATACAGAATCTAAGTAACATCTTTCTATTCTTGAATGGCCAGGTAGGGAGAGAAGAGGAGCCCTTTATGCCTATATCAGAAATATTCTAAAATCATAGTAAAGAACTGGTATCCAGCTTTCAGAGAATGTTTTCCACTTAAACAAGGAAGAGGATAATATTAAAGAAACTAAAAATCCCTGCAGAAACATACATTACACTGATATCTAGTCAATGGGACTTGGTGCTGGCATTTGTTAGCTTTATACATTAACCAAGTCCTGGCTTTATGATTTGTTTAGAAACATATCATCTCAAGAAGCAGAAATGCTATTTCCTTTCAACAGATTGTAAGGAAAGGAAGAGTACAGCAAAACTATTTTAAAATGCAATTCAGTATTTATATTCTCCCTTAATTACTCAATGTTTTGTTTGAAGAGGAAAAAAAAGCAAGACAGTTACTCATCTATAGGTCTGTAAATCTTTTCTCAAAATCGGTTTGCCATTTTTTCCGGCAAAGTACATTCAGTGCCAAGAGAATGGTTCCACATTAATGTGCCATTTCTGTTTGATGTTAAGCCAAATTGTCTCACACTCCAAGAATGATTTTGTGAAGCACTGGAGTGGAGCTTTCCAATTGTGCTGCTTTAAAATAGTGCCACAAGTTCCTAGGGATTGGTTGAGAGAATCCATTACAATTGGCCAGCTATAATTATTATTCTCTAATCCAGAAGTCTGGTCTATTGACCGAATGATTCAATGTTTTACAGGAAAATGTCAATGGACCAAACATTTTGACCACCCTGACTGGCTTGCATCTCTAGCTTTTAATCAAGGCATTGATCCATTCAACTTAGAACAGCCTGTCTATAACAATGAGATATTGAACTCCTGCCAGCTGTCACTAGGCTGAGCTGAACTGCTAGGGCAAAAATGTGGAAGTCATCACAGATTATGGGTACCACCACCTCACCCACCTGATAGGTAACCCTGAGGGGCTTTTGCAAGGCACCCCAAACTTTTCACACAACTTATGCAGTCTCTCACCAATTACTCTATGAGAGAACTAGAAATTCTTTGTTTCCCCCAAAATGCTAATGGCTCCAAGATGCTGGTAAATTAAGGCACTTAACTCTGTGCCTACTTCAAAGAGGGTGACATTTTTCAAAAAATATTAATCTAAGACTTGCTCAACAACAGAATGGAGGAAATAAAAGTAATATGAAGGTACATATTGGCTATTGCTTACTCTTAGTACTACAATTCTCTGTGCCCTCACCTCCCCGAGAAGTGTTCAACCCTCAAGACAGCTATAATAATGGGGAAACACAAAGCTACTCGAAATATTCCTTTAAATAAAAGAATTTTTTTTAAAGATTTTATTTATTTATTTGACAGAGAGAGAGACAGCCAGCGAGAGACTGAACACAAGTAGGGGGAGTGGGAGAGGAGGAAGCAGGCTCCCATGAGGGAGCCCGATGCGGGGCTCAATCCCAGGACACCAGGATCACTCCATGAGTAAAAGGCAGACCCTTAATGACTGAGCCACCCAGGTGTCCCAAGAAAAAAAATTTTTTGCATGCTAACTGATGTGGTAGAAAAATTAGGAGTTAGGATCCAAAAAATTTAGCATCACGGTTGAGCTCTTTGTCAGTTATTTTCTTAGTACTTATACTCTCATCTGTAAAACTAAGTTAGTAGTCTCCACCTTACATATTTGTGTGATGACTGAGCAAATAAAATAGATAAGACACCTGGCGTAGAGCCAAATCTAATCATGAAATTGGTAATTTGATATAAAACAACATTTGAAATGTATTAATCTATCAAAGCCTCCCTCAGCAACCACCAGGTCCCTAACTACTGTTCACTTCTTTATCCATTAACACATTCTGAGTGCCGTAATGTGTCAGGCATTGTACTAAGACAAGACAAACACATTCTTAGTTCTCAAAAAAAACACCTCATTCCTTAACGGGGGGCACAGACAAGTACACAGGTCACTGCCATTTTGTAGAGCAGTGAGTGATGGAAGCACTATTTCAAGAATTGACTTTGGCTTTCTAGATCAACTCCACAGCTATATTATAAATTTTCTTCATAAAGGTACTTAAAGAAAAAATGGTTTCACTTAAGAACTTAGAAATCAGACAGATCTAAAATCCAAGTCCCATTCTTCCACTGCTCTCCACTCATTAAACTGTGTGACCTTGAAATAGTTATCAAACATCTTTTTACATCATTTCTTCATCTATAATATGAGGTGATAATAGTACTTACTTAGTTGGCTCAGGGTGTGGCATGTTTAAATCCTCAATAAATGGCAGCTGTTATCATAAATTAATTGATACATGTATTTAATAAATAGTTATTGAGTGTCTTTTGTGTTGGAATTCATTAGGTTATTTTCACTATAATGGGACAAATACAGTCATAGGCCCTAAACTCATGGAACCTTCGTTCTTGGAAGAAAAAAAAAATAACAGAACTTTAATGGATCATTTAGTCCAATCATTTTATTTTATAGATAATAAAACAGAGCCCCAGAGAGACACAGATAATATAAAAAGCTAATAGTTACTGAAATGTTATTATGCACATGCCTGGTACTTTTATAAGTGCTTCAGATGTTTTAATTCATTTAATTTGCACAAAAAGTCTACAGCATATTTACTGTGAGTATCTCCATTTTACCAATAAGGGAACTGAGGAATAGAGATTTTAAGTCAATTGCCTAAGGTCACACAGCTAATAAGCCACAGAGGTATAATGTGAATTAGGCAGTCTGGCTCCAAGATTCAGGCTTTTACCCACTAGGTGATACTGTCTTTTAATGTAGATTACTTATCTAAGGACACCCATCAAGAGGGTAGTGACAAATGAGGGGCTAGAAGCAAGTGTGCCAGATGCAGAGCAGTAGGTGGTCACCACATCACACCCACCCCACTATGTATGTAAGTGCCTGTTAAAGAGAAAGAAACTTCGATGCCAACCTTTCCTAGGTTGTTGGGGTTTTTTGTTTATTTACTTACTTATTTGAGATCACCATTCAGAAAGGCCAACTGAGACACTGCTTTCTTAACCAAGCACCGAGGAAAAAATAAATTCAGTCCTTTAAATCTGAAGTCTTTTTTCAACAAAAGATAACCGGAACTCAGTTTTATCTGTAATAATCTATTCAAAACACCTAAACACTTTATTAGGTCTTAAAATTAGATGGTCTATCTTATGCTTCTAGGATTCACAAAACAAGAACTATTTCCCATTTTTCACTGCTTTTGAAATAAATTATTGCCTTACTTTTATGTTAGTTACCAGGGATTTATTGTTCATAGAGGCCCTTTAAGAGAAGAAATAATTAAAATTGTTCTTGGTCTGAAACTCAGTATTAACTATTACTTAAAGGTATTAGTGTAAATTAGGTAATGCTGCAGTGATAAACATTCCCAAATCCCATTGGCTTATCACATTACAAATGTATTTATGTACTATCCACACAGGTTGTCTAGAGTTCTGTTCCATTCAGGATCTAAGCTAGGGAGGTTCCATCATCTTGTAGTTGCTCCATCTGGAAAAAGGCCTTCATGACGACTACAGCAAGGGCAGAGAATTGTTGGTTCACCTGCTGGCTCTTTTTAACTTTTGCCTAGATGTGAAACACATAGATTCTGTGCATAGTTCCTTGGCCAAAACTAGTACTTTGCCCTGCCCAATTGCAAGGGGTTGAGGATATGTAGTTCTACTCCAGGAGCACAGGAGGAAAAAGGAGCAAGATATGGGTATGCACTGGAAGTCTCTACCACAATGAATCTATACAGACATCCTGCTGTACGGAGAATGATATAAGATGATTAGGTATTATTAAGCGTTCCAATGCAGTGCAACTACCCCTACTACCACTACTGCTATATTACTATTATACGGGAAGCATGAATTATGTGCCAAGAATATGTTAGCAACTTTTATATATCTAGCTCTATAAAAATAACTCTGTAAAGTATTACTGTTCCTAGTCCATAAATAAGAAATCTGAAGTTCAGAAAGTTTAGCCTCTTGTTCAAGGTCCCACAGATAAGAAGTGATGGATACTTTGTTCACCTTCAAAGTATTTGCTATTTTCATCATGAAATACTGCCTTTCCCAAAACCTAGAGAACAAGCAGAAATATAAAGCAAAGCAAATTCAATAAAACTTCCATGGGCTAAGCAGAAGCATGAAGCATCTCTCTCCCTTAAGGAACTTACTGTTTTGTTAGGTAATTAACATATATGCAAAAGTAACAAGTATATTTTCTTAGGACTCTATACTTAAAAACAAAGCATGAGTAACATTGTTTTCCCCACGTGGTATGATTTCCTTCCCTCTGCACTTCTGCATTTCTTTCCATTTTATTTGTACTTTTTCATTGATGATAACCACACCAATACTGTATTTAGTGTATAGAATCCAGCCAAAGGGTGACAGCCTGTACATCATCTTAATACTTACATAAACCCTGAAAAGTTCACCTTTTTACCCTTGTGTTATAGATGGGGAAACTGAGACTTAAAGAATTCAAGTGACTTGAACTAGGCTGCAAACTCTAAATGGAAGATCTGGGATTTGGAATTTAATCTTTTGTGCACAGGACTCAAATGTTTTGAACTACATTAAACCACTGGAATCTACTAAACTTCTCCATATCCTGGGCTCAGCTAAAGAATGATCTGTCTTATGAAGCACTGCAGACACCCTCAGTTAGAGGTAGGTGCGTTCTCTACTCTATTCTCAAAGACCACTGAGTAAAAGCCACCGTTTTCGCAGTTAGCACATTCTACTGTGTTTATACATGACTGTTTCATAGACAGACTACAAATCCTGTGAAGTAAGCTTAGGCAAACACAGTGGCTCTGATCAGCCTTTGAAGGCTAGGGTTTGCACAGAGGTGCCCTTGCCTCCAGACAGACACAAAGGATATTAGCCTCAGAGTAAATGGACCATCCTAGATTTTGGCAGCAAGTCAGTGTCAGGCTGCTCGTACAAGTGCCTGCCTTAGTGAATAGGCTCAGGCTACGGGCACAAGTGGCAGTGAAAGCTTTAAAGAGTGAGATGTGAGAAGAACACAAAAAAATGTTCATTTACCGCACATTCATTTGTGCATCTACTACACGTATGAGCTACACGTTAGGTGCTAGGGATGCAACAGTAAAGAAATAAAATAGACAGGGTTTGTGATTTTATAGAGTTTATATCATGATGAGAAGAAAGATAATAAATCAAGAAGCAAACTATTGAAACAAATAAATGTTGTTAAGTTTGAAGTAATTCTTCGAAAAGAAATCAACACCAATGACAAAAGCAACACCACAATAAAATTATACATAGACACACAGACAGACCTAAGCAGGGATGTGAGAGACAGAAGTGTCTACTTTTGACAGTGTGGTCAGAGGATACATTTAAACTAAGACTTGAATGATGGGAAATAGTCGAATAGATAAAAACAAGAAGGAGAACATTCCAGGCAAAGGGAGGTACCTCCAGGTAGGAAGGTCGGATATACTCTGACAAGTCCCATATGTAACTGCAGCTCTCAATCCCCCCAAATTCCAGAAGGCATACTGACATCAGCATCTGGATGTCTGAGAAAATTTTCAACTTGAATAAATTCTCGATTTTCCCCCAAAACATGCCCCCCCCACCCAGTATTGGCAAACAGGACACAGTCACACACCTGCTTTAGCTAAAAAGTTGGAATCATTCTTTTTAAGGTAGAGAAAAAAAATCTAATTAACTTTACCTTCAAAATATTTCCCAAATCTAACTACTTCTTATTATCTTCATCTCTACCAAACCACACTATCATCTTCTCCCACCTAGACAACATTAAATTCGGTCTTTCTGTTTCTATTGCATCCTTACATTTTATTCTCCGCATAGCAGCCAGAGAGTTTGCATCTATTTTCTACTCAAAATATCCATTGCCTCCCTACGTCACTTAGAGTAAAATTCAAAATCCTCACCATTGGCAGCCCCTTATTCCCTTTATACCTGCTTTCTTACCAATCTCTTCCTCTCTTAATTTGCTCTATTGACTCTGACTTCTTGCTATTCTCTAAACATACTAAAACTATTCTGTCCTTTGCACTAGAATGTAGGATATCAAAGACAGCATTTGCTATTTTGTCTACTCTGCAATCTTTAGCATCTCTGGAAGGAAGGAAGGAAGGAAGGAAGGAAGGAAGGAAGGAAGGAAGGAAGGAAGGAAGGAAGGAAGGAAGGAAGGAAGGAAGGAAGGAAGGAAGGGAGGAAAGAAGGGGAAGAGAAGAAAAAAAAGAAACGAGAAAAGAAGAGAAAAGAAAAGGCAGAGAAGGAAGGAAGGAAGGAATACAGGTAGGCAGTCAAGAAGGCTCCTTGTGTATTCTAGAAGCTCTCAGAAGGTTGTGAACTTGGAGCACAAGACAAAGGAAGGATAGTATGAGGGGCTGAGGATGGAATTGAGTAGACAAGCCAGGCTCATAGTATAGTGGGAAGTTTAGACAGCTTTTTCAATATAAACATAAGCAAAGTATACGGAGGCTGCAGCTACACATACAAATGATTCTAACTCCCCCCCCCCTTTTTTTTTCTGCTACTGACAAAGTCTTGGCTTTCCTGGCTACTTGAATTTCATTCTAACTGTCAAACTGATTATGTTTACCACCTCTCCCAACAGAAATAACTGATACAGGAGACACATACATTACCAATCTGAACTGCACCAAAACAGACATTTGCCAGAATGATTCACTGTACAAACATATGTTTAGTACACTTGATTCCTGCATTGGAAGAGCCATGGATTTAAGAATTAGAAAACTGGGGCATCTGGGTGGCTGAGTCATTAAGGGTCCGCCTTAGGCTCAGGGCGTGATTCCAGAGTCCTGGGATCGAGCCCCGCATCAGGCTCCCTGATCTGCTGGGAGCCTGCTTCTTCCTCTCCCACTCCCCCTGCTTGTGTTCCCTCTCTCACTGGCTGTCTCTCTGTCAAATAAATAAATAAATAAATAAATAAAATCTTAAAAAAAAAAAAGAATTAGAAAACTGGAGTTCAAAGTCCAGTCCCATCTCAAGCTGGGTGACATTAGTTACATAACCTAACCTTTCTAAGCTTCAGTGTCCTTATCTCTAAAATGGGAATAATTACATCTACATTTCAACTTGCTATGACTAGTAAGTGAAATATGATACAGAAAGGACCTGGAACACGGTAGGTCTCTATTTTTCTACAGCAAAGGAAGGATAAGAAAGAGGGGCGTTAATCACTGAGTACTTGCTTAAGGGACTAACACGACCTAGTGATGTGCTTCTGCTCTGTGAACTTCCACCATCTCCCACTGGCAATCAGAGGGAGAGAAAGAGAGATGCTATCTCATTAGAAGTAGTGGAGGGATATGATATAAGAAGACAAATCAAAGAACTTGTATTTTAGGACCTTTGGTGCTGAGACCAGACCCCCTGCCCAACTAGAGAGGTTAACAGGAACATACTATATAAGGACACAGAACTGATTGTTTTTGAGGCCTGGAGGACCCACATACTAGTCTGTTAGATTCTCATACGTATTTCTATGGTGCTCAAATAACACACCAAGTCATATTTTTAGTGGCTAAAGGCTTCTTTACATGGAGCCAAGTGGTTACTCTTTCTTTGGGGGTACAAGGGAGTAGTTTTAAGTTCTGCAATGGCCACATTTTCAAAGGGAAGCTACAAAATAGTGTTCTATAGCTTTAAGAAGAGTTTAAACAAAGTCACTTAAGGGAGTTTTGTGCAATATTTCCAGAGCTTTCATACTCATTTTCTTAACAAGCATTAAACTTACATGTAAAATCTGGTCACGACTACTTCAGAAATAATGAAAAATGGTTCCATTGGGCAGATACAAATATTTATTGGACAGAACTAAATGTCTTTCAAGATTATCAGGTGTTGCCAGTGTTTATACCCAGGGAAGATGTAATCATTCTGTTTTCATCACCTGTTGCTTTTTAATTTCCTTTCTCATTGAGAATCCTATTGCTGCACAGACAATAACATCACTGTCTATATGTATATATACCAACTGTACGGGAGCTTTGGTGCTGGGACAAGATAGGCCAAAATAATAAAGTAAAACAGATTATGCCTTCCAAAGAGCTGTTTGCAAATACTGAAGAAGATGTGCTATCAGTCGCCATGTTTACACAATAGAAATCATAAGAAAAAAAATCATACATTTTCTGAAATGTATTTGAGTAATCTCTCAAGGATAAATTAAATTTGTCTAATAAAATCCTCATTAATGTTGAGCTTTGCATAAATTACTTTAAATAAATATGTGACTACAGAAAGATACTGACCTAAAGAAATGCAGATTTTAGATTCAAGATGTTAAAACACAAATTTGCTACGTGGCAATGAGCTGATTATTTTCCACAAACTCCAGTCTCCTCATTTGGACATGGGGTAGCAAATCCTTGCTCCTAGGTTTGCTATGAATATAACATGAGAACACTTAGGTAAAAGCTCTGAGTACACTGTAAATTAGAGTATAAAATACTACTATGGTATATTAAACAATTATATATATATATATATATATATATAACCAATAATAACATCTGTGCAGAAAACTAGTGAGTATTTTGATTCCTTCCACTGCTTGAAAATTAATTTCTCCATAATTGTTTTCTAGAGCTCATACCAATAAGTTTTAGTCCTGTCAGGGACATATGGATCTTCAACTTACACTAAGATAGCCTGGGGCAAGGCCAGGCCCAAGATTTATGTAGGAAAATCCAACTGTATATTACTCCTTAGAGATCAAAGATCTGAACAGATTTGAAAATAAAAATCAAAACCTGTTCACCTCCCTCCCCAGGAAAATGTACTAATAACCATGGAATAATTTAACCTTCCATCCCTTCCAGAGCATTCTGGTGCTGGAAAAGCAATGAACAGAAAGACTTTGAGGCTACAGCTGTGTCTCTGGGGTCTCCCCTGGAGAAAAGCAGAATGCAGGAACCTGTGATTCAACCCTGATTTTAACAGGGTAATTTTAGTCTAAGGATAAAAGATTTAGTGAGGGAAAGCACAAATTATCTGAGCTGATTTTTTTTTAATCTTTTATTATGTTATGTTAGTCACCATACAGTACATCATTAGTTTTTGATGTAGTGTTCCATGATTCATTGTTTGCGTATAACACCCAGTGCTCCATGCAATCTGTGCCCTCCTTAATACCCATCACCGGCCTATCCCAATCCCCCACCCCCCTCCCTTCTGAAGCCCTCAGTTTGTTTTCTAGCCCTTTGGTGAAGGCAGGATATCAAATGCCATGCCCACAGAATGTCTTTTGTATTCCTGTCTACCAAGTAACAGGTACCTTGCCTTCAAAAAGCAGCAGATTGTCAAGAAAGCTTTTCCTGACCTCCCCCTCCCCCATTTCCAACCCATAATGTTTAGGTATTTTTTTTTTCTATTAATCTGTCTCTTACCTCCATTAGACTACTAGCTAATTGAGGGCACAGGGTACAGGGTGAATCTATCCAATTCCCATTGTTACCACAGTGCCTGTTATCCTGCCTAGCAAATATAAAGCATTCACTAAAATGCTGGAAGAATTAATAGCTGATAGGAACCTACTGGAAAAAAGTACCAGACCTGAGGTCCTTAGACATGCAATTTTACTGTGATTGATCAGAGCAGAACAGGATGCTGTTAGAGAGATACACATTCCTATCAAAAACAACCCAAAACAAGAAAACAACAACAGCCTTACTGTTACCATCCTAGAAACGAATCAGACATCATAGATCAGATTCTCAGATGTCAAAAATACAGTCAGAGATCTTGAGCAGTTATTGCCTCAACTCTGTTGTTTTTGTTATATCATTTTCCCAAAGTGATCACAAGTACTATCTCTCTAAATGAGAAAGTCTGTAGAAAGGGTATTAAAAATATCATCACTGTCAGAGTGCAGGGAAAAAAAGACAACATCTGCTTATACAAAAAAATGGAGGGATGGGTGGATAGATGGATAAATGAACCAGTGAGAATAGTGCTGGCGGTACAAGCAGGAAAAAAAACACTACAATAGATAGATGATATACACATTAATTTATATGTATATACACACATACATGTATACACACACACGAATGCATACACGATGCATAATATTTTACATACAGAATTTATATAGAGAAATTATATAGAAAATTTATATAGAGAATAATATATAATATATTCAAATATAAATAATACAATGAAAAAATATAATATTTTAATATTACATATAAGTTTTACATATAAAATAATACGTATACACACATACACCCATGCACACAATAAAGGAGAGACAACATCTGATCTTAAGTGAGATGTCCTAATATTTAGAGGGAAAGCTTAGCATTTAACTTGACTGTTTGAAATGAATGTTTTTAATAGTATTAAGACGGTATTTGCGGCCAGGGGAACAAGAGATGTTTGCATTTCTTATATGCAGTATAGTATAAATTCTTTCTATCCCTCTAGTGTCCCCCAGATAGGAATACACGGGGAAAGAGGAAAGAGAAACACTTTATCATTAGCTATGTTGCCCTACGCAGAACATTTTGGTTAGCTTGGCCAGAGTCCAGGACTAGGGGTTCTGTCCTTCCCTCTGTGTGCATACACAGATCTCAGTAGATTAGAACAGTCAAGGTGAACAGAAGTCAGGAAAGAGAAAGAAAGCTGGCCAGACTTATTTCAAACTTTGAGTAATGCAGAGTGTCAGCTACATAAGACTGGAATGAAGAGGAAAATGACAAGGTCAGGTTCTGGTTCTTTTTTATTACTTTTGTAGCTTTGGTGAAAAATGTAGCATAGAGAACAAGTACAGTACGAGTTGGGCACATGCAGGAAAAGACAAATACCTCCATACACGCAGGGTGGCTATACACTCTGCTATGCCTGAGATGATCCCAGTGTAAACTGTTGGCCCAGTATAATTTTTAATAACACTTTTCTTTTTAAAGCTGTCCTGGATTAGATGGTAACTATAGAGCTACTCTATTCATAGATCATCTTAATACTCAGGACATGCGCATGGAAGAGAGAGAACACAGAAGATTTTAACACAGACAGCCACCCTCTGGGCAGTAAATGTATCCAAGATTTGACAAGGTTATAAATTCTTCTTGGGATGGGTAACAAAGGGGAGCGAGGAATGCTTAATAACCTCACCTCCTTTGCCTATTCTGATGTACATCTAAAATTTTTAAATTCCATTGAAAGTCTACTCACTTCAGATACAGTACTTTCTCCTATTATATCCTTCATTTCTATCCCCTTTTAGTGTATGAATGAGCAATTGTTTTTCACCAATCCTTGATCATAGTGCAAATGCTAATAGCTATACTATTGGCAATATTTATTAATTTCCCGCTATGTTGCAGTCAAAGATAGATTACATGCATCATCTCCTTGATTTTCTCACTAAGAAGAAGGAGGCAAGAGGATCAAAGGAGAAAGTGGGAGAAATGACAATGGAAGCAAGAGGTTGGAAGGACCTGAAGAAGGGGTCACGAGCCAAGGAATTCAGGTGGCTTACAGAAGCTAGAAAAGGCAAGGAAACAGATTCCCCATAGAGACCCCAGAAAGGAATCAACCCTGCAGACACTTTAGCCCAATGAAACTGATTTTGGACTTCTGGCCTCTAGAATTTTAAGAAAAGAAATGTGCAAAACTGAAAAATTTAAAGGATTTTTTCTATACAATCACTATAGGAGTCATAAGAAACTTTCTAGGTTTATAAGGACTCGTGACTACAGTGGGCTGACTTGGATGATCCAGAATAATCTCTCCATCTCAAAGTTCTTCAACTAATCGCCTGGGCAAGTCTCTTGTGCCATATAAGGCAACATTCACAGGTTCTGGGGGAATAGGATAAAGACATCTTTTGATGGTGAATTTACTGAATACTGTTTTATTCCCTCTGTGAATGTCCTGTTCAAATACCTTGAACTTTTCTGTTGAGCTGTTTGTCTTTATTTATTTGCATTGCAGACTCTAGAAGCTACTGTTTTGTCTGCTTCTGCTAAAGAATTGTAAATGTGTCTTTAAAAATTGAGTATTCAAATTTGTCAACCCTTTCCTTCATGTTTCATGCTTTCTGTGCATAATTTTATAAATACTTCTATATCGAGGTCAAACAGATGTTCTGTTCTAAATCTTTTTGCAAGTTTTAAGGTTCTGGCTTTTTTTGTTTGGTTCACTTTCCATGCTTTAGTTTTTAATCCATCTGGAATGTATATTCGGCTTGTATGTAAAATAAGTACCAATTTACTTATTTTTCTTATATAGAAAGTCAGATTTTCCAGCATTTAAATCTACCTGTTCACCACTGATTTTCTGTATCACTTCAAATTTCCATGTATGCATGCTTCTCTCCTCAGCTCCAATAGACTTCTATTACTGTATCAGTCCTATATTGGCTTAATTCACATATATCAACAATTCTTTTTGGTTGGAGGCACATTCTACATGTCCTATCAAATTATATGTATTTCAAATCATGTGTATGTTTAATAATATTGTTTTCTGCTTAGTGAGCTTTCCAAAGAGTATGTGTTTAATCCCTCCTTGTATCTGTCAATCTACTCATTAATGTCCATTATTTGTTTCTTTATATTTATTTTATCCTAGCCTGTTAAGTTCATCCACATGCATTATTATTTTGATGGTGGATTACTCTTATTTTTAACAGTATAAAACAATGTTCCTTGTGCATAATAAATTTCCTTTAGATTTTTATCTGTTATTTTATCTGTTACTAATATTGCTATAATATTAGTTTTGGTTATAATTTTCCTGGCAATTTTTTCTCTAAATTTTTATGTTTAATACACTTGGATTACATTGTTTCCAGTGTGTTCTACCAAATTACTCTTAGATTATTTCATAGAATTTATTCTACACAATTCGTATTATTTCACATTTCCCGGTACATATTGAGCATTTGAACCATGCATGATGAGAGAGAAAATACATGATAATTTTGTGGGTATCTGTTAATACACAGGAAGAATCAAGTTTGGGTTTAAGACAGATCAGGATATAAGAATATACACCTTTTACCATGTTGAGGTTACTTCAGCTGAAATGACTTGTTAGGATGATGTCTTCTTTCTTCACCTCTCCATGGTTCCCCTCCCAAGTCTCAGCAGAGGAAGAAGTGGGCTTTCCTGAGCTCCGTAGCAGACATATCTTTGTCAGTGTAATCACTTCTTAGTTTTATAATTATGCATAAGGTGCTTAAACACTGAGCCTCAATTCCACTGTTGCTCAAACGGAATTATTCCCACTACATCATGAGATCGCTCTACAGTTAAATGGAATACCATGTTCAAGATACTTCATAAGGCACAAGGCAGGGGCATCTGGGTGGCTCAGCTGGCTAAGCATACAACTCCCGATTTTGGGTTGGGTCTTGATCTCAGGGTTGTGGGATCCAGCCCTGTCTAGAGCTCCGTGCTCACTGGAGCGTCTGCTTGAGATTCTCTCTCTCCTTTTGTCCCTCCCTCCCCTATAAAATATATAAATAAGTCTTTGAAAAAACATAAGGCACAAGGCATGGAGCTGATGTTCCCTGTAGCACCTTTTTGCATGGTGGATACTAAGCGAATGCATATGAAGTGATGTTAAGCTACTTGGGCTGAAAACCTATTTCCACATTTCTAAAGACACATGACATTTATCTAATATTAATTACATGAATGTCCCAGACCTTTATCCTACTCTGACCTTCATCCCTGGAGAACAGGTTGAATAAACATAAATCTCTTCAGTCAGATCAAAGATACAATAAAAAAAATTATAAAGATTTGTTTTTCTTCTCAAGTGACAGGGCAAATCTCATAAAGGCATCATTTCTCATAAAAAATGATGCTTAATTGGTTTAGGATCTATCTGTCCAGCCCATCACCCACAAATCTCACTTACAAAACCCTACCTTGTTTTCTGTGTCATTCATAGAAATGTCCCTCAGGGAAAACAGAGCAATAAATATACAGTATTATTATACAAGGCAGATAACAGGTTTCCCTCTCTCCTTCTCTCCCTCTCTTTTCTTACTCTCCCACTAATGTTCAATGAACATGCCAGGACTCCTTGTTAAAATGGGTGTAGAAAAATTGTTAAATTTCAGCACCAACATAGTAGCCTAAGACTTGAAATTTAAAGACAAGGGGGAGAATGGGGTCTTGAAATGTTTCTTAGATTATTTATCGGGGCCAACAACTGGCAAAACCACATACTCAGTACCATATATTTTCAACACTCTTAACACCCACCTCTCTTCTGAGAACTAGCTTCCTACCATCCAACACATCCCCAACCATATCCAAGACTCTCATATGTACACACAAGTGCTGAAGTCAAGAGAATTAGATTTGAAACCTGCCACCATTACATACTAATAAAATCTTGCACCAGGTAATTCAACTTGTTAAGTCTCAGTTTCTCATCTGTATAATTAGGTTAGGTACCTCTATTTTGCTCATCTCACATCAAGGACTATCAAGGTGTAATTTTCAAAAAGTGAAAAACACGCCTCTTATACAAACATATAGTGAGCATATGTCAAAGGTTTCACTCATTAAGGAAAGAAACAGCAGGATGATAAAGCTAGTTTGAAGGAGAATTAGAGAAACTGAGTAAAAACATGCACTGGAAGAAAGAATGTTGGAGTAAGATTACTACAGAGCAGTGCATCCATAAGCTTGACAGATATCTTTCACACCGGAAAAACACATCACAAATTGTGTAATTGTACAGATTCTTATTCTAATAAATACTAAATAGCATGTCAATCAAATGTGCATTCACTTAGGAGAAGTAAATGATTCTTAGGTGGACCTGTTATTTAATACTTTGATATAATTTTGAAAAGACATAGAGTCATCCTTTTCCACATCTTTCCCACATTTTGGATGATATTTTTTTAATAGTACAAAATATTTATCGAAGTTCTTTAATGTTGTTATGCTCTTTCAAATAGTCATGATTACTGTAACTGCTACTACTATCAGTGCAATCATTATTTATTTTGAAGGCGCTCATATGCCCAGAAGTCTCTGTAAATTTATTATTTCTTCTACTTATTTATTTTTCTATTCATTGTCCTAAGTGATGCAGATATAGAAATGAGGGGGGAAATTGTCAAGATTCTAAGGAACTTTAAGCCTACAATGGGAAAATGTAAGAAAACATAAGAGTATGTTCTGTAAGAGTTACGTACATTATGAGGTTACATAGGAGCTGACAAATTTGTCTACTTCTGCCCAGGGGAGGCAAGAGACTCCATGGATAAACTCTTGCTTTAGATGTGCAGCCAGGCAGCCAATGGGCAGGACACTGGGACTCTAGCTGAAGAATTATTCACAGATAATGAAGACTGAAATAACTCATCACCCACACTGGACGAATTGAAAATAAATTCTTACAGCTATAGCACAGAAGGTGAGGAGACAGTAATGAGAGAGGACACTGGCTAGGGGAGATATGGTCAACCCGAAAAGCCCTCTCTCTCCAGTTCACAGAAGTTGCAAACCAATGGCAATGTTTCCATTATAGGGAAAGAAGAGAAGACTGAGGTAGAGGCCTACATACCTGGATTCAGCCAATGACTAACAGGGGTTCTTTGACAAGTTACTTTCCTTTTCTGAGTCTCAATTTTCTCTTTGTAAGCTGAGGGCTGCTGCACAGCATGATGAGCTCATCCTAGAGAAGTGATGATGTGTATGTGTATAGCAGGCTGAAATCCCTGGGAGGTGGATTTTGAGACAGAGTTATTAAGCACTGCCTTCAATATCAAAACCTTTGTAGGGGAGGTGAAGGGAGCAAGAGCGGGCAGAAGGAATAGCTGAGCTGTGATGCAGGGCCAAGGGAAGTACTGGCCATTTCATGGGATGCTCTGGCACTAGAATGTCCTTTCAGAGTAATCCCAAATTGGGTGGATATGGTCAGATTTTTATCCTCTCTCTCATTGACCAACCATTATGTATAGGCTAGCCCAAGAAGGGTTATGACATTGAGCAAGGTGGCTCTATAGGCTATGCAATCCCTGAACAGCAATGTGTTGCTTCCATAACAATGAAGTCTATTGGCCAACAACACTCCCAATAGATAGGAAAATAAATGCTTGATGGGAGGTGTGGGTGGACATCACAGTGTCCACCACAAGGCAGCACATATTACCTGTCCAGCTCATATATGTGCTACCCTCCCTTCCTTATCTTAACTCTGTTCCACCTATTTGAAATTATTTACAGATTCTCAAACTTGCCCTGAAAGCATATTCTCTATCCCCAGCACCACTACCCTAGCCCCCTCATCCCCATGTTCTCGACTTAGCCATCACTTCTTTCCAAATGCCTTCCATAACATCCTGGGTGTGGGTTACGTTCCTTACTTATGCTCACTATTGGGACGTTAGTCAATCTTTCTTCATGCCTCTGACTCCCCTTCCAACTCTAAGTGATCTGAAGCTGTTTAATGGGACTTCCAATATCTAGCATATAGGGAGTACATATAGTAGATACTGAGTGTGTATTTGTTGGAGAAAAAGATAAATAAGCAGATATGTGAGTTTCAGAGATGGTAAATTAGAATGTGAGTATTTCAACCCAAAGGACTGGGGAAATAGTCTTGAACAATTAGGAGATTAAAAAAACCATGAAGAACTGGTATGAGAAAGTGCCAGTTTGCCAAAGGAGTTATTCTTCATCATGAAATGCTCTGCCATAAATTGAAAGAATACAGCTACCATCATAGATCCCGGGGGCTTGGGGGCAGGGGGCAGAAAGAGAGTGAGGGAGTGAGCTGTCTATGACTCACAATTGTTTTTATAACTTTGTTTCTTAGTGTAATCTTCTACACTTAAGGTTTGATTTCTTTGACCCCTTGATCGTTGGTCACTTTTGGCTTCAGAAGTCTAAGAAAAAGGGAAAAACCACAGCCTTCTTGCATGTGTACATCATTTCCTAAATTATCAGCAGTGGTTTTTAAATCAATATTCTCTGCATAGCTGTGAAAACGCCTCCCTTTCTTGTCCTTCAGGTATTCTGACCACTAAGGCTTCTTTGTGGGATAATGTCTATTGATATTTTATAGGACTTATATTTCAGTCAAACGCTTTCACATTTTTAATCTCCTTTATCAGTAAAACAACCAGTGTGGAATCTATCAGTGTCCATATTTTTCAGAAAGTACAAAAGGCTCAGAGAGGCCAAAAAGCTGCTTAAGGTCACAGAGCAGGGTAAAACTTGGTTCCAAACCCAGTTCTTTAAAGTCCAATGCAAGTCTTCTTATTTTACCATAGTGGGGATGAGACAGCCTTAACAGGTTGTCTCTAATCCTATCTATCTATCTATCTATCTATCTATCTATCTATCTATCTATCTATCTATATCTGATACTTAAAGGTTTTTGGTGCTCCAAATATTAAAAGATAAATATCCCTAGGAAAGAAATATGTATCTAATGCCTTAAATAAAAGCAGAAAAGGAAAGAGCAATTATTGTAGCATAAATTGCTATCTTCTATACTTTAAAAAATACAAAATACACATCATTATCTCTATTTTAATGATGAGAAAACCAACACTCAGAGGTGTTGAGCTACTTGCTCCAGGCCCTCAAACTGGTCATGGAGGTAGTTATGAAAAAACTACCATTTGAATTCAGTTCTTTCTGGCTCCAAAGCCTCTCATCATAATATTATGCCCTCTATTATATTTTTTACATAACCTCCATATTTCAGACTTTCATCCTCCTTCACACTTAGAAATAGCATCAACAAGTTTAAATCTGTCCAAATTGCTCTGGTCTCTTGTGGGAGCCAAAGCACTAGTCCCCACCTGCCATTCTGAGTGAGATTGCTGGATCCAGAGCTATGCATCATTTAAGATCATTAGTGGAAAATCAATAGCTGCAGGAAATAATTGTAGCTATCCCTGCGACCTTGCCCCCTGTGGTACTTCATCCTTGAAGGTTATTTAATTAAAGTCCAAGCAAGATGGGTTAGCTCTGAAGTGGTGTAGAAGTGGAAGTGACATGACACCAGAGGGAAACAGCAGCCTTCACTCCCAGCACGGCAACGTTTGGCTCAGGCAGAGATCTCGGGACACATGGAGCTAAAATACAAGGCTCTGTGAAAGGACACCACCTTGCAGGTGGTTAGATCTTCCCTGAATTTACCAGAAAGGAGTGGGCAGTTATTATTTAGTAAATATCTATTAGGGTATCTATTGGGAAGCTACTGTATGCTACACGCTCAATCTATAAAAAAGCCGAATAGGAAATCAACCCTGATTAACTTCTAGGGATTAATCTGAATAGACGCAAACAACCCAGTAACTATGTAAGCCAAATGTCTCCTGGTATGATAGCTCCAGAAGCATTATAGCTAGACCTATCTTCCAATTATCTAGATTCTGTAAAATCTGGTATGTTGGGGGAAGGGAGATAAGTTTGAGTTTTTGTCTCATGGTACCTCTTTCTGAATTCAGATCACAGCTTAAACTTCTACTCCAGCCTCACTAATTCCACTGCCATGGCCCCCACTTCACCTGGCAGTGAATGATTTGTTTCCAATGTTTCCAGACCATCGTCCACCCTCAAATTTATACTGCTGCCATTTTGTAGTAAGAGGATACTTAACTACTTTGTACCAAGTATGCATTCAGAGTCTCACTTCATTTTGGTTCACAAAGCAGTGAAAACATTTACTCATTATTCATTCATTATTTCAACAAATATTCATTGAGAATCCAGTCATAAAATCATCTACATGATCAGTTGTAGTTGTTATTCATACCTAATTATTCAAAAGTTATATTAAAACAAAAGTTTTATTTTCTTGACATGATAAATTCTGATTTAATTCATATAACAGACATTCACAATGTTCCCACTAAGTACCATTTACTGTTAAAAATGCTATGGATACAATAAATGAAATGGATAAGGTTATTTGCTTTGAGAAACTTAACATTCCTCTTGGGAAAACATACTACAAACCAAAGGAATATAAAAAGCAAACAAATAAATAATTGTACCTACTAAACGGTTCTGTGAAAAAAATATAATTAAATTAGATGTCTTGGGTAGACAGTACTGGGCTGGGTGCTGAGGTTCCTATTGATGGGGTGGTCATGGAAAACCACTGTAAAGACGTGCAAGTTGAGATGCACCCTTTAATAAAACACTTACTGAAGAGAAGACATGCAAAACAAACTCTAACCAGAAACTAGCTATGGCTCCCATCAAGTCTACAGTTGCAGCCCAGCTCAAAGCCTGCACCTCTGTACTAGAGACCCGTATTTATGTGTTATATTGTCAACATGGTTAATCTAGGAACTTTCCTAAACATTCCTAAAATGCCTTCCCTATGTGATTCTAAGTCACCATTGGCTGAAAGGAACTTGTTTGAGCTTCAGTGACAGAAGTAAAGCAGCCACCATGACACTCTGAAGGTCATTCCACAAAGTGTAATGGACAGATATGAAAGGTGTCTTCCCTGCCTCTTCTCCTCTCCAAGTCCTGCTATTCTCCTGATTGCTGGCCATATGTACCAACAGCATCCCCAGGCTACCACCACAGAGATAAGCAGTGATTTCCATCGACACTACCTGCTTGCTGGATGCACTTGATATCTTAGACTCCCCTGCAAACTCTGTTCTGTTCAACCAAACCTATGCTTTAAGAATAATACTTAGGGGACATTTTTGTTATCTTTCAAGTCTCATTTCTAGACTTTCATTTTCCTTTTTCTTTCCACAATTGTATAATTTCTAATTCCTTTAAAAATATTTTGTTCTGTAACACTTAAGCGCCTCTGTTTCTCTGATAGATACTCATATTGGTCCTAGAACTGGGGCCAGAGGAACAAAATCTTAAGGATGAGAATCCATAATTGGTGGTCTGATGGGTTAAATTTTAAAGGCAGTAAAATTGTGGGGACTGGCAGTACATGAAGTGCTGGTAGTTCATAGCAAGTGGTGGCAAAACAGTCATTTAAATTATTCACCTGTAGTTATTTGGAATCAAATGTCTATGAAAGACAAGACTGAAAGCTTAAACAATTCCGCAGAAATAAAAAGTATAAAATCTATGAAGCTGGTTGGTTACTTGTATGGGAACAAGAGCAGGTTTAATTCCCAGCTCCAGTTTTCTGGCTTAAGAATCCAGAAAGCTTTTATTACGGGGGGCACTTTGGGTATGATGGACTGAGAACCTCTGTACGTCTGTTCCTCCACAGAAGCAACAAAAATGTGGGCAAAATTGTCCATATCAACTTTTTCAGGGCTCTGGAAATTAATGAAAAGATTATAACAGAATGAAGAGCATTTATCTGAGAAAAACCGCTAAACCTCAGCAAGCACAGTGGATGTCTGGGACACTTTAACTTGCCTTACTGCCACCCCTCTCCCCAGCTCCATGGTAGTCTTGCAAACCAGGAGTCTTACAACCACAGAAGGGCACACTTGGGGTTTGGATTGCCTCAAAGCTTCATCACGGGCGCCTGGACAGCTCAGTCCATTAAGCATTTGCCTTCGGCTTAGGTCATGATCTCAGGGTCCTGGGATCAAGCCCCACATTGGGCTCTCTGCTCAGTGGGGAGTCTGTTTCTCCCTCCCCTTCTGCCCCTTCTCCCACTCGTGCTCCCCCTCTTTCTCTCTCAAATAAATAAATAAAATATATTTTTTTAAAAAGCTCCATCTCCAGAGTACTGTTACTATTTGATGCATCTCACAGCTTCCTGGTAGAGCCCCATGCATAAGGCATTGTCATTATTTGACCTAACTTGAAGCTCACTCAGTGAGAAAAAACATCCTACCCCCCACCATACCGCAGAATGTGGAGCTAAAGGCAATTCCTTGTGGGAACAGAAAGCTATAGCTTCGTTCTTTATTCATTTGATCTGAGGTTGGCAGCTGGCTTAACACATATAATGTAAACTTCAGAAGAACTTACCAAGATGGAAATTCAAATAGGCAAGAGGTTCCAGAAAGAGAGAGAAGCAATGCATAGAGAAGTTTTAGGTAAAGATAGGAACACACCTCTGGCCCATATCCTTTTGAGGAATGGATATTAGGGTTCGTGACTTAAGACTGCAGACTGAGGATAACAGCACCTTAAGAAATGGGGAACTCTGGGGGCGCCTGGGTGGCGCAGTCGTTAAGCGTCTGCCTTTGGCTCAGGGCGTGATCCCGGCGTTCTGGGATCGAGTCCCACATCGGGCTCCTCCGCCGGGAGCCTGCTTCTTCCTCTCCCACTCCCCCCTGCTGTGTTCCCTCTCTCGCTGGCTGTCTCTCTGTCACATAAATTAATAAAATCTTTAAAAATATATATAAATTAAAAAAAAAAAAGAAATGGGGAACTCTGGGAACATGAGGTAGGAGGGAAGGAATGTCGGATTCCTGGGCATAACGAAAAGAGAATGGTAGGGAGAGATTTAGGGAGCCTGATGATGCTCTATATTTGCCACTTTGCTCTGTGAGGGGAGAAAGACAATTTTCAAACCTCTTTGGCAAACAGGGTTAAGGCAGTAGATATTCTCTAGGAGGGGTTTCAGTGTTCCTAGACTGGAAGTATTCATGGAAAAGGTGGGTGAGCAGGTATCGCAGTAGTTAGCAGGTGTCTGGGCATTCTTTATAAAGGACTAGAACGGAGATAGAACAGGAATAAGACAGGAGGTTATGGAATGATAAAAGAACTGGTGAATGTCATTCATCAAACGGTAGAAAAATATGTGGGTTCAGCAGAGTAAATTGGTAAAACAGTGTTTTGATGCTGACTGAGGCTATTTCTTTTTTGAAGGTTTTTTTTGTTTTTGTTTTTGTTTGTTTGTTTGTTTGCTTTTGGTTTTGGCTTCAGTTTTCTGAGGTTTGGTATCACTGAGAAATCTAAGTCAGTTTGGTCTGTGTGGCTAAACAGTTACCACTTTGAATTTTTTAAGTTTCTAATATGTTTTTCATAAGAGCTAAGCTATAGATTTGCAATCACCTTGGGCCCATTTCAAGTTAGGTCATTGGATGTTGCCAAGGACTTTCCTCTGGGATTTCACCTGACAACAAAATTTATTGTCTCTTCCAGTGCTAATGAAACTCACCTGTATCTACAGAGTATCAGTTAGCCGGGCTCAAAATCCAGGTTTAGGAAAATCTAGGATACAGTGCTAATATTTCTGTTTTTCTTTTTGCGTTAGTAGTTTTTCCATCATTAAAAAAACTACATGTTTTATGGAAAGGATAGCAAATTCAAAGCATTAAAACCTTATAGTCAGAATCAGCTGAAAGTATGTTCCACAGTTGCAAGGTTTGTCTTATTCTCTTTATTATATTCTCAATATCTACTTGTTATAGCACACAGGCCCCTTACAAATATCATGTAAGTAAATGGATAAGAGAGTAAAATGATGAGTAAATTATAAATGAATGAGTAAATGTTTTGGTGAATTTTGTTCCATACTATGTTTTCTGAATAATATTGGTTTTCCTTTTATTTTTAATTTTTTACATAGTTGCAAATACACTATGTATATACTATTGCTTCATTCACTTATCATTAAGAGAAAAACTAATATATGGTTGTATACTCTTAAAAAATATGAGCTTAAATAGTTATACAATATTCCCTCGAGGGATTGATCATTTTAGCTCACCAGTATTCTCTCTTTAGTCTTTGAGGATGCTTTCCATTATTTCTTATTATAAATAGCATTACCAGGAATATATTTATTCATAGCCACAAGTATCATAGTTAATATGATATTGAGGACTTATTATTCCCCTCACAAATATTCTTCATATCCTACCTACAAAGACCTTGTCCTGAAATTTTCAAAGTTTTCTTTTGGTGGAAAAATACTGAAGGCTTAGACTGAGCCCCAAGAAACATTTTAGTTGTGTGTGTGTGTGTGTGTGCATATGTGCGTGTGTGTACATATGTGTTTGGAGGAAAATGTTTTACTGTTTTTGCATTATTAACATGTTACACACTTATTGCATAACAATGTTCAGAGGCCATTTACATGCTCTAGATGCTGCCATCAGGTTGAAATTTGGAAAAATAGCCTTTCCCATATGCCCAACTGACTTTCCGAGAGAAAATTACTTGATCAGATGAGAAACAAGGTAGAAGGAAGGCACCATTCCAGCTGACATATTTTGTATTTGCAACAGTGTGTTAATTTGTTAAACAAGGAATAAATGCTCGACATCACCCTAGTCCAATTAATGTTTCAAAAATTCACCTTCAAAAAATATCTGAAAAAGTTTTTTGTTTTTTTTTTTTAAGATTTTATTTATTAATTTGACAGAGAGAAACAGCCAGCGAGAGAGGGAACACAAGCAGGGGGAGTGGGAGAGGAAGAAGCAGGTTTCCAGCGGAGAAGCCTGATTTGGGGCTCGATCCCAGAATGCTGGGATCAGGCAGATGCTTAACGACTGTGCCACCCAGGCACCCCTGAAAAAGTTATTCTTACTTAATCCCAAATTTTTACTGTACAGACTAACCACTGTCCAATGTAGAGAGACCTCCTTACTTTATGAACTGATCATGTAACACAGAAGCTCTCTATGCAGCATCTGTTACTATGACTACTTGATCTTCAGCTAAACATTAGATCGATACCTGAACCCCAAATCAAAGGCACAAAGCAGCTGAATTTAAACACGCTGGATTAGTTAAAAGCTACATGCTTTGGTGTTTCATTCCATTAAAATTACAAATACACATATTGTTAACCAATTTTACTTCTATAATATAATTGACTGGTAAGCAGAAGAAAAGTTGTAAGAAATGGCAGTAAAGATTGTGTTATACATCTAAAGTAATAAGTCACATGAAAGGGTAGGATGCAAACTGAGAAAAGTTGGTTGTGATGTAATTTTTCAGATAATTTCTAAACCCACTACTCCTCTGCTCCTTAAATATATAACCCATGCTTTTACTGTACTCACTACAGGATTTTCTAAAGCCTTTTTCACTTGTCTGTCTCTCTTAGTAGATAGTGAGCTTCTTCAGGGCAATATATATATTTTGTTATTTCTACACCTGCATGATTTAGCCTAAGAATCAAAAAGACACTTGATAAATTTAAGCCTATCAAATAAATTTAACATTGATGTATGTAACAACAGTGTGAGACAGCTTAGAAAAAGAGCAGATGATATTTCAGGCACAAACATCAGTTTGGTGGAAAACTCAGATGTTGCCATGAAATGATCAAGCATAGTATAAGAGTTATGCTGGTAAATTTTCTCAAAAAACAATGGAACTCTTTTTACTCTCTCACTTTAAAAAATGAAACAGAAAATCAAATACAGCAACATATATTAATTACAATATTGAGTACAAAATTAAACAGCAGCTAAATCATGAAGTACAAAAAAATAATAAGATTTCCCTATAATTATTAACCCATCCATGTTAAGCAAATGTTGGATTTTAATTAGCAGTCAAGCTCTAGAATGCATTCTTTAATTAAATGAAGAACCTCTTTTAATGCAAAGTTATATTTCCAAATTTAAGGCACCAAAGTTAAGAAAAAAATCCAAAACTAACCTTGCAAGAGCATGAAGTACCTAATAAACAATAAGAAAATAACATCTTATACTAAATGCATATAATGTGAGCAAATATTGTTGCAAGCAGCTTAGTGTCTGTGTACACTAAGCAACTCTGTTGCTTTCATTTGCAAGATTCAGTCCTTTACAAGGCTAATGCTTGCATTAGCCTTATAAAGATTTTTTTTTTTCTTTTTTTGAGTGGTGGCAGTAGATGAGATGGGATTGGGGTGGTTGTATTTTATTGGAGGTGGAATTTGAAAATCTTATTCTTAAGTTGGACCTCTTTAAAAAGTGCCTGCCTCTACTTTTAACTTTTTGAGGAACCTTCACACCATTTTCCAGAGCTACCCTATGACCTTACCAATTACACTACTAGGTATTTATCCAAAGAATACAAACATAGTGATTTGAAGGGGCACATGCACCCCAATGTTTATGGCAGCAATGTTCACAATAGCTAAACTATGGAAAGAGCCCAGATGTCCATCGACAGATGAATGGATAAAGAATATGTGGTATATATACAATGGAATATTACTCAGCCATCAAAAAGAACGAAAGCTCACCATTTGCAATGATGTAGATGGAACTAGAGGGTATTATGCTAAGCAAAATAAGTCAGTCAGAGAAAGACAAATATCATATGATTTCACTCATATGTGGAATTTAAGAAACAAAACAGATGAACATAGAGGAAGGGAAGGAAAAATAAAATAAGACGAAATCAGAGAGGGAGACAAACCATAAGAGACTCCTAACTCTAAGAAACAAACTGAGGGTTGCTGGAGGGAAGGTGGGTGGGGGGAAGGGTTAACTGGGTGATGGACATAAAGGAAGGCACTTAATGTCATGAGCACTGGGTGTTACATGCAACTGATGAATCACTAAATTCTACCTCTGAAACTAATAATACACCATATGTTAATTAATTGATTTAAATAAATAAATAAATAAATAAATAAATAAATAAATAAATTTTTAAAAATTGCCTGCCTCAGTTCTGTATGGCAGTGCAGCCAATTTGTTCACCTGCCCCTCAACTTCCAAAGGAAGAATGTTTGCTTATCCCAACTCTGTTGTTGGCAAATATCCTGGTTTCTCATATTTCAAGTCCACCTTTCTTCCTCACCATCTCTTTCATTTCTCCATCTTAGAACTTATCCTTTGAACTTGGTCTTCTAGCCCTGTCAATCTCCCAACTTCTAAGATCTCACTTTGGGCATGAATGTGAATCTCCTCTAGGATTTTCTGACCATTCAAAAGATGGAAACCAGAAATTAACAGGCAAAATTGAACAAATTTCTATAGAAGAGGTCATTCTTTTTCTTCTTGTAAATCTCACCTAATTTTACAGCAAGTCCCAAAGTCCTAGAAGTTCAGCATTCAAATTTGTGAACGCTTATCTATTTTTTATTGTATGTTTTCACCAATGGCCTTTAACAGAAATCAGGACATCTAAAATCAAATCGAGGCTCATAAACTAATACCAAACACCATTGATGAAGGATGTTAGCCCTCATTTTCCTTTTTTGACAGGTGTGTTGGTACGCAGCAATGAATTTGGTTCCCACTTGCTAGGATGCTTAATACATACTGACAACAATTACATAAAATGAGGATTTTATATAGGCTCCATTCAACCCCAGGAACAGATATAGAAATAAAGCCCTTGCAATTACTCCAGGAGAGGATGCCTTCAGAATACGGTGCTCCCCTAACAAAACCATCACCTACTCACATCCCTTTAAATTGCTGTTGGAGAATACCATCACTTAGCGTTGCCATCCTCATCATCTCTTCTGGTTAGTCAAGGGTTCCAAGGGGGGAAAATTTCTTACCTTAGCAAAGTTAATTTAGTTATCATAAACCATGTTCAGAATGCAAAATTTTGATGAAGGCTGCTGTTGTCAAAAGCATGAGAGGCTTTGAAGGGTTTAGGCAGGTCAATTTACCTCTTATAATCTTAGATTCCTCAGGGCACCTGGGTGGCCCAGTCAGTTAAGCATCTGACTCTTGGTTTTGGCTCAGGTCCTGGGATGGAAGCCCGAGCTGGGCTTAGCTGCTCAGCATACAGTCTGCTTGTCCATCTCCTTCTCACTCTGTTTCTCCCCGTCTGCTCCTCCTTCCCTGCCCCCTACGCTCTCTTTCTCTTTCCTTTTCCCTCTCTTTCTCACTCACTCTCAAATAAATAAAATCTTTAAACAAACAAAAATAATCTTAGATTCTTCATCTCTAAAATGGAGAAAATAACGGTTTCTATTTCATATATTTAGCTGTGAATGTGCAATGTAAATGAATGTATACAATACGGCTGGCATACATAAGAGCTGACACATACCAGGGTTTTTAAAGTAGTAAAATAGCTATTATTGTCATTGTTATTACTTGTGTGTTGGCTCTGCAACTGAGCTGTTTGCAGCTAAAAAGAGACAGTATTTATTTATGTTTCACATTTAAAAATTAAATAAATAGATTTTTCTAAATTTTAAGCTTCTTATCCCTGATTATTTTGTTTATTTTCCTGAAAACTAAGTGCCTTCTATCTCTTTGTACAAGTGAGTGTTAGAAGACGATAAAAAATACATAAATGAACAAGGCAAAGAAATCATAATCCAAACAATTTCTTCTCCTAAACATTCACATTAATGTTTTTTTTTAATCTTTTTAATTTAATTACTTTTTTGCTAGGAAAGGCAAAAGAGCAGTGATGAGAAGTATGAAATCTTGAGCCAAACTGCATTGATGGTCTACTAGCTTTATGACCTTATGGCCTTGGACAAGTCACCTAATCTTTCTTTGTCTTGGGTTCCTCACAGTTAAAGATTATGGTAGTATCTCTTCATAGGAGTTTTTAAAAAATAATTAATTAGTTAATATTCTTGAAGAATTTACAACAGAGTTTAGTCATAAAATAACCAACCACAACAAATGAATATGATGGAATTAATATCCTAGAACAGAATTAGGATTTCCTATGTTGCACTGCCCAAGTAAAATTGAGATCTTAAAATAGGAACGGTTGGGAAGAAAGGAGGAACTAGCCAGAAGCTGCAGCTTTCAGTTGTATCAATCCTACCTTATTTTAACAAGTACACCAAGTACTACAAAGAAGTGTATAATCTGGGTATGAACATGCAATCTGCATTCAGGAGGCTCAAATGCAGATCTAGAAACCTGAAGTCACAGTAATTTGAAACACTCTCAGTTCACTTGATGGGCTTTATTTCATCTGTCCCAATTAAGGCTATTTATCCCAATTAAAGTTTCTGTCAAGAACTCTATTACACAAGCAGACTCCTTGTGGGCTGAGCCTGGGTGTCTACCAGGGCTAGAAGCATTTATACCTCACAAGGACCTACAGAAGAAGGAAGAGGAAATTAATTCTGAGCAAGATACCTCAACTTGTAGTACTATTGACACTTGGGCCAGATAATTCTTTGTTGTGGGGGTTTGTCCTGCGCACTGTGAGATATTTAGCAGCATTTCTGGTCTCTACCCTCTAGATTTCAGTAGAGTCTCTTTCCCCCAGTTAAGACAGCACACAATTTGTCCAGATATTGTCAAATGTCACCTGAGAGGCACAATCTCACTCAGTTGAGAACCACTGCTCTAGTGACTTCAGAAATGGCCCAGTAAGCAATAAAAATAAACCATGTGAGGAACTTTAAGTCATTGGCTATAATTAATCTCATGCTTTCTATATGAAAACCTTAAATAAAATATCACCAAATAGAATACACCAAGGCATTAAAACATTAACAAAACCTGAAACACTAAAAATGAAGGATGGTTTAATGTGAAGAAATCTATGACATGAAGTGTTTGATAAATCACATAAAAATAAAAGGATTCAATAACATCTCAATTCATTCCAGAAAGGCCTTTAAGCTCAAAAATTATTCCTAATGAAAAACATGTAAATATAAAGAAAATAAAACATACTAGGATATATTTTAAACATGTTAAAATGATCTATTTTGATATATCCATTAATAAATATTAAACGACTGGGCTATTTTATGTGCTAATTATAAGTGTTGCAAATATAGTGAGCTTAAGTAAACATAAAAGCCCCTACTTTCAAGGGGCTTTCATTCTAGACGTGTATGTGGAATGAGTAAAAGAAAATAAACAAATATACAAGGTGATTAAAAATGTGAGGGTAAGGAAAGCTACCTTAGATAGAGTGGTCAAGAATAAGTCTTGAGATGGGGTGGGATTTTAGCTAAGATCTGAGGGATAAAAAAGCACTAGCTACAAAAGAAAAAAAAAAGCTGAAAAATTCAACTTGAAAAGAACATAGAACAACATGGAACAATGGAAATCAGGGTGGTTTAGTGTGTGAACAAAGGAAAGACAAAGCACAAAAAGCCTAGAGGAACAAACAGAAACCAGGCCTTGATGAGAAGTTGGGATTTTATTCTAAGTGCAGTAGAAAGCAGTGGTAAAATCTTAAGCAAGAGGATGGTGGAATATGGTTTGCATTTTGAAAAGATGCCTCTGCTGCATAGCAAATGGAACTAAACAGAGGTAAGAGTTGAAGCCGAGAAATCAGTATTTAGAAGGCTAGTCTAGGAGTTTATACATAACATGATGTGCCTTGGAAAGAGGGGTGGTGATGGAATTAGGGGAAAGTGGTTAGATTTGAGACATTTTGAAGGTAGAACTAATAGAATTCGCATATTGTTCAGATGAGGCCACTGTGGAAAGAAAAAAACAACCAGGGCTATCTTTTACATTTTTGGCTTAAGCAACTGGGGAAATAGTCACATTATATCATTTGCTGATATGCAGAAGACTGGGGAGGACTGGGTGTACTTTTGGGAGAAGTAGCAGTCAGAGATCAAGGTTTCCATAATGGCAAAGAGAGAGTTGGATACATGAACATGGATTTATGAGCTCCAGGAGAAGTAATAACTTGAGAAAATGCATTTGGGTGTCACCAACAAAAAAGTAATATTTAGGGTGCCTGGGTGGCTCAGTCAGTTAGGCATCTGCCTTCAGCTCAGGTCATTATCCCAGGGTCTTGGGATCCAGCCCAACATTGGGCTCCCTGCAGTGTGCCTGCTTCTCCCTCTCCCGCCTCCCCTGCTTGTGCTCTGTCTCTCTGTCAAATAAATAAGTAAAATCTAAAAAAAAAAAAAAGTGGTATTTAAAACCATGGGAGAAGATCTGAACACTTAGATAGTATAGAAAAAAAGAAGGAGAGGATCACAAACTCAACCTGGTATTCTCAAACATTTAAGAGACCAAGTAGATGGTTTGGAGAAAGTAGGAAAATAAAGTAAGAGTTGCAAGCAAAGAGTTATTAAAACCAAACTGGAGATTCTTTGTAAAGTCCACCATCCTGAATATGGATTAATAAGTAAATGTTGGTCTGATGAGCGTTGCTTGGTTTTGATAACATCAAAGTCCTCAGAGACCATGACATGAAAAATTTCAGTACAGTGATTAGATAAGGGGCCAAAACAGAATGGGCTGAGCGAACAAGAGGGGAAGGAGTGGGGACAGCTCACAGAGTAGGCAATTATTCCAAGATGTTTTACTGTGAAGGGCAGAAAAAAGGCAATGATTAAGGCAAGGTATGTTTTCAAAGAATGTTTTGCTTTGTTTTTAAGATGAGTGATTCCAGATCATGTTCTTTTGCTGATAGTAGCAAGGAAGAGAAAGGCAAGGAGAAGAAAGTACAAGACAATATGAATAAATAAATTTGCTACAGGGACAAAAACTTAAGCAAAGAAAACACATTGGGATTCGGTGCATTAAAGGAGGCACTGACCTTTGATAGAAATAGAGGTCTATTGTAATGAGAAAATATCCCTACAGATGTAGGTACATTTATAGACGTGGTGGAGGTAAAACGAGGGAATACCAGTCAGATGGTCACTATTAAAGAAGTATGAAAGGAGGTCATCAGGGAATAAAGGAGAAGGCGTCTGTGAGATGTTTGAGGAGGAAGGAAAGGTTACGAACTAAAATCTAAAAATCACACTGAGTTGTGAGACTATAGGGATTTTAAATCACATAGAAGAATGACCACAATTGAAGGGAGTTGGAAGGAAATAAATGGATAAAGTTGTATTTTCAGATGAAATGGCTGTACATCCAAATCGGAGAAACTTCCAGTTAATAGCAATTCACTAAAGTGGCTGGAGAGAGGATACATGTATAAACCTCAGTGGCATTTGCAGATATAAGCAATGACTCTTTGAAAATAAAATAGACAATTACCACCTTCTTGTATCTGCATTTAGTGTCATGGCTAAGCTATACTTTGAAAGATTGGTCTGTGCATTTTCTGTGTAACTTCCTTCCTCCTGATTTTTCAGTGCTTATCTGAGGGCCCCTTTTCTTCTCCACTTGTATCAGCCAAGAAAAAGACCCAAGAGGCCACAGAGCCAAAAGGAAGGCAGAAAGATTCAGATGACTAGAAACAAAATGAGTTGTGAACTGCTTATAATGCCTAACCGTGAACAAGCTTCCAAAAATTCTGGACAATTGTGAGCCTCCCTGAATGGAAGGATGGAAAAGTTGCATATCTTAGAGTGGGGAATGAGGGAAAAAATATAGAATATTATTCCCTGATCAAAATGGATCTGATTTTAGTTAAGTGGAAATTTCTTTACAATCCCTAAAAGGGCAACACCACTACTTCTTATCTCCTTATTTATTTTCATTTCAACTATTTCCTAATGATGGTTAATAGACTGTATTCAAACAGTATGCAGTAATCCTGTAAGGCGTATCCTTTGCACATATCTTTGATTTCATGTATATTGTCTTTTCTGTTGATCTTCAAAAATAATAGCCTCATTCACTTATACTGCAACCAACTTATTCCCAAATTGGTAGAATTTTTGGCTATTTTCTTTCATCAATTTCCAAAGAGTATATGACTGGTGTAATTAACTATAATTTCACAATTTATTTACATTTGTTTCGGTCTGTGGCCTTATCGATGCACAGTTATTTTAAGAAGAGTACTGAAAATGTGTTTAGATAGGGAGTTTGTTAGCTGTTACTGGAAACATCTACCTAAATCTACCCTGAAGTCGGTTAGAATTCTCACGTTAGAGACACTTAATTAAGGTGAACCAGTCAAGCTGCCCACTTCCATTTTCCTTCCTTTGCTGGCTCTGTTTTGAGAGTGTCCAGGGCTTTACCTCAGGCTGGGTACTCTTTCTCCTCAGACCCAACACTCACTTTAAGAACAATCCATTGCAGAGCCTTTCATTCTGCTTAGAAAACTAGTCTTTCTTTTTAAACTTGAGGTTAAGTGCTACCACGGTTCTCAAGGAGTTACTCAGAAAAAAGCTGCTTTTCTCCCTCCATAGATGAGATCAGATGTGGCTTCTTTATACCGGTTTCTCCATTAGCCTGATTCTGCTTTCTATTCGGAGCATTCATCAAATGATCTGACCTACAAGTTATCATTTTCTAGTGCTCTTCAGTTGTGCTCATTCTGCTATCTGCCTATTTAGCATTTTCCTTTTTAACTTTGACAACCTTATTTTTTTTAAATGGACTTTATTTTTTTAGAGCAGCAAAAGTGAGAGGAAGATACAGAATTTCCCATATATCCCCTACCAGCACATATGCGTAGCCTCTCCCATTACCCACATTCCTCAAAGTGGCAGATGGGTTACAACTGATGAACCTACACTGACATACCTTATCACCCATAAGAATCCACACCTTACATTAGGGTTCACTCTTAAGGCTGTACACCCTATGGGTTTAGACAAATTTATAAAGACATGTATGCACCATTATAGTATCATACAGAGCAGTTTCACTGCCCTAAAAATCCTCTGTATTCTGCCTATTCATGCCCCACCCCACCTCCCAACTCCTAGGAACCACCATCTTTTTTACTGTATCCACAAATTTTGCCTTTTCTAGAATGTGGTATGCAGCCCTTTCAGATTGGCTTCTTTCCCTTAGTAATATGTCTGTAAGATGCTCCTCCCACATCTTTTCATGGCTTGATAGCTCATTTCTTTTTAGTGCTGAAGAGGATTCCATTGTCCAGATGTATCACAGTTTATTAATCCATTCACCTACTGAAGGACATCTTGACTGCTTCCAACTCTTGGCAATTACAAGTGAAGTCATTATAAGCATCCACATGCAGGTTTTGTGTGGACACAACTTTTGAACTCTTCTTGGCAAATACCAATGAGCATGATTGCTGGATCATATGGTAAGAATATGTTTAGCTTTGTAAGAAACTGTGAGACTGTCTTCCAAAGGGGCTGTACCATTTTTTCATTCCCACCAGCAGTGAATGAGACTTCCTGTTGCTCCACATCCTTGCCAGCATTTGGTGTTGTCACTGTTCCAGATTTTGGTCCTTCTAATAGGTGTTGAGTGGTATCTCCATGTTGTCTGAATCTGCATCTTCCTTATGCCAATGGACGCAGAGCATCGTTTCTGATGCTTATTTGACATCTGTATACCTTTGTTGGTGACGTGTCTGTTAAGACCTTTGCTTCATTTTTAATTGAGTTGTTTTTTTATTGTTGCATTTTAAGAGTTCTTTGTATATTTTTTAAACAGTTCGTAATCAGTTATGACAAACTATTTTTCATTTATAATATTTCTACTATTTCTTATTCATAGAAGTCTGCTCTTGTTTCATATGCCCTTGAATATAAGGATAAATACTTTAATTACATGTAAAGTTTTCCATTGTTTACTCTCTTAACTGTTTCACTGAGCACTACTTTTTCTGACTGTTTTTTGTGTCTTTTCTTCTTTGGAACTGGTCTTCCTCACACATAAATGAGTTTTGGATATCTATTTGTTTCTGTTATTGAAATGAAGGAATATGTTTGTTTACCTGCTGAGAATATGTATTCTAGGTATTAAGAAGCTCTCAGTAAATTAGAGTGGGCATAAAGAGAAACTCACTTCAGCTAACATTGCCCCTGGGCTCACTGGAGAGTAGATGTGTTTGCAACTTTAACCAGAAGCCAAAAGGCTGCATCAGCTTCCCCATGGCCTTTTCCTCCCCCTGCTATGCATGTGGCAGTTTGGTGATTCTGATTCTTTCTGCATCCCAGCAGTCATGCCTGCAGTCCTCCCTAGGCGGATGCATTACTGTTTTCCAGAGCATTCAGTCAAATTCACAGAAGGGAGAGAGGGGAAGCAAAGGAAATATACCAGGGGTAAGGACGGGGAGGGGGAATAACTTTCCTTAATCATTCATTATATTCCATACTTCATGCTACAATCTTTTTATTTATCTCATTCAATGCTCCTAGCAGATCTCCAAGATAATTATGATCAAGTCCATTTTGCAGATAAAGAAAACAAGATATAGAGGTCAAATAAATTGATAAGTTCCAAGGGAGATCACATGATAACATTTTATTTTTTATTTTGATCGCAGTGTTTGGCCTCAGATCACAGTAATATGGTTTACCCTAGCCATGCTCAGGTATACTCTCTGATCCTTAATAACCATCCTTTTTATTCCTTTCTAGGCTTATGCAACCTCTGCTAAATTTTTTCAAGGGTTTCCAGCTCAGAAAGCTGTGGTTCAGGAAGGTATATCATAATAGGTCCCACACTTAAGAGGGCAAGGGAAAGCCATTCATTTTGTAAATTGGAAGGTATTTTTCAACATGGTTCCATAGACTTTAATTAAGTCTCCTCACCACAAGCAGAATGTAAGTGATATGACTGTGACATTGGTCATGCCAGTGCTTGTCACAGTTTATTCTTCTAGTCATACTGCTGAGGCTGTGTCCTTTTCCTCCCTCACCACAACTTATATGTCCCTATGGACTCATTCTCTGGGCATGATGGGGAAAAACATTCTTTAATTAAGGGTACAACCTCAAAGATTTCAAGTTACCAAGGAGAGGAGAGGAGTGGATAAGAAGGCAGACAAAGACATTTAAGATAATAGAGTGGAGAGACGGTGTGGTCAGGTAAAAAGGGTACAAATTTGATAATCCCTCAACAGGCCCGGGACCCAGGTGGATAGAAGGTATCATCGTCTCTACCAACAGATAAAGTATTCATCCGATATTATTATGGGGTGAAAAGGAAGATCTTACAGAGTCAGCATAAGATCACAGGAACAAGGCCCCCAGGTATTTCTGCTATTAACTAAATCATTGTTCTTCAAGCCACTTACCTTCCTTTGTGTAAAAAATGGAATTGCACTAATTTCTAGGGCTCCTTTCTAGCTCCAAGAATAATGCTTGTGTGCTGCTTCTTCTAAGGTTTATGAGAAAAGAGTTTTGGAAGTCCTTTGAAAACTACGGAGTTCTTAATAAATGTGAGATCTGATTTCTTTTACAAACATTCACAGATCTCCTAGCTCATTCCAGCCACTATCACAGGCACCAAGAATGCTAAAGGACTTTGCTTAACAATGTAGAAGGCAGTCTTCATTGTGGGCAGGGAATATTTCTACAGATCATATGACTGAATAGAGCTTTTCCCCCACTACATGTTATGGCCAAGGCAGAAATTTTTGGGTGTTTTGACCTGGGGTGAGGGTTAAAAGGACAAGCTGTAGGAGAGTCCTATCATGGGGATCTTGAGCTGGCTACTATAACCCAGCAAGCAGGCTGAGGGCTGAGGTTCTATAAGGTCCTATAAGGTAAACAAAATTATAGTCCCTGCCTTCCATAATATCCTACTCTATTTTCATAATCAGTCAGATTACAAATGAGTTATTTCGAAAGATAATCAATAAAGATGTGAAGGCTTACTTCTGAATGTATGAGAACCTTGGGCCTCCTTTATCCACCTCTGGATTCCAATGCACCAGAGTTTCCATCAGTTTCCATCCATGACACTTCTATGCACTAGAGAGGGATGGTGTCATAAAACATACAGTGTAGAGAAAGGATGGAGAACAATCTACAAATGCACATGGCACAACTGTTCAACATGTTTTCAAGGAATAGAACATGGTGCAGTGAGAGAGTTGAATAGGGAAGACAGAATTGAAATCGGGCAGTCGATCTGAAGAACCAGTTTAAACCTGGGTCAGGAGGAGTGAGGAGTCCACCTCAGAGTTGGGAGAAGGGACAAGCAAGCCTGAAGAGTAACGTGGGTGGAAGAAGCCAGGGCATGAGGGAACATGGCACATTTGAGGGGGCTCCACCTCCAGAATCCCATTTACTTGACTTGGGAAATGCCAGGGACCACTAAGGAAACCTCAATAAAAATTTTTTCAACTATTTCTTAATTTATAAAGCTTTTGTGTACCCATTAACTCATTTTTCAAAGAAAGAGGGGAGGGAGGAAATAAAAATAAAAGTAGCTGCCATAGCAAATCTATGAAGGAAACCTAAGAGTAATGTCTGCCCAATGTTCACTATTGCTCAAACTGCTAACTCACACAGAGACTCCCCAAAGGTTATGCTCAAAGCTATATTTGCTCAGTTAACAGAAAGTCCAGCCCTTCCTCAGATTTTCCTTCCCAAATACTACCAAGAATTAGGGAGTGAATACCAGCCTGGCCATCCGAGGGAAGGTCCCTTTTCTTCTAAGAGTCCCTTGGGTGGACAGCGGCTGTCCCTCTGCTTCAGTGCCTTCTCTCTTCCAGCTTCTAGTGGCTGCTGTCATTCATTACTTGTGGCTACATAACTCCAATCCCTACCTTGTGGCCAAGTTGCCTTCTCTTTTTCTTTGTCATATCTCCCTCTGCCTCTTTCTTATAATAAGTATACTTGTGACTCCATTTTAGGGCCAACTCAGATAATCCAGGGTAATATCCCCATCTCAAAATCCTGAATTTCATCATGTCTGTAAAGACCACTTTTATCTGTAAGATAGCATTTTCAATTTCTAGCAGTTAGACCTGATATTTGGGGGGGGGGTATTTTTCCGTGTGCCTCCTCCCACATTGATCAATTGCATTGCAGCCCAGAGACGTAAGTTCATGACTGTACATTGCAAAAATCTCTAGGTTTCTGGCCCTGCTGGGCCTCTGGAGCTCTTCTCATATTCCCCATTAGCAGGAAAATGATTTTGCTTCTTGCTTCCATCTTTCTTACAAGGGGTTCCCACAGAAGAGATGCTGAACTCCTAATTAGAGAGCTTTTTCCTTTATGCTAGAGTTCTGTGAGGTCAGTTGCAGAATTAGGGTGGGATTCAAGCTGTTCCAGAATCATGAATCCCTCCACCATTCAGGTCCTACTTCTAAGTCATGGTCCATTCTGCTGTAATATTTATTCACACGATTTTCTTACAGGTGCATTGCGATACTTAATCTTATGTGTCAACTTAACTGGGCTAAGGGATGCCCAGTTAGCTAAAAGCATTATTCCTGAGTGTGTCTGTAAGGAGTTTCTAGAAGAAGTTAGCATTTGATTCAGTAGACTGGATAAAGAGATTTGCCCTCACCAATGTGGATGGGCATCATCCAATCCACTGGGGATTCTTACAGAACAAAAAGGCAAAGGAAAGACAAATTCCCTCTCTCTCTTCTGGAGTTGGGACATTCATCTTTTCTAGGCCCTGGACATGAGAGCTCCTGATTCTCAAGCAGTCGGACTATGGGTCTTAATCCTTTAGCTCCCAGTTCTCAGGCCTTCAGACTCCCACCAACTTTCCCCGTTCACCAGCAGATTGTGGGCCTATTCAGCCTCCGTTACTGCTTGAGCCAATTTCTATTGTAAATCTTCTCATATATCTATATCTTACCAGTTCTTTTTCTCTGGGAAACCCTAATACATGTGTGTTTGTCCTTTTCAGTTTCAGGCTTTGTTCACTGTGCCAATTCATCAGAAATATATAAAAGCAGAGAAATCCCAATTATCCATCGGGTTATTTACCATTTCATAGTAGAGAGATACTACCTCCCTTTCCAAAAATGGAGTGATGTTACCAAAAAACCAACAGGATCCTAGATGGCAAAACTCACCTAGAAACTCCAAACTGTAGACCCTCTGGAGGAATCACTGTGCTAGGTATGTTATGTTCAGCTATATGCTCTCACCTATTTTTTCTGGGGTTAAAAGATGGTTTTGGTTGCAAAAACCTGAGAGTTATTCAAGTTACTCAAGCAATGGATATTTATTAAAACACTTTACAGCAAAATTATTGGAGGCATCTAGCAGAAATAATTAAGATAGAACCTTAGCTGTACCTCCAGGCCCCATAGAAACCAAGGACAAGCACACAGCTATAAGCTTGTGAGATTATAAGAAAAGATGCATAATCAGAAGTATAAAAAAATAGGAAAAGCTATATAGTCACACTTATAGAGATGAAAACCTAGTTTAGCAACTGAAAGGTTGGTCCATAGTTAATTTATATCCTCTGACCTCAGTGACTCTTCCATATCTCCATAGCAAGTGTGTTAATCCCCATCTGGTTCTCTGTTGTTATCCTAAATAAACCACCCACTGCCTATCTTGGCATTTCTACTTTTGGTTTTCTACCAATCTTCCAATTAGCTTTATAATTCCTCTGGGAAGATCTGATCAATCCAGTGTGCGTCCACTGGATTTGGTCAGCAGTGTTCTTAATTACAGTTCATCCACTGGACTTGCAGATTGACTTCCTTTGGGACAAATGTCCACTAATGAACCAATCAGCTATGAATGTTGGGCTCACACAGAACTCGCTGGTCATCATATATGGTTGAAAACTATTAGTCAGGAGTTGGGAGGTGGGAACTTCAAGAATGTGGATTTGGGAGAGCAGATATTTAAGTCTTGGCCTATCCAGGGCACCTACTTGCTCAGAGACCATGGAAATCAGCTCCACATCACTACATTTTGAGCTTCCTACAAAGCTTTTCTTCCCTCTTAGAACGACAGCAGGAGCTCAGTTGTATAATGGAACATGTATGGAGATTAGGGACCATTCACACACAGTCTGCTCCTGCTCAGAATGAGATACCCAAAGAGAGAGCTACGTAATGCGTTAAACCTGTAACATAAGCTGAGTGCTGTGTCAGCACTGAACTAGCCACTCTCTTTGGTGCTGTTAGATACACATGGCAAGACTTCATTCCCATCATGTTTATCGCTCCAGCATTGCCTAAGGGGGTTATAAAAACTAGTAGCGGCCTGTGTAATTTTTCTGGCATGGCTAAGAGAATAGCCTTGAACTTGGAGACTGATCTCTGGGTGTAAAATGGTAATGGGCTATCATTCACATCACTCCTTCCTGGCTGCATTAAATAACACTTTGGTATTTAGCCATAATTCACAATCTGCAGTGGCTGTGTCAGAGGGAAGGAGGAAGTTCACTCAGTTTGACTGCAATTTCAAACACAAATGCAGTGAAGAATAGCATTGCTGAGCCTACAGAAATTATTATTCTAGGCACAGCTTTTTTAATTTGTGTGAATGTTGGATCCCGTACTTACAGAAGAAAAGAAAAAAGTGGCCGTGCTAGGGGAATGGGTGTGGCACAGAATGGGGGGATAAGGCACAATTTTTCTTTAATGATATGACCTTTTTTTCTGCCAGAGTCTTGGACTCTGAGAAAGAAAATTGTATTTGAATATATGAAAGGGATGCAAATGAAAAGTCCTGAGTGAGGTGTTAAAACACAGTCATTCCATTTCAGGGAGACATAACGTATGAATTCACAGTCCACAAACGGTGGTAAGGTCTCTGGGGGTGCGAGAGGCTGCTGTCCTTGCAGAGTGCCCATCCCGTCCCTGGACACCCCCACCCAGGTCCAGGAGCCCGAGAGGCTTCTCTGCCAGGCACAGAACACATGTTTCTCTGTGTGTTTCCAGAGGAGTGCCATTCTGATGGTCCATATAAAGTAAAGGAAGAGAAATCAGATGTGAGATTGGTAAACAAAGAATTTTCATTCCTTGGTCCTAGAAGCTAAAACTGAGAACAAGTGAGAACCACTGATGTCCTCTAGGAATAAGGCAGTGCATCATAGCTACACGATGATGATGATGGCGATGAGGATGATGCATGTTCCCCTCAGATAGACTTTGATTTGAATCCCAGTCCCTCACCTCCCAGCTAAAGGACCTCAGACTAGTCGTAGCAGCTGCCTGTCAAAGGATGATATTAATGTGTACAAAGTGTTATGACAATTAAACTGGGTAGTATCTTTAAATGAACATGACCTAGCCCAAGTTGCCTTTCCTGCTGGCCTCATTTTGGACCAGTCTGAGAGCCTACATCCGCCCTCCCAACACCCTGGCCTTATTTTAGTTTCTTGAATCTCTCATCTCTGGGCCTTCATAATGTTTCCACTGCTTGAAAGGCTCTCCCGCCCTCCAACATCAAGGTTTCACCTTTTAAATGGGATTCGTCAAACAAGCTCATTAGTCTGTCTTTATCGACAAAACAGGCAAGATTTCACCTGTGTGTTTTGTTTTGTTTTTCTTAACACCTTGCAGTTATCTGCCCGCTGCACTTACTACACCTGTGGCTACATATATATACATTTTTTTTACAACCTTTCTTTTTAAATGTTAGTCTCCAGCACAGAACTGAAAGCTTTATGAAGAAAAAAACTTACTGTCTTGTGCATCAATTACCTCTAGCCCCTGGCCACAGTAACTGTACCCAGGAGTTACTCAATAAATCCGTGTACATTATAGTTCCATTCCCTGTGGTGGTTCACGGGAAGAGAATCAGTGAGCATTACCCAGTTGGAAGTACAATGTCTGTAAAGCAAATGGGAAACACCATTTGGGTCCAGACAAGTGGTCACAGTCCCCTTACAAAGGCAGCAACTTCTTTACTGTCCTTTTCCTTTCTCCTGCATTCCTGAAATACATGCAAAGCAGGAGAGAGTACAGAGGGAGGCAGAGATGATCTATGGGCCCTTTGGGGCTAGGCCAGCTTTCCCATAGAGCACTGGTGTTTTCTCAGCTCGAATTTTGATTGGGCTCATTGATTTGGTAAAAACATGTCGAAAGGACCTCCAGGACAATTCAATGTGTTTGATAATATGGATATGTTCTGGAGTAGGTATGTGAATTTCAAGCTGCATTTAAAAGTGAAACTTAGCTTCCCCAATGCAAAAAGGTACTTCACAGAATGTGACAAAACCAACTGTGAAGAGTCATACCCATGCTGTGTAAACTTTCCACTGTTCTATGAATCCCTGAAGAAGGGCTGTGTTTTATTGTTTCTGTATTTCCAGGGCCTGAAAGAGTACCCAGTACCTAGTGGTAATTTATACATTTTTTGGATGGACAGATGGACAGATGGATCACTCGAACATAACCTGGTAACCCATATTGCAACTATATATGGGAAACAGATTTTTTGAGTGTTCCAATTTTTCATTTCATTACCTTATTTAATTCTTACAACAATCTAATTGAGAAGTACCCTCTGTTTACAGATAATAACATTGAGAAAATCTACCTTTTACGAAACACAGCCCGGCGTTTGTCCAGGACTTTCCAGAGCTGACTCTGGACTGTAAGAAACACAATCACAGGACTGCAAAGTAAGTTCTAATGTGCAACTTGTATCTAGAAATTCTATACAGGAGGCGGATCAAGGAGCACATGAAAGGACACTTAAAATCTCCAGATCAGGAAAAATTTTAGAAAATGAGTGACTTTATCCTGATACTGAAGGAAGGAGAAGCAGGCACCCAGACGATGAGCAATGGATGACATTTCCAGAAAAAAAAAGAAACAGTTAACACAAGGCCTTGTTATGAATGTGCACTGGGCACAGCTGTGAGGAAGCCACAGCATACTGGGGTGGCTGCAGGTAGGCTTAGGTGGAGGAGCTGTAAGAGATGAGACTAGAGAGAATGGGGGCTGGAAGAGCAACGGTCCCATTAACCTGAGGCCCAGGGGAACCACTCCATGCCTTTAAGTCACTGAGGATGCAAAGATTTTTTTTTTCAAATTTTTCACAGAATTCAGTTACAGTCTAGAAAATGGATTGGGGCAGGGCATAACTGGAAGAAGGGGTGAGAGGGCCAGGTAGCAAGGGACAATAGTGGCTTGTGCTAAAGAAGGTGCATGAGGCTCGGGAGGGGAGATACAGATGCATTATGAGATATGCAGGAGAGAATCAACATCTCGTGTGGTTGGTACCATTGTGTCTAATTTACAGAAGAAGGATCCTAAGGTTAATAGAGGGAAAATAATCTGTCTAAGGGCAAAGCAAGAACTCAAGACCAGATGGGCCCACAGTCTTACCCTGTTCACATGCCACCATCTCCCAAAAGCTTGATGTCCCAAGCGTTCGAAGCTGTGGTCTCTAACAGAGACCACCCATAGCCCCAGCAACTCAAGTCCTCTTTGGACGCCTTTCATACTGCCTTCTGTTTCTTCCCCCAAGTACCAGCTATTGTGTAAAACACTTCAAATTATCAAATGCAAATTATCTTTGAAAATCAATTTCAGGATGCTTAGCCAGAAACTCTGTTAAGCAGTTAATGATTGAAAGCAGAAAAGTTAACATGCAAATCAAATTTAGATTACCTGTGTCTCTAACACACATAACATCATCTTTCACTGACATAGATAAGATGCTACTGCTTAAAAAAAAAAAAAAAAATCCTCCTTGTTGGCATCCCAGAAGCAAGCACCCCTTTGCTTAATTTGCTTCTTTCTCTGACAAGAATAAACAAATCTTTAAAAATATAATGAGTCAGGCTATTCTCTCTGTGGTATATAAGCGGCTCGAAGGGACTCCAGAAGGCTCCTGTTGAGGGTCATTACCTCTTTCAGGCCCTCTGGGAAGCACTGGGTAAATAATTGCTTCCCTACATTACACAGATACCCTGGTGTTCCAAACATGGGCCAGGGCCAGGGAGTAACTTCTGAACTCAGAGGATTTGGCTGATTAACTTTCCATTAAGTGCCTCCCTACTCCATGCTGAAACTTCAGGGATCAAGCTGAGAACTGAAAAAAAAGAAACAATCTGTAAGCTTGGCTGGTAATTAACATCACCAGGTGACAAATCAATACTACCTGGCTGTTCCCATAAACAATGATAACAGGGAGAACCAAGCCTTCCAGCCCAAAGCCTCCTGGTTACTTTTCTGTGGCTCCTATCGCTTTAAAGACAGAAAGCTGAAAGCGGGTTGGATGGTTTTCTTGAGCTGTAGGTGGTAGTGAGGCCTGAAAATGCAAACAGATCTTTCAAGGAAAAGAGGCTTGAGGAAAAAAAATGTGAATTTGGGTGAATGGTTTTTAAGCTTCAGCATGCAAAAAATTAACCAAAAGAACTTGTTAGAAATGCAGATTCCAGAAATTGTTTCAGGAGTATCTGCTACAAGTTTCCCCAGATCATGCTGGTGCAGGTGGGTTACAAGTCATAGCTGAAGAATCACTGTTAAATACCTAACAGTTCCATTTGTTAGACAGGTAGAGCCAAGCAATTTAACAAGTATTTATGTCCTGACAACTTAGTATAGTTCTTCGAAAAAGTGATGCATATAAATTGAAAGAAAAATTTTCTCCCTTCTTAAATCACCACAAGTAGTGCTGCTGATGGGAAGTGCGCACCTGTTGGGCACTGCACAACTTCTCAAAGTGTGGAATCAGATCAGACACTGCCACCCTCACTTCCTGTTCACACTGATTTCCATATGGGGCTTGCTTTTTTATCACAGCAACTGCTGAAAACCCAGCTTCCCAAAGATATGACACCATTGACAGGAACACAACGTGATTTTGGAAAATGTGAACTAGTTGGAGCTAGTAATTCCTCTAGCCTCTCACAAAAGTCAAATTATCACTGTGTTTTCCTACCAATTTAAGACGTCTCAGAGTGCCTCTATGAGTTTGGGGTGCACTCCAGTATGCCTCAGCACACACTTTGGGAATCATGGGCATGAACAGCAGCGAAACAGAAAAGATCAGATAGCCTCAGACCCCCAGGGTCTCTTCATGGCAGAGAATGGGCAATTAGACAGATGTTTGGGAATAAAGAATTGCCTATCCTTTGGAGATGGAAATGCTCTTCTATTTTGGGATAGACAGTCTCTAGCACTCCAGCTTTAGGCTTCTCAATGAGCCTAACTGGAATAATTTGTTCTTTTTAGTAAGTGGTATGGTTTAGTTAAGCCTCAAGAACTTTAAATTTAGAAATGTCTTGTTTTTGTTTTTGTCTTTGTTTTCACATACCTACTATGTTCCAGGAAAATAGAAGAGCACATTCACTACTAGTTCATTTAATCTGCCCAAGAACTCTGTAAGGTATTGTTATCACCACAGATGGGGAATCTAGGGATCAAACTAGCTAAGATACTCACATAATATTCTACAGACAGTCAGTCACTGTTGCTGTCTAGGACCCAGGTTTAATTGGCTCTACAACCCAAGCTCTTTGCTCTGTAAGCCAGGGCCTCTTTTCAGAGAAAAAGGCCCCTCAGGCGGCCACCACATAAATCTAGAAGGTTCACCTTGAGATGATTGTCCTCCCATTCAGTAGTCATGTGACCTTCAGTGGGTAACTTAAACCCAACAGCCTCACACATAATATTTACCCCCAAAGACGGTAAAGAATGGTAACTACTTTGTAGTTGAGAATGAACTGACATAAAGCCTTTGCACATAAAAAAAAAATTCCATCAGTGATAGCTATTATTATAGCCATATATAGTGGTACATGGGCAGGTATATACTCCCTATGAATTTATGTTAAAATTTTAGAAGAGATTATATCAAAATATAATGGCTGTGTTTATTTCACATTAGACAGAATATGCAGTCATTCAGAAAGACGACAATGCTTGGGGAATAAGATCTCTTATATAACCTCGTTGTAACCTTTAGGTGTATATATCACCCCTTTGCAGTTCACTAGACTTCTGACGGCAAATGGACATTTTTAATAGCCACTATATTATTATTTAAAAACCAAATACAAATAAGTGAAAGATATCTCAAGGTATAAAGCATAGGGAAATTATGACCTTCTCCTCCCTTCCAATAAATTTCAGGTAAAGATAACTGTACCCTCACTCTACCCTCTAGATCCCCCCCCCCATCTCCCCATGCTGTGTCACTTGGGGGAAATCATCTAATTACCTAATCTTTTTGGGACTTAGTTCCCTTTTCTATTTATATTTATATTAAATAATATCTACGTTATTTAATATTAACTCAGTTCACCTAAAATCAATTTTTAATTGACTCTGAATTTGTGTTAAGCATTAAAACTATGAGAGATAAATATGTGGATAAGAAATACTCTACACATCAGAATCTTAAAACTGTGTGTGTGTGTGTGTGTGTGTGTGTGTGTGTGTGTGTGTGACAGAGAGAGAGAGATCGAGAGACTGAGAGATACAGTTTCATGGTATCAGAACAACAACAACAAAAAAGGATATTTTCTGCCCTTTCTATTTTGGAACTTAAATTAAAAGTGACAGCCCTTCTCATACCTTCTAGTGTTTCTATTGGTCCAAGCTGAACAATTTTCTTGAGACCCATTAAACCCAAAATATAGCAATTAACTTCCCTTTCCCCCATACTTTAAAAATTTTGGTTTCAGACCATTAATTACGTGTCAGTGGTTGAAGGAGAGGTGAAAATTAAAGCTCTAACTTAAGTAAAGGTTAAAGAATCTAGGAAAACTTTACTTTTTAATATTGCTATTCCAGTTACACACAAAAATACTGATTTACATAGATTTTCAGGGCTCACAATTGTCCTTAATATCATTCAATATTAGGTGTGTGTATTAGGTATTATAATAACTAGACTATTTTGACCTTTAACTTGAAATATAGATATAGATGTTCTAAATACAAATATCAACATAGATACAGCTATAGACATACACACAGATCTAGGTATCCATCTGGAAGGTACCAGGTCTCCTGCTCATACCTGGGGATTTCCGCAGTGTTTCTATCATACTGATATGCCCATTTCTAAGGCAGTGGCAAAGCAAGCAGTGCTTTTTCCTTTTTTTCCTTTAGTTTTACTAATCCCAATTACTAAAGGTTGGTATTACCATGAAATATTTATTTACTCATATATACAGATTTTAATTTAAGGGTGGTTTAGAAGGAGCGGGAAAGGAGAGGAAGAGGAGAGGCATTGTGTTTTGGTGATTTTTACTTCAATTCCCTTTTGACTCTTTAGTGTAAATGCTCACATTGAGCTGAGAAAATGAGTGACATGATTCTCATTAGTGCTACAGGGGTTCACAGTTCAACATTTACTTGGCTGTGTTTATAGCTCTGTGGATGAATGGGTGCCTGGTTAACAGAGTACATATAGGATTGAAAAAGAAATGCTATGGCACATTAAAACCAGAGAAGAGAAAGCACTTAGTTACTGGTGCTGTTTTGACAGCTGAGAGTACAATATTCTCTCTAAATACAATGATCATGCTAATAAAAGTTAGTGCTTTCAGCCCCTATTATGTGCCTGGCTTCGTGTTTGCGGTCGGGGGTGAGAACTGATGATAAACAGGAAAGATTCATTCGATCTCTTGGAATTTACAGCACGTTGGTTTCATGTGGTCCTCACAACAGCCATTTTGGGTAGGTTTTATCACCTCCATTTTATAAATGTACAAACCCAAGTGTCAGAGAGGTGAAGTGACTTGACTACAGGTGGGAAGTGCTGGAGTCAGAATCTAAAGTGAAGTCCTTTTGACTCCAAAATCAGTCCTTTTCACTACAGTGGGCTGCCTTCCACCCCAAGTATACGGACGACACAGAAATAATCAGTTCACTAATTGCACTTCAATTTTTTTTTCAGCACAGACTGGTTTCAGGGAGAGTTTTATACTCTCTGGCAAATTGATGATGATTTTAATTTTGAATATATTTTAACCTACATATGGTAATGGTAATCACTGATTGAACCTAAGAGTGAGTGGAGTTTTCACGAACCACAGGGCTCCATCTAAATTTTCAGAACAATACTTAGCTATATCACCATTAGGCTGACAAAAGTAATTATGAGGAAAGAACATGTTCCATTTACATCCCCATTTCACATGATAAATGGCCCGGAACTGTCCTTTCCACATTTCAGTGCTCTGGTCCACTACTTCACCATCACCTGGGAAGCTTGTTAAAAATATAGATTCCACACTTTTATTGAATCAGCATCTCTAGAGAGGGGGAAAAAAACCACCTGGGGAATCTATATTTTAAACCATTTTCCTAGGTGCTTTGCATCCATAATAAGTGTGGGACCTATTCCTGTAGGTATGAACTACCCTACTACAGTTGGAGTAGCATAATCTCACATTTCATATCTTTTATTGCTAGTACCAGAATTATTAAAAGATCAAATCCTCATCCAGAATAGTATTAAGTCTTGTACCTCCTCTTATAGGGGAGTGGACTCTCCACCACCATTGTTGAAAAAACAAACAAAGGCTTATGCAAACAACTGATTCTACTATAGAACTAACCAGGGAGAGTTCTAGACTATAATTGGTTCACCCATGCCATTGCTCTGTTTCTCCCTCTCTGACACACGGTTGCCATTGAAAGTGGTTATTTTAACATAAGGCCTTCTGGACCAATCAGGAAAGGTGACTTCAGTCACCTGACACTAAGCTCACAGATGTCTGCTCTGCTTTCATTTTAATTTGCCTCCTAAAGCTCCCCAGGAGTTCATCAGATGTAGCCTCCAGGTTCTTCCATCAATTCCAAAGCAAAACGTTTCTCTACTCCTTTTCTCAGGGAAGAGAGCTTGACTCCTTCCAATGCAGCAGAAAACCTTGGACCAAGAAAGACGTATCTGTGAGAGGTTTCCAGCTTCTCTACTCTATGATCTCTCTGGAAACTTTTTACTCTTTATCCTTACCGCAAAAGGCTGATTATATTCCCCCCCCAACTTTGCCAACGGAACTTGATTGGCTTTTTTTTTTCCCCCTAAGCCCAGAGTTCAAAAACAAACACAAACAAACAAAAAATCCTGTTTCCTGGGAGAAGCAGTCATTCAGAGTCTCAAATGCAATTCACTCTTCGTAGGACCACCAAATGAATCTCTGAGTCTTGTTAAAAACAGCAAAACTGGAACAGAAATTAATGCTAAAGCTTTATAACCTTGTTATAAACATCTGACCCCTGCATAATGGGGGTTAGGTGCACTGACCTCCCTTGCCCTCACAGTTGAAAATCCACAAAAAAAACTTCTGACTGCCCCAAAACTTAATTACTAATAGTCTACTGTTGACTGGACACCTTACTAATAACAAGCAGTTGATTCACACATATTTTGTATATGTGTTATACGCTATATACATATATAAAGTATATAATTATATTCTTACCATAATACCTTTTCTTAATTTTTTTGGTATTTCTAGGCTAGAGTTCATCTGTGAGTTTTTCAAATTGTTATAAACCTCAAAAAAAATTTCCAATATATTTACTGAAAAAAATCCATGACAGTGGGTGCCCACAGTTCAAACCCATGTTGTCCAAGGGTCAGCTATATATGCATTCCTCATGATTGACATCATTACCATTATTTTTTTTTCAATTACCATGCTCCCTATGTCACAATGAGATATAGTTGAAAAAGCTGCCTTCTAAGAATGTATCTCTAAGAATGTATACCAATTCCTTCCTAAACCATTGACCTAAAATATCAAGGGAAATTATAGCTCTCTGCACTATAAATGTGTGAAGTGATGTGCCCGTAACTTTCCAGTTCCTATTACCTAAACCAGTTTCTATAAGCCAATTTCTTTCTACTTCATAGAACACAAATTCCAGATAGCGAAGTTTACACATGCTGAACAGTTTCTATAATCAGGTGTTTCAGAAAATTACCAGTACAATAAAATAACTTGCTACAATTTCTACAAAGCAACTGTGAACTCTTTAATGATTAAAAAAAGCTTTCTGTCATAGTTTAATCTCAGCATTTTTTCTTTATATTATATGAAATGATGGTGTGTTTTATAATCAATGGTATTTTAGGTTCAATAAAGAATAATATTAAAACATATACATAGTTACAAAGTTTTTCATTTTTTATGAAAATACAATCATATTTTATACAGTTTGTCTCACTCAATGGTATCTTGTTGAAATTCCTCCAAATCCAAGAGGTATACTTCAAATTATTTATCTTATTGGCTAAATAATATTCCACTGTGAATTCATTACTTTTTTCCTCTATTGGTAGGCATTCATTTTATTATTGTTTTGTTTTAATGCTATAATTAGTATCCGTATAAATGCCTTCATATATACTAATAGATATCCCTACTTATCGGGGATAAGTTTCAAGAAGTGGAATTGCTAGGTTAATATTATTTATTTCATGCATAAAATTTAATAGATACTGCTAGTTTGCTTTCCTAAAGGCACGAGACAATTCTAACTCAGCATTATACAAGAATACTCTTTCGCCTGCAATCATGCAAAAAATATATTATTATTCTTTATTGAAGTCAGCCATAACTTAATAGATAAATTGTTACTCTGCATTTCCCAAAATATCAGTGATTTTTAACACCTTTCCATATGTTTGTAAGTCATTAGGATTTATTTAAAATTTCTCTATTCATTTATTCTGCCCATTTTTCTGTTTGGTTAACTTTTTTGTTTTTTTTTTTTTTAAGTTATTTAGATATAATAGATACAACATTTTTGTCACCAAAACAGATATTTTCCAAATATTTGTCTGCTGACTTCATAGATGATAATTTTTTCTCACAGTTATCTTAATTTTTACCTTTATCTTTTTTAAGGATTTATTTATTTGTTTGTTGAGGAGAGAGAGAGACAGAGAGAGAGAGAGAGAGCACAAGCAGGGGGAGCGGCAGGCAGAGCAGGCAGAGGGAGAAACAGGCTCCCCACTGAGCAAGGAGCCTGATCCAGGACAGGATCCCAGGACCCTGGGATCATGACCTGAGCCGAAGGCAGATGCTTAACTGACTGAGCCACCCAGCGTCCCAATTTTTACCTTTATGATGTATTTTATGGCTCCAGGATATCCAAATTTGGTTAAATTCTGCTAGATTTTCTTGCAAAACCTTTTTCCATTTGAAATTTGTTTTGTATATAGTAAGATAGAAGTTAAATTTTATTTTTACTCAATCATGTCATCACCATTATTTGAACAGTAGCCCTCGTGGATCATTCATTTTTTTCCCCATCCTTTTTCTTATCTATTCTCAGACATTTGCTCTACTATGTAAGCTTTAAGAAATTTTCATCCAACCATCTTGAGCAGCCCCTGCTATTTAAAGAATTTAGTCTCATATTGGTTATGTAATATGCACAAAATAAGAGACGAATGGTTTAAAAATGGCAAAGGGAGCATTTGATCTCAGCCTGATCTGACTGCAAAACACTCAGCATCACCTCGTCCTGCCTCCACACAGTCCCCTCTGATATGCTCGTACTCACCCCTCATCCAAAGACTGGCTGTTAGGTTTTTGATTCCTAGAGATGAGGAAGTGAGACTAGGGGAAGGGGAGCTTATTTGGCCAAGACCATTAATATCATTTGGTAGGAACATTCCTTTATTTTTACACAATATAAGCCTCCATGAATGACATATACTTTTACAGGCCCCTCATCACCAAAGCAGCATATGCCTTTTCAGTGACTATCCTGATATTTTACCTATTACCCCCAGCATGAATGTCCTGTGTACCTCAGGAAAATCAGCCTCAGTGACCTTGGACATAAAAGTAGGCAAGTTGGGGGCGCCTGGGTGGCTCAGTCTGTTAGGCATCTGACTCTTGATTTCGGCTCAGGTCATGATCCCAGGGTTGTGGGATCAAGCCCCATGTCAGGCTCCAACCTCAATGGGGAGTCTGCTTGAGATTCTCTCTCTCTCTGCCCCTCCCCCTGAGTGCTTACTTTCTCTCTCTCGCTCTCAAATAAATAAATCTTTAAAAAAAAAAAAAAGTATACAAACTGGATATGATTATCCCAGAAAGGAAAAAGGGGCATCTGTATTGTATTCAACACACAACACTACCCCAGGGCAGGGAGCCCTTTACTCCTGCTGCCACTAACCTGGACACTGCACCTAGTTTTGACCAATGGCAAACCTACAGACCAGCACACACTCCTGACAATGAAGCAGGAACCAGAAGTCTTTTACATCAAAGCCTAGGATTCAAGCGTCAAAACCTGCACAACACTGCCTCTACATGGGAGTCACAGATTCAGGACTACTGGCTTCTGTAAAATCTGATCACCAGAGTTCACGACACTGTACTTGTCCATATCCTCAAAACCAGGAGATCAGAGATCCTGGTTGAACAGTGCAAGTTTATGACTGCTGCCCCAGAAAAATTCATTATAAAGTCCCCTTTCCCTCCCAAAACTGTGTTGTTGCAATAAATCCCATGGTCATGCTCTTTAGAAAGAGATAATGCAAGCATGGCAGGTTATTGTGGTAGTACAGAGTTGATCTGGCTCCTCACCTGGTGAGGCTTATGGGATTATTAATGGAGTGCCAGAGGAGAAGGACTCAGGACAAACTAACATCCCTATTTTATGTCATTGTCATCTACTAGAACCATTTTTTCTCGAAAAATAGAATCTTGTAATGTTTAGGAATTTTTCTAGTCAAAATGGCCTACTTGCTGCAGTGGAAGGGAGAAGTATCTTGGGAACAGGTGTATAATTCCTATCCCCTGAAAACAAAAATCCAGGGTGATAGGTCTGGTGTTCTTCTGAGATTCCATATCTCAGATACATTGTGGAGCCCACACTCCTTACAGCCAACCATCAATGAGAGGACCCCAACAGATCTCAAATAGAAGCTTAAAAAGACTCAAGTCTGCTTTGATTCCAATTCTCTTGTCCTTTCTACCATATTATCACATTCAGAAAAGTGACAAACTAATTATGAGTTAGTAAAGCAAATACGCTACTCCTCGGGGTCACATAACTATCACAATTTTTTTTTTATTGAGGTGAAATTCAAGTAACATAAAATTAACCATTTTAAAGTGTGCAATTCAGTGGCATTTTGCACACTCACACTGCTGTGCCAATCATAACTTCTATGTAGTTCCAAAATATTTTTATCACCCACAAAGGAGATGTGTACCCATTAAGCACTTATTCCTTACTCCCCCAAAACCACCTCTGGCAACCATTAATCTATTTTCTGTTTATATGGATTTACCTGTTCTTGATATTTCATATAAATGGAAACATATTTGATATTTTATGCCTGACTTCTCTCCTTCCTTACCGTACTTCTTTCCTTTCTATTTTGAATAATATTCCATTTATGTATATAACACATTTTATTAATCCATTCACCCACTAGTGGGCATTTGAGTTGTTTCCACCTTGTGGCTGCTACTATGAACACTCATGTACAAGCATTTCTTTGAATAGTGTTTTTTAGATTGAAGGGGCATATATGTAGGAGTGAAATCGCTACATCTGAGATACTACCAAACTATGTTCTACAATGGACGCACCATTTTATACTCCCATGAGCAATGTATGAGAGTTACAATTTCTCCCTATTCTCATCAACAGTTATTTTCAATTTTTGTTTATTACAGCCTAGTGCACGTGAAATGGTATCTCAAATATATTTTCTATACATGGGATCATGTCATCAAAGAATAGAGGTAAGGTTTTTTTTCTTCCTTTCTAATTTAGATGCTATTTATTTAAATTACTTATTTATCATCACCTAATTTTTCTGCCTAAAACTTCCAGTACAATGTTGAATAGAAGTAATAAAGTGGGTATTCTTTTCTTGCTCCTGATCTTGAAGAAAATCTTTCATTAGTATGATGGTACCTTTGGGTTCTTCATAAATGCTGTTTATCGGGTTGAAGAAGTTCCCTAGTTTTTTGACTGATTTCATCATGAAAATGTGTTGGATTTTATCAAGTGCTTTTTCTCATAAATAAGATTTTGGGTAGAGAAGAAGGGTAGATTAAAAGTCATGAACGATTAGAGACAGTAAAGGTAACTGATGGCTAGATTGACTAGGAACGCTACAATTGAAAGATGGATGGATTTACATTTAGAAAGGTAGAAGAAAAATGGGAATGCATATTCAATGTAGAACAAGCAACCCTCACAGGAAATGTAAACATGATTTAAAAATGAGTAGGTAGGGGTGCCTGGGTGGCTCAGCCGTTATGCGTCTGCCTTCAGCTCAGGTCATCATCCTAGGGTCCTGGGATTGAGCCCTGCATCGGGCTCCCTGCTGGGTGGGTAGCCTGCGTCTCCCTCTCCCACTCCCATTGCTTGTGTTCCCTCTCGTGCTGCCTCTCTCTGTCAAATAAATAAACTTAATAAAATAAAATAAAATAAAATAAAATAAAATAAAAATGAGTAGGTAATTTTCATCTAGTTTTTACTAACTCCCTACATTACCTATAAAAACCATTCTCTATAGGTGTTCCAGCAAGCGTCCTGAGGTCTCTCAGCTGACAGCCAGCAACAACGAACTGTGAAGTATGCGAGTGAAGATTTCATGGTGATTCCACACTGAGCCCTCATCTGAACAGTAACTGCATAAAAGTGACAAAGAACCATCTGAGTGAACTCGGTCTATCCTGAGAATCAAGAGAATTAAGAAATAACCATTGTTGTTTAGAGCCACTGAGTTTTGGGGTGCTCTGTTATACAGTAATAGATGCATGAAAAAACAAACATATGAGCACAGACTAGAAGAAAGGCTGCATAATGGGGACAGGCCAGACAACAGGATACAGTTATTTCTAAACTCAAGTAATTCACTCACTAGGCATTTTATCCAGTGGGCACAAGGCCAGGTCACAGACACTAGAGATAAATGTGTATAAAATAGTTCCTGCTCCAGAGGAAGTCACAATTTAAGGAGGAGGAGAGACGCTGTCTATATTTAGCAAGCAGCAATAAAATGGCACATGCCCTACAAAAACGATGTGGACTCAAAGTTATGGGAGCAAGAAGGAGGTAGTGATAAATTCTGGAGAGAGACAAGGGAAGAAAGAGATTTCCAAAATACAAGGGTTGCGTTCGTTTTGAAAAGTGGAAAATAAGGAGGGAAACTTTCCAATAAAAAAGGAACAACATGTATAAAAATTCACAAGTGTTAAATTATGTCTTATTCAGAGGCTGTAAGAAGCCAGATGTGGTTTGAGTATTGGTGACAAGAGGAATAGTGAGAAATGGTGGAGGATGAAGGGGATGGCATTTTAAAGGAGTGTGGGCTAATCTGTGGGCTAAAAGAAGACAACCACTGAGATGAATAGTAGCATAACATATTGAACAAAGATCAAGAAGACAATCCTGATGGCTTCAGATTTTTGCAGAAAAATAGGAAAAAAATATTTACTCAATTAGCATCAGTCCAGGTTATACTGCCTTTCTTGGCAGGTAATAATGAAGATGTAGGCAGCCACTGTGGAACTCTCTGGAAAGGGATCAGTCATTCAGGTTGATGTAACATGCACCTGATGTTTATTAGATGAAAACAGCCCTATGTTATGTGTCAAACTGTATCCTTTCTAATTTCCCTTCCCTTTCTCTACTCTTTCCTTTACTACTATACCCATAACCTCCAACTGAAGAAAATTATTGTTTATATGGTCTTATATACTGGAACAAATTTCATTTCAAAGCTGAATGGAATGATCATCACAAATGAAAGTGAAAATGTTAACAAGTGAAGACCATGACCCAGTCATCACACTGAGACTTGGAGACACAGTTTCAAGAATTCCCAAATTATCTTATGTCTTTATGACTGTACTTTTGATCATCCTTCCTAACAGCTTTCTTTCACTGGAAGTCAAAAGTTATCATAATCCTTTTGGATTGCACTGCTCAGCTCTTTCAACATTAGCTAAACTCTCTCACTGAAGCCCAAGGACTACTAGCAAAGAATAGAAACAAAACTTCCAAATAAACAACTGATTTGTTGGTATAGTAACCAAAAAGGGGATAACCCCACCGCCACCACCACTTGATGCATTGGAATTAAATTACCCCGGATCTACATAAAATATTACTACTAATACACTTTATATGCACGTTTACGGCTAATAATATTATTAATAATAATAGTTAACTCTCATTAAGCACTATGTGCCAAATAATGATCTTAGCATTTTATATTGATTAATTAATTAAATTTTCACAATAGCACTATGAGGAAGTTCACTTTCACTTGGGATGCTCTTTCTTGGAACCCAACTACCATGTTGTGAGAAAGCCCCAATCATGTGAATATTCCAGTCAACAACCCCAACTAAGCCCACAGCAACAACCAGCATCCACCATCAGGCATGTGTACAAATGGGCCTTCCGATAATACTAGCCTCTCAGGCTTAAAGTCTTCCACTGAGGTCCTAGAAACAATGGAGTGAAAACAATCACACCAGCTGCTCTATGTCCTAATTCTTAATGCAGAAATAGATAATTAATAGAGTAATAGAATGGGCGACTAATATTCCCACATTGCAGATGAGCAAACCCTGTTGTTAACTATTTATTGAAATGTCTGTTCCCTCCACTATGCTCCCTTAAGTCAGATACTGTGTCTTATTTGTCATTGCATTGCCTGCACTGATCCTGGCATGAATATATGGCAATTGAATGTGAAGAAATTATGAGAACCATAGATGGAGAGCAGAGAGAGCCATTCTTCTAAGTGCATTTTTCCTGTCTTTATCCAATTCCCTTAAGAACAGTCAGTATTCACATAGGCAGGCAGACATAAATTTTTCATTTATTACAAAGAATGAGGCCTGTGAAAATTACATAAAGAAGGTGAATTACAATCTGGAACTGATTTAAAGAGTTATTTTTGAGGGAAGATTGTTGAAGCCTGAGTAACTTTTTACCTACTGAGACAAAAGAATGTCCTTCTTTCCTGATGTTATGTTTATCAATGGCAGTCTCCTAAACCAATAGATGGCAAGGCCATGTAGTAATGAAAGAGCCCAGAGCCTAGAATCTTTCCTATACCTAAATTTTCATTTACTGTTGCATTAGTGCCCTCTCAGATAATGTCACTGGCTCCCTGATTTTATGTACACATGGCAGAGAAACTCATGCAAGCCTACAGGGATTCCCTTAGTTGTCTTTACTGTCTACAGACTTTCTTTCCCTGGCTCATGAGTGCTTTGAGCCTAGTGGCATGCCCTTGTGATGCTTTGCAACAGAAGCCTGCCCTTGCACTACTGAGCCATACGCCAAAAGTGGCTTGGAGATTATGTCTCCCTTGGAAGACTTAGCTCATGACTGATGGGCACAGGCTTATGAAAGCTCAGCTCCCTCTCTTGGAATTGGGACAAATTATTAAATGTAATTTACAATCCAGAGTTCCCTTCAGGATCCACCTGAGTCCAAGACTTGAGATCTTCTTCCTTCCTGCCCTATTTCCCACACTATTTTCCTAGGTACACATCTTTAATAAATCAACTGTCCACAAGTCTTCATCTCAGGATCTGCTTCTTAAGAACACTAAAGTAAAATGTATCAACAGCTTTGTTGAGAAAGAGAAGTAAGCATCCTATTAACAGACAATCATAAGACAATCATATAGCTTTAACTTCCTAGCTATATTCAGATTTCTCCCAGGGTACTGAAATAATGCAGAGAAGAGACCCATCAGGCACAAAAAAATGTGAGAATAATGGCTTTATAATGCTCCCAGTCATCTTAGGGGCAAGCTATATGAGAGCTCAAGCATTCAGATGTGTCAAATTATACACACAAACATACACATATATGTTATATATGTACAAATTACATATTTATATATAATATATATTATTACAATATATATCAGAGTTAAGTATCAATTCTTTTTTTGTTTGTTTGTTTTTTGAGAGAGAGAGAGTGTGTGCACCCTTATGCGTGGGGAGGGGAAGAGGCAAAAGGAGAGGGAGAGACAGAGAATCTTAAGCAGGCTCCACACCAACCATGGAGCCCAATTTGGGGCTTGATCTCACAACTGTGACACCTGAACCAAAATCAAGAGTTCGATGCTTAACCGACTGAGCCACCCAGGCACCACATCAGGGTTAAGTATCAATCCTACTATAAGCCATACATTTTGCTAATAGTCCTGATACTGTGCTCAAGGGACTAAGTAGGGATTACTAGTAAGGACAGAAGATCACGGGGTTTACTTCATCTAGTGGGTATAAGTGTATGATAAAGTTGAAGTCACATATTATAATCTGCAAGATATATACACGGCATAAAACCACATTCCATCTGGGGAACTGTTCAAAAGAGCGTGGCTTAAGTGGAATCAGGATGTTCTGCAGAGCACCACACTAGGGCTTTCAGCATCAATTCTTGGTACTGAATAAGAATCAAAATTTTCAAATATAATGATAAGTGTACAGGTGACTACAACCAGAGTCTGAGTCTCTGGAAAAGAAGCTAGCATGGATCAAGTACGGGGGTTCAGATTCAAAACTAGCTTCCAGATTGTGAAATACAAATAAGGCAGCAGAGACCCATGGATGGTTGACTAATTGAGCACACAGTCAAGTTAGTCAACAGACTGCAGTTACACTATTCCGTGTTGGAGGTTGGTATAGCGAAATTCTCTCTGCTTTCATCCAGGTAAGAGGTGTTAGCGGTAGAGAGTTTTGATAGTATTTATAGATCCCACTGCTCATGAAGTGGGGGTGGCAGTGCCCAGCTGTACCACATTCTAATGGGTGCTAGGATGATCATCACGATGTGTTCCTGCTTCCTCCTCCTGCTCCCCCTCCTCCTCCTGCTCCTTCTGCTTTTTCCTCTGCTTCTGCTTCTGCTGCTGCTGCTTCTTCTCCTTCTTCTTCTGCTCCTTCTTCCCCTTCTCCTCTTCCTTCCTCCTCCTCGTTCTTTTCTTCTTCTTCTCTCCTCCTTCTCCTCCCCCCTCTTCTTCCTTCTTCATCTCCATTCTAATTAGCAGCAGCAGCAGCAACATGTATTGAGATCTTACCATGTGTGTGAAACTGTTGTAAACAATTTGAACGTAATAACTCACTTAATTGTCACAACAGCCATATGAGAAAGTTATTATAAAGACCCTATTTTACAGAAGAGGAAACTGAAGTACAGAGGACTGACATAATTTGCCCACATTTCTGGTAAAGTAATAGCAAAGCCTGGAGTTGAACCCAGGTGCCAGAGCCCACATTCTTGGAAAATACATTCCAGTACCCAATGATTACTATATAAGCAACTAAGGTAATGCTGTCGCTAGCTGTGTCTCATATCCAAAGGAATTACTTTTGAATTTGAGGCAAGGGATTCATCTCTCTTTTTCAAATTCCTTTTTAAACTATCATTTCCAAAATCCTGTGGGAACCATATAATCCATAGGTACATTTATACTGAATAACCAGTTCTCACTTCATTTATCTGCCTTCTCACCCCAACTGCACTCAATTATCTCTATAGGAAGACAGTGCATCTTACAGATGTTGCATATTATGCCTGGCATTCAGCAAGCACTTAACAAAATCCTGTTGGCAGATTAATTGCAGATTGATAAAATGGGGATATTCCAATAATGTAATATGTTGCCAGAAGGATGCCATCAAATCCTCTTTCAAAGAGATGTTTATAAATAGGATTCAACCTCAGCCAGTTCAGGTGAATTAGTGTGATCCTACTTACAGTGAAAGGAATAATCTAAAAAAATCCCTTCTAAACCTATGACTTGATACCTCTGGGATCTGTCTTCCTAAATACCCATGTCCCTTCTTTTCAAGGTATTTGTGGCACAAGAAGACTGGAAATCTTGACCTTATACATAATGCGATATTTTGGGAAAAAATCATAAGCTTTGAGGACAGTTTGAGATATTAATTTCATCTCTATAATGTATAGCTCGGTAATCTTGATCAATTTTAACCTCTCCGAGCCTCAGTTTCCTCATTTGCAAATTGGGTCTGATGACTTTAACCTTATAGATTTATTCTAAGAAAATATGGAAATGTGTAGGTTAACACGGTATCTGAAGAACCATAAATACTCAACAAATATTAGCCCCTTTACTTCTAACTTAACTCTTCATAAAATCAGATCATTCCACAAGTTGTATTTCAGTAGAAAATGGCCATTTAATATGTATGAGTTTAAGAATATGCATAAATATGTGTATGAAATAGTTACACCACAGAGCTTAGTAAGGTAATTCCAAGAAAAGTAAACTCCAGATGTCAACTCTAGGGTTGACAACGATTTGATGACACAAAAAATAATCTGCAACTTATAAGGGTAATAAAAAATTAGTAATAAAAATTTTACTACCATTCAGATCAGAATTTGTTTGTTTTTAGAAAGTGAGTGGCTACAATGTGATGGCCATTTACTGCAGCAGCTCAGAGAAACAAAGAATCCCTAAGCAGTAACAAAAGCTATAGAAAGCAAATACTAACAACTGGAGGAATTTTTAAGTTATGTGAATCAGGGTAATAACAAATAAGGATAAAAACAGTAAACTAAATAATAACAATGTAGGTAAGGAGTCCTGTAACAGAATGTCTCAACTCTGAAAGATTATAGGTGGACACAAAGAATAATGTGAAATTAACATTTTAACATTGATATAAGGAAGTGGCTATTTGGGACTAGGAAAGGAGTGCCAAAAGAGGGATCAAAACATGTTTGAGAACCAGGACAGAGTTCAGAAAAGAAAGAAATTAGGACAAGGTCAAACTCATAATCATAAGCCATTCCAGGCTAAGAGGTTCACCACGTTACCCTAATGAAGAGGTTTTGGCAATACAGGAAAAACACAGACTGCTTCTATCTGAATATCAGTATTAGTTTGTTGAGAAAAGTATGGTCATAACTAAACTATTTGATGGAGTGAGTTTTTATTCTATATATTTAGATTCCTCTCAACAATTTTTTTATCTTTCAAGAGGGTTAAAATTTTTTAAAAATCCTTTTAGTTATGGGGCGCCTGGGTGGCTCAGTCGTTAAGCGTCTGCCTTCGGCTCAGGGCATGATCCCGGCGTTATGGGATCGAGCCCCACATCAGGCTCCTCCACTATGAGCCTGCTTCTTCCTCTCCCACTCCCCCTGCTTGTGTTCCCTCCCTCTCTCGCTGGCTGTCTCTCTCTCAAATAAATAAATAAAATCTTTAAAAAAAAATCCTTTTAGTCAAGGATAGAAAATCCAGCACAATTACAGTCAAAGTCTTGGTTTCCAGAATGGCCTGATTCTACAGTTAAGAAACAGCCTTTGTTAATATATCCTAAAACTATATCTTCTGTGGGTGATAAAAGATCACACCAACATAAAATATAAACTAAATATATAGAACCGTTTGTGTGAGTGTGCACCCACACATAGACACTCACAGTTTAGTTTTAACATAGTATCTCATGGGAGAAAAATTCACTTTAACATTACGGAAGTCACAAAACAAGTCAATTCAGGATCCATTCTGACTTCGCAATTCAGATAGTTTTATGCTAGAATAATCAAGTTTCAGGGAACTAATTGTCATCAATCACTCAAAATAAATCTGAATGATCTTCACATATAAAGATCATAAATGCTAGAAATATGTGTACATAGTTAACATATATGAGAATTTTATTGGGGACTATGTAAATGAAATTCATTTAAAATTTCGCATTCATGATATTTCTTGAGTTGGTATTTAATAGCAATTATAAATTTAACTTGGTATACACAGGCAAATTATACAATCCAAATGTTTACCAAGTTTAAATTAATTTTCATTACTAAAAACAACATAGAGCATTGAGAACACCCAACTGCATTCAATTGCATTTGATTTAGCCACTAAAATTATCTGAAATAAGCAGTAATTTAATATCTACAATATTAATTCTAAATTCAAATGATATACTAATTAAAGACTTTTCAGATAGCTAATTACTTTAAAATGCAGAATTACTTTTATTTTTTGAAACAGTTGTTTAACTTAGAGCATTACACATTTTACACTTGGATATTTCTTCATTCGCATAATGACCCCTCTATAATTTTATGGGTCAAAGATAAATGAATGAACATATGATTACTTCAGCCATAAGTACATGATGTCATTCATGGAAAATGTTGATGCAAACAGGACATCTAGACCCATATCCGTCTATGCCTGCAAAATTCTAGGTTCTCTGAAGTAGGCAACCATGTCATCATTAACTTACTAGACCCCTCAAAACCTGCTGCATGATAGGTACTCTGTATATGCAATAAATGTGACCACTGACATTATTCTTTGGGGAATGGGATGCTTAGTGCTTATTACATAATTTTCTACCTGTAAAATTAAATTAATCACCCTACAATAAAATATATGTCTTGGTAGTGGGATGGCGAGATCTGGAATAAAACACACTGAATTAAATACAGTGAGAGACTGAATACACAAATGGACAATAGCCAAACCATATATAAAAATAGAACTCTAGCTCACAATTGGCAGCAACCATCCTAGGAAACCAGACTACTATCTACAAGTCAAACTTATAAGGAAAAATCATTATCTCTAGCAAAAACCCAGGAAACCAAACAATAACCTCTATAACAATCACCCCCCAAAAGCCAATATTTGATTACCTCTTACTAATCCCATAGGATGCCCCACTTCTAGTTAGCCCACCTACAATTTTTCCATACTGAAAGCCTCCATTCACAGCATACCTGAAGCCTTCCCCATTTTTAACTATTAAGCCTTCCCACTCTTCTGTCTGCCTGTAGGTCTCTACTAAACACAAGTGATAATGGTTATCTCCTTTGCTATAGCAAGTTATAAATAAATAGACTTTGTTCTCTTTTGGGTGGTCTATATTCCATAATGGAAAATATGGGGTGGGTTTATTGATGATTTTAAAATATTTTTTTCTGTATATTACATATATTGTAGTGAGTTAAACTTCTATAATCAGGAAATGTACATGTCATCTAGCCAGGTAAGAGGTAATATACCTTTACACTGCCATGTTCATACACTCTGGATATACGTGTGTGTACAGACAGGGGGTGGCAGTTCAGGAGACGTTGGGGTGAAAGGTTTGTATAGACTGTGTATTATGGATCCTCAATTGGAATATAACCTTACCCAAGCAGAAGCCACCTAGCAGTGTTGCATGTGTCCTTTTGTAGTTTTCTTTCTAGCTCAAGAACCAAAAACCAGAACTCTGATTATCTCCCAACTTTTGACATCTAAGATTTGAAATGTTCTTTGCTTAGAACTGCTAATTTCTGGCAACTGGTTGCTGACAACCAGAAAATATCACTAACGTTATTATTCTCAGTGCATCTGAAGAATATAGATACCTTAAACATGACAATTTCTTACTGCCACAAGAACTTATCTTGTTATCCATCCTTCTCACAGAATAAATAACCCAGAAACAAAGTGCTACGGGAATAAAAATAGCTAGCTATTAATGAGTAATTATTATGTGACAAGTATTAAATGTTTTACATGTATCTTATCATTTAATTTCATAGAGCTCAGTATGGCATGTACTATTCTCCCCATTTTCAAATTAAGAACTTGAGACCTATAAGTAGACTATTTAAGAAGAAATGTTTACTACTGGATTAACTCAGACATTTTTATTCCAAAGCCTATGAACTTAACTGTTAGCTATAATCTCTCCCTACCTCAACCCTCAAAAAAGGGAGATACATACGTACATGCACACCTGACTATAAAATATGAGTCAAGCACTAATAAGAAGAGTAAATTTACCAAATTCTCTGTTTTAGATCTGATAGTCTAATATGCATATGGCTTCTCACATATCTGGATTTAGTAGGAAATGCATTTACACATATATAAAAAGTTTGGATTATCAGATTTAAGAAGCAAAAGATGGGACACCTGGGTGGCTTAAGCATCTGCTTTCAGATGGTTAAGCATCTGCTTTCAGTAGATTAAGCATCTGCTTTCAGCTCAGGTCATGATCCCGGGGTCCTGGGAGTCTCACATCAGGCTTCCTGCTCAGCAGGGAGTCTGCTTCTCCTTCTGCCCCTCCCCCTGCTCATGCTCTCTCTCTCTCTCAAAAATAAATAAAAAATCATTAAGAAGCAAAAAATAAATTCCATTTTGACTAGCTTAACATGTAAGAATGTATTGCTTATTGTAAATTTAAGAAGGAAGTTGTAACTTTTTTTTTTTTTGAGAGAGAGAGAGAGAGAGAAGCGGGGAAGGGCAGAGGAAGAGGGAGAGAGGGAATCTTAAGCAGGCTCCACGTTCGGTGCGGAGCGCAATGTGGGTCTCAATCTCACAACCCTGAGATCATGATGTGAGCTGAAATTAAGAGTTGGATGCTTAACCAACTGTGCCACCCAGGCACCCAATGAGGTTGTAACTTTCTTATTTTCTAAAATAGGCATTATAAATTGCATAATATATAAAACACCCAGTATGTTGTATAATCTATACAAGACCAATCTATAGACTTAAGCTACTAAGTTCCACCCTTATAGGGTATGTGTGTCTGACAACTAACCATCTTTATGACACAATTTCTACATCTGACAAATGTGAATAATCCATGCGACATTTTGGGGGGTTGTTACCAATAGTAAGAGAGATAATACATTTAAGAACTGTATTAATGAGTGGAAACATCTTGAATCATTCACATCAAAATTCCCTAGTTCAAAACAACATAGAACTAGAAAAATTCCCAATATTGCACGCATGCAATTGCTCAATTTCATTCATTACTGACAGACTCTGGAAAAAAACTAAGCAGGTTTCCAAAGAAAGAATACCACTGTGGGAAAGAAGGTGAGCAGGGAGAAGGGCAGAAGAAAGGGGATAAAAGTCAAAGGAGGACAGAACAGATTAGAAAGAGAGAAGACCAACATGCCTACTACTAATTATTTTGTTTTCTGTTCATAAAGCAGAGTTTCCCAATCTCTTAACTTTTCTGATAACCTTCAAAAGTTCTCCAATAGTCCACTTTTCAATGGTTTCCAACTTGCTTCTTAATTCCTCAGAGAGGATGTAATTAGAAGCTGTATTTTAATTAAATTAACAATCAGACTAATGCATTTAAAGTTTCTGACTTTGTTGCCAAGGTAAAATAGTAATTGAAAACAAAATGGTTAGAAGCAGGCAAAACAGGCTGAAGGTTGAACTGATGGCAAGTTGTTCTCAGTAAATAATCAGAAAAACCACAACAAAGTCCTTCCTGACTCTATTCTCCACCTCTTGGTTTCTCATACTCTGTAGCCTGAAGGACATATTTAGTGTAGGACACTATATTTCCTAAGCATCATCAATGTACAGACCAGAAGTATAGCAGAATAGAAGAGATAAAAGAGAGAATGTGTGTGCATGCATGCACATGTGTGTGTGTGTGTGTGTGTGTGTGTGTGTGTGTGTGTGTGTGAGAGAGAGAGAGAGAGAGAGAGAGAGAGAGAGACAAGAACATAAAGTGAAAGCCAGAGTCACAGAAAGATGCAAAGATGGAGGCATTAGGAATAGTGACAAGGTCATCACTTTAAATTGAAAAATAATCTAGGTTCTAATCTTCTATCAATTATTTTTCATTTCTTTGATTTGAGGAAGTTACTTAATTCTTCCAAACCTCAGTTTTCTCAACCTATATATTGAGTATAATTATGCCAACACTACAGATTTTATTTGGAAATAAAAGGTATCTGTCTTAATCCCTCAAAACAAACTAGATGTTCTATATATGGTAACTCATATTATTTAACTATGCTTCCTATAATTACTTAACTTCACACCTCTGCTCTTAATATTCCACAGGCCGTGGTACCTTCTAAAGGAAGTATGCCCCCATAACAAAATCCCACAGACTGAGTGGCTTAAACAACGGAAATTTACTTTCTCACAATTCTGAAGGCTAAAAGTTCAAGATCAAGACACCAGCCTCTTCTGAGGCTTGCCTCCTTGACTTTCAGATAGTCTTTTTCTTACAAGGACACCAGTCATATTGGATTAAGGCTCCAACCTCATTTAAACTTAAGTACCTCTTTAAATTCCCTACCTCCAAATACAATTACATGGCAGGGTTAGGGTTTCAACATATAGATTTTGGATGAACACAGTTTAGTCCATAACACATGCATTCAAAATGATCAAATCAACGGAAGTGGCTCAGCCTTGACTTATAGAGACTTTCTACATGTTCCTGAAGAACACCCGATCTTGAGACAGAGCTTATTTCTAGTTCTACTTTATTATTCAGACCCTATTTCCAAGATTCCTTTTGTTAACATGCCCTCAGTCTGTGTACTCTTACAAAAATTTAGATGATTGATTGGAACCATTGGATTAAAAACTATTCCTGAAGCCAAAGGCACTGAAATACCATTTGGATGCTATTATTGATACTGTCTTCTTTAACAAATGTACAGGTTATTTTTACTTTTTCAGGGAATTTTTGATGAACATGAAATATTCATGGAGGACAGATAATATTTAAATGACATCGTTAAATAATTAAAAATGTGAAGATCTCCACTGGGAATTACAATATTAAGACTGCAAATACATTCTCATTATCTGCTCTCAATTTCTGAGATATTGTGGAATAAAAGGAACTTCTGAGTAATTTCTCTATGCTATTATTAAGAGAGTGGAAATCTACCTTTGGAGACATAAACTTCGCATTAGATTTTCAGCAGGACGATTATTAAAATATTCTTGAATAAATTTTGGGACTTAAAAATCAAGTGCAATATATAAAAAGAATATACTAAATGCTAGCACTCCAAATATCAGTATGACTAAGGGTATAAGAAAAAGTTTTGAGAACCCGAAGGACTGAGTTTAATTTCAGCTATTATATTTGCCAAGTATATATTCTATTTGCTTTTATATTCCCTTTAAACCAATCAGAAATTGGTTTATATCTATATCTGCTTGTATGTAGTATGGCAATCAAATGCAATGGATTATCTTATTGAATTGTCTCAATAAGCCTATAGAGAAGACTATTTCACAGGAGAAGAAACTGAAGCTAGAAATATTAAGTGAACTGACAAAGATCATAAATGATAAGTGGCAATGGCAGTTATGTAAACCCAAACCTAATCATAAACTTTATTACCTTTTCTCAAAATAATGGTAGCATCATACCTGCTTCCTCATAGGGTTGCTATAAAATTCACTGAAACAATGAAAGTTAAGGAGCTCTACAAATTATACAAGGATTCACAAGTGAATTTTGTTTTATTGTATACTACTCCCAAGCTATAGTAACATTTTTGTCTAATTCTTTACTTGCTAGCAGTATCAACTTGTTATTTTTTTTTTACATATTAAATAGAATTTATCCGTTATTTTACAATAGAAGACTATCATGGATTTCAAGAAAAGGGGAAGTAGAATACAGAACTATTAATATGACAAGTAAAATGGTATTTATTAAAAGTTTATTATGCATTCAGTATTATGCTTAAGGCTGTGTAGGGTCACAAAGACTATTTGAACAATATACAATATACATGTTCTCACTTTTAAGCTTAAACTATGAGCAAGACATTTTTTAAAAAGTAATTATTACATAAAGAATAGCAATATTTATTGTGCACTAAAAAATACTTGGAGCATAACACATGTGATCTTACACATTCATACACAACCATGAAGTTAATAAGAAACTGCTTTATTAATGCCTCAATTTCCAATTGTTCTTATTAACATCTTGGGATCTATTTGATTTATTCCCATCATTCAAGGGCTCTTCAAAATTAGTCATCATCTTGCAAATCAACAAATCTAATGCTTGGTCTTCATTACTCTGAAATATTCATTATTGAGAACCTCATTTTGGAAATGCTGGCCTCTCTTGGATGCCATGACACTCATCATGAGTTCTCCTGCATCTCTTTGATACTATCTCTGTTTTGTCACTATTTCTTCCTCACTTAACCCAAAGTATATGCATATGCCAAGAATCTGTTTTAACATAACAATCCCAGGCAATTCCACAACTTCAATTAGCATCTCCCCAGGTAAAGCGAAGTATTTAAAAGGCAAATGTAGACAGTGCAACAATCACTGTTTATCAAATATTTATTGATCATCTTCTCTTTGATAGGTGCTTTTCTAGATGATGGAAATACTGCAGCAGCAAAGAAAGGACAGAAACCCATGTCCTCATAGAACCTTCTTTCTAGTGGTGAGGGGGAAATGACCCTCTTAATCAGCAAAGATGAAGTTTTAGTAAAAAACAAAACAGAAAAGGAGGGTAAGGAATACTTTCTTTATGTCAAATGAAGACAGTTATTAGATTTGTGCTTCTAAAAACTGTTCAAAAATGCCCATTTGCAGTTTATGGTTTAGATAGCCATGCTTATAAAAGAAAAATGTTAGACTTTTTCTTACTTTGGTGTGAAGATGAAACTAAAAGGAAACTTAATGAAAAGTGACTTAATACAAAGCAATGGGGGTTTCTTCTTACGTCAAAAAAAAAAAATCTATGGTACACAAATGAAAGCAAATTTGCTCGTTCTCCAGCATTATCAGGGACTGAAATACTGTATACATTTTCATTCATTCATTACATATGAAAGGTACATCCTATGAACATGTTTATAACTGTTGATGTTGACCTTGATTGTATGGCTGAAGCAGTGTTTGTCAGATTTTGGCACTACAAATTATCCTAGTTTCCCCCTTTTCCATTCTCTACTCTTTGGAAGGAAGTTGCTGTACACAGCCGCCATTTAAATGGTGGGGATTTATGCTCCCTCTGTTTGAGGGCAGAGAAATCTACTTTATTTAGAATCCTTCCACACGGATTTGTCTCTTCTCCCATTCACCAATTTAGTTGAGTTTTATTTATATCAGCATGGATTCATGAATATTCATTTTGTACTTCGAGTTATAATATTACTTCATGTATTCTGTGGCTCAAATTCTTCCAGCTTTGGCCATTGAGAGCTCTTTCAGTTGGTTTCTGTGCCCCTTTGACACAATCGATGTGGTTTTCTTTGTTTGAGCACTTGTATATTTTCTGACACTGTAAGTGCTTCAGGCTCATCTCATATATGGCCTAGAATCAGTCATTCCTCCACGGAGTGCTGGTTCTTTTACTAACACATGGTATTAGAAACCATCTGGATCTTGAGTGTGCTTATTGTTTCTGTGGTGTCACTTCTTTTAAGTCCTCTCAGTACACAGAAAAAAGAATAAATATTTATACTAACCCATATATATATATAGTTAAACATGGGATCTTACCAATATACCCAGCTCTAAGCCATTACCACATGGATTTTTTTACGCTCCTTCTTTTACTTATCTGCAAATTCCCACTCCAATAATAAGAAGCCAGGCTCCTACCATTCACCATCCCTTTACTTAATTTGTCAATTCCAGTATAGATGCATAGAAGTATCAGATTTGTTACCTCCTTTCCCCAAGGGAAACAGCTTTATCAACCAAAATACAGTGAGCATGCACAGTTCCTTTGTCTTCAGTATTGCAGAATCCACTCATTTCTAGTTACTTAGGTCAGCATTCCCTCCCCCCACCCCCACCCTCTTCAGGGAGATTTTTTCCATACATTTGTAATATAGACAGATATTCTTGACTTATCCTACATTCTTGTCTGTGATACCCCAAGCTCCTAAATGACCTAATATTTGTACACATTAAGGTACATTATTTATCCAGTAAAGTTCTGTATTTTTCAAAATGCATACTGCCCTGTATGATACATTACAGTATCATAAGAATAGCTGTTTCACCACAAAAATTCCCTATACTTCACCTATTCAACTCTCCCCTGAACCCTAAATCCCTGGAAACCACAGATCTTTTTACTGCCTCCAGATTTTTGCTTTTTCTAGAATGTCCTTTAATTGGAATCATATAATATGTAGCCTTTTCAGATTGGCTTCTTTCATGTAGAAATATGTACTTAATGTCCGTACATATCTTTTTGCCTTGATAGCTCATTTCTTTTTATTGTTCAATAATATTCCATGCTATGCATATACCACAGTTTATACATTAATTCACCTATTGAAGGACACCTTGGCTGTGTCCAATTTTTGGCAATTATATAAAAAGCTGCCATAAACATTCACATGCACATTATTTCCTGGAAGTAAGTTTTCAACTCAAGTAGGTGAATACCTAAGAGCACAAATGCTAACCCATATGGTAACAGTATGTTTAGCTTTGTAAGAAACTATCAAAATGTCTTTCAAAGTGGATATATTCTGCATTCCCACCAACATTAAATGAGAGTTCCTGTCGCTCCACACCCTTATCAGCATTTGGTGTTTTCAGCGTTTTGGTTTTAGAAATTCTAATAGATATATAGTGGTATCTCCTTATTGCTTAAATTTGCAATTGTCTAAGGACAAATGATGTTAAACATCTTTTCATATGCATATCTGACACTTCATCTTTGTGATGTGTCCGTTCAGATCTTTGGCCCATATTTAACTGGGTTGTTTTCTTATTGTTGAGTTTTAAGACTTCTTTGTATATTTTGGATACTAGTTAGTCTTGTAACACATACATGTTTTGAAAAGATTTTCTCCCAGTCTGTGGCTTGTCTTTTCATTCTCTTAACAGTATCTTTTTCAGAAGTTTTTAGTTTTAATAAATTCTAACTTATCAAAACGTCACGTAAGCTATTTAACTGAGTATAACAGAAATGCTTCAGGTCTGAGACAACCTTCTTCTGAATAAGTGATACAAACCATACATATTGCTTGAGATTATCATGTTAATCTGGGCTACTGTGCCTCTGAAAGAACAAATAGGAACCTGGGAATCTATGCTCCATGAGATTTTTCTGGTTTCTCCTATGCATGATGATTACCTTTGTCCTTGAAATTATTCGTAAAGCTCTACATGTATAAGATTCGTGATTTATGTGAATCTGGTTTGATTCTTTATATTATTTCACTTTCTAGTTAGAACTTAAATTACTATTGTGGTCTTAAATATCTTTGTATTCTCTATGGCAAAGTTGAGCAAATTTGAATAAATGTTTGCAATTACCCCACAGGTATGAGAAATTTCACATACTCATTTAATTTTTCAATAAGCCTATGAGATAGGTATTATTATCACTATTTTACTGATGATTTTATTAAGGCTCAAACTTTCCCAACCTTATGTAAATATCAGAGACCAAATAATGCAGATATGTTACTTTGAAGCCATGCTATTTTATCATTCTAATTTCTTTGGGTCTGGGAAACTGGTTAGGTCCTTAACACATAAATTTAGTGTGTTATTCTGACCACCAACTGGAAACAAATAAACCTGTTATTTAATAAGTTAAAAAGTAAAATGATTGGATAACTTCAGAGATATGTATTTACCATTTATATATCAGCTCTCTTAGAAAACCTGATTTATGAAAAGGAGCAGAATATGCCACCTCAATATATGCTTCCTTAGCATATTCATTATTTGAGCTGATTATTTTTCAGAAACTACAAACAACAGAGAAGCTCTAAAAACTGAATAAAAATTACCCTTTGTAACACCCACATTTAAAAGGAAATCCATGTTTGTAAGGATGTTTCCCTCTCTCTACCAGGAAGAGAAAGATAACCAAATCTCTAAAAAGTTTTACCAATGAAGAAGGAACAGATTTAAATCTGCATAACTACTATACCCTGTTTACCTGCTTTTCTTGATAGCATCTCCTAATAACTGGTTCTCCCTACCCCCACCATCTTCTTTTGTCTTTACCCAGAGATGTTATTTAAGATGGTAGTTTGGGCCATTTGGGGGAGTTACTCAGTTTTCCTGGGTATCTCCCATGTATACAGGTTATTAAACTTCTGTTTGTTTTTTTCCTGTTAATCTTTTATCAAAAGGGGTGTCTTCAGCCAAGAACCTAAAATAGTAGAGGAAAAATTCCTTTTCCTGCCCATCATTGGTACTTATACTGGGATAAGTGATGGGCTACAGAGATTTATTGAATATTCTATATTTTTATTCTATTTTTTGTGCCTTTTTGTTTCTTCTATCTGGTTTCCTGTTTCCATTTGCCTTGTCCCCTACTCGCAAAATAAGAGTAGTAATCATGGCCCCAATGTTTAAATCATGAGACTTGGCTTTAATTAATACAGAAAAAATATTATCTATTTGTGTTGAAAATTTGCAGACTGCTTTCCCCCTCCTAAGATAATCTAATTAATCCCTTCCCTCACAAAGAGGTTAGAACTCATATTCCAAGCTAATTAAATCTGGAGAACATATTACCTTGTTACAATACAGTGTATCATTTATACATAACTCACCCTAACCTGGTCTTGTATTTCATTCTACTTATAATGGGACCACCCAAAGCAATCTGATTGGTCCTCACAAACACAAAAGAGTAATTAGGAATTGGTGGTGAAGTCAGTGGTGATAGCAGGGTACATGCATCTTAACATAAGTCAAAAGGAGTTCTAACTCTAGCTCATGTCTCAGATTGTTAAACTGACTGCCAATATGTCTGTACTATCAGAGCTTCTGAATCTAAGGAGCAAAAATCTAATCCTAACACAGAAAAGGTATTAGAATTGGGAACAGAAAACTGAGGATATAGGCCTTTAGGGATATTTGTGGCTTTGTAGCTATCCAGTATTTACTCCATCGTTTGGGGGAACTCCTCCTCCCATATGACACAGTCAGGTGGGACTATGAATCAAGTTGCCAAGCACGTTTCTGTTCAGAAACCAGACACACTGGGGTGCCTGGGTGGCTCAGTCATTTAAGCAGACACATTGCCCAAACAGAGCCAACCAGAACCTTCTCCTTAGAATTTGAATCTTGGGCGCTAAACAAAGCAGACTTAAAACAGTAAGAAATAATTTACTTCAACAATGCTCTTCAGATGAGTGAGTGGTCATGAAACTGAGACTCTGTACGTCATTTCATGAGCTTGATTCTTCAGCTTTTCTGATTTCTGTGACACCTTCAAGCCTGTCTGACAAATTCATTTTTCCCTTTAGGTAGGTCTGTTTTGCTTTTTACAAAAACACCCTAATTGAAACAAACCTAGTTGTTTGCTACAGACTGTGTGAACTTCAGCAAGTCACTTAGAATCTATAAACCTCAGCTTTTCACCTGTCAAATGTGAATATATGTGTCCTATAAGCCTTACAGAATCTTCAGGATAGTAAAGGAGATTATAATTTGTCTTGTTTTGCAAGTAACATTCTACATGAAATTACTAGATCTAAGAATAACATGTTCTAGGTTCTTGTTTTGCAAAATAAAAATATGAAGAAAATAACATTTATATATAAACTATATTGCATATCACATACATATTTGTATATATATGCATTTCTATCTATCTATCTATCCACTTATCTTTATTGGTTAAGATAAAAAGCAGAATAAATGGAATCCCAGAGGCAGAGCAATGAGACCTCCAGTGATGATTAAGAGAATGTCAAAGGGATCAACAGAAGATATGAGGATAATTCATAATACCAAAGTGGTGTTTTCATCGCTATCACTCTAGTTTGTCTGGACAAATGTGGAAATTGGAATACAGTCCCATAATATTTACTGTTTGACATATTATAATGCGAAGTGATGATAAGGCTAAGTATTTCTTAAAAAATAGAAAACGATTGCAATAGTGTTTCTCTTAAGGGATTAGTATATGACCAGTGTTTACTGTAGATATTTTTGTCATTAGAAATTAAAAGCATGCAATTACCACTCATGTTGTGGGTTTAGCATTTAAGAACAGACTTCTGCTTAGAAATCATGTCTATCATTAGGATCCTAACAAGTGGCAGCTGTAATGATCTATAGCCTATGCATTCCAAACTCAAGGTAAATCAAGAACTTTTGCCACCAGAGCTATGGTCCAATTAGGATCTGTGTCACTGGGCTGCCAGTAACTTTACGTTCCTCCATTAGGGGATTTACTTTGGATATTCTTGGAAGAGCTTTACCCCAGGTGACTGATGAATTTGCTAATAATGATAAGGAAACTAACACTTGTGTCACCTCTCCTGAGTGTTCGAGAGTGTACTTTGTGTTTACAGCTTTACCCCACTGACCCCTCAAAATATCCCTGTGAAGTTCACATAATTAAAACTATTTCTCTGCAAAAACTGCATTGTAACACCATGCAGGAACCTCTCTAGTACAACCATGGAAGTGCAAACTGCATTTCAGCACTGACTTTTAACAGATGTTGGTCTGCAGTGTAACAAAACACACACTCTCTGAAGTGAGGACAGCTACGCTTCTCCTTCTTCTCAGACTTTCTCCCATGATGGCCACTGTGAACTGTATTTGATTTGACTAGAACCAGGATAAATGGGAAAAGGTTGCTCATTTTCTGTATGAAAATATTGAAGAAAATATGATTCCCTTTAAGTATACAGGGAAAAATACGTTCTTCAGAAGTATAAAAATGTATCTGTTACATACTATTTTATGGTATAAATGACAAAGTTGTTTACATAGTGAGGATATTGATAATGGAACTTAAAAAAGGTCAAGTACAATGAAAACGTAACTAACTTATCAACTTAAAAAACACATTTCTATGTGCCAGAAACTGTGAAAGGACTGGAGATATGATGGTTAATAAGACACATATCCCCTATACTCAAGAAACCTGCACAGTTATCATTGTTCTTGCTACTGTTCTTTGTAATATTAGTTATTTTTCCAATACTTTCACTTTAATCCTCTACATTATTGGATATAAAGTTAGAGGGATACAGCATAATGCTTATTTTCTTTTCTTCACTTTTGCCTTTGATTATCTCAAATACATTTATGCAGATGACTCCCAAATTCAAATCTCAGCCTTTCTCATGAGCTCCAGGCCTATGTTTACAAAGCATATGCTCAATCTCTAAATAACCTACTAATTGCTCAAACACAATCTTCTCCAAATGGAGTCACATAATTCCCTTCCCTTTAAACCCTAGGCACTCAACCATAAAAATATAGGTTCAGTTTCAGGTCCTTGTCACCTAAATCAACTGTCAAGTCCAATGAGGTGGTATCTTTTCCATACATCCTTTCTGAGCTCCCTCATCCAGGATTCCTTCATGCCAACCTTTTATATTTCTCGGTGTCTTCAAATTCTTTCCAGCTATGGTTATGATCATGTCAACTATGCTTAAAAATATCGGCACTCCACCAAACATACTCAAATCCTCAGTCTACTATTGAAAGCTTTCCGTCATCCAGCATCAACTTCTCATTTGGTTTATCTTCCACAACTCCTAATATCATGACCCCACAGGAAACTTATTTGTAAAATACATCAGGACATTTCTTCTTATCTTTCCTCCACTTAGGCCCTTACACTCTCCACACACATGGCTGTCCCCACTTAGCCTTCCAGGCTAATCTCAAAACGTGTTCATTACTTCCTTTAAGCATTTCTGATTCTTTGTAGGCCAAAGAATAAAGTCTGCAGGTCGTCTGTAATTCTAGGACCTTTTGCTGTATTGCATTTATGGGTTATGAAACTAAAGGTATATGTTTATATACCACATCTCCCCTACAGATGTAAACTCAAAGCAAAAATATGTCTGATTTATTTATATCTATATACCTATACATATCTCAGTATCATATATAAAGCAAAGTACATAAATCACAAGTACATACATAGGTAAGTAAATATTCACAAAGCTAGCACACCCTTGTAGCAAAAATCAAGATCAAGAAATAAATTAGTAGGATACCAGAATAATTAATATCCCCTTTCAGTCACTATCCTCACCCACAAGGAAATCTAGACTCTTGATTTCAACACAGCCTAATTTTAAACTTTATATCAATAAGTTCAAACAAATGTATTATTTTGTATCTGTTTTTTTTTTTTGGCTCAAATTTACATGTATGAGATTCATACATGTCATTTCATGTTCTTGTAGTTTATATATTCTTATTACCATATCATGTTTCATTGCATGAATGTATCCTACTTTCTTTATCCATTTTTTTCTGTAGATGTGCAATTGGCTTCTTTCCAGTTGTGGGATATTACAAAGAGTGTTGCTTTCTTGGATCAGTCTTCAGTTGCACATATATAATGCATTTCTATTAGCTAGATAGTGTCTGGTGTATTTTTTTATTCTTCACATCTAATTCAGTGCTCTGTTTTTGAAAAAGGAACAAATGAATAAATATATGTGGTATGTTCTTTTTCTTAAGTTGATTTTAAGTTGCCCATGTACTATGCATTTTGCATCCTAAGGCATCAATGTTGGGTTCAAAATAAATGTGTAACAAAAATTGGAGATTTATATATATATAAAACACTTGAAGTTGTATGTCACAGGTTAAGACCTTTTATTACCTAGAATTTGTTAAATGCTAAAGGAATATGGTTCTAATTGTACCAGTACCAAAGAGAGAACTAAGTGTGAATGAAGTTTTTAGGGAGTGGCAGAACCTGGTTCATCACACTTTATCAGTGTATACAAGAGAGGGATTGGGTAGGAGATTAGTTCTTACCAAGGTTCTGATAAAGAGTATGAATACAAACAATAAATAAAAACAATCAGATAAGCCTTTAGAGTTACATATTAATTAATAGCAAAACTTCTTGTATAAGTGTTTATTCACTACCTTAAATCTCTAAGCAAGTGAGTCAAATCATTTTGGTTGTATTCCTTCATTAACAGAGAAAATTACACACTTATAGCTTTAAAAACACCTCACCTAAAGAGTGAGGATCCTTCAAGTAGCAAAATGAACATATATTGTTCATAAAATATGCATTTTCTCTACGTTTCTCCCCTTTCTTCCTCCCTTCTTCTTCCTCCCCATGTCTATTCCTTTTCCCCTTTCCCTTCCCCCTCCTTTTCTCACTCCTTCCCTTTTCCTCTTTCTCTGTGTTAGTTGGGTCTCCCTAGAAGTACACCTGACACAAGAATTTGCATGCAAAGATGTCTTTGAGAAGTGAAGGGAAGAGTGATAGAATGGAGAAGAGGCACATGGAAGAAAAACCAGCTCAATAACACAGTGAGTGACCAGAGCTCATCCAGTGGGCAAATTGGGAAATGATGCAAAACAACTCATAAATATCCCCACCAAGAGGGGAGGGAGGGGGGGTATTTACATACTGAGCTGAGAGTCACTGATAAAGACATTTGCACAGGGGAAGCTAATTCTCTGACATTTCTAGCCTTCTACACCCATATGCATCATGGCCTTTTGCAGTTCCAGAAAGTGACCTCAGCATAGATACAGATACTAGTGGTTGGAACTCCGCTGATCCCCACTAAAATAGCAAGGTCTGAAGAAATATAAACAAAATGCTGACGGTAATTATTTCTTCCTTCTTACTCTAGTCCTAACTTTCCTTTACTTTCTTATGTCTCTTTCATTCTTTCTGACACCACAACCACCATAAAAGGCTTTCAACTCACCTTAATGGGGTGCCTGGGTGGCTCAGTCAGTTAAGCACCCGGCTCTTGATTTCAGCTCAGGTCATGATCTCAGGGTCGTAAGATGGAGCCCCATGTTGGGCTCCATGCTCAGCAGGGACTCTGCTTGAGATTCTCTCTCTCCCTCTACTCCTCCCCCTCTCTCCCCCACCCCCTCCTTCCTTCTCTCTAAAATAAATAAATAAATAAAAATAAATAAAATCTTTACATTCACCTTAATATATCCATGGAGCCATTTAAAAAATAAAACTGAAGATATCTAGACAATAGGAAAAATTAAAGTTAAAAAAAAAATAGATAGATCCAAGGTGGGATTAGTACCCAAAATACTTTCCATCCAAGGGATAAACCACAGATTCACATGAAAACTAGCCACCAACAGCATCGGTAAATATATGATTCACAGTATCTATAGCAGAATAAAACAGTCCAGTTTTCCAGGAAAAGAACTTTTTACTAATACCAAGATCATAGAGATTTTCTACACCAAGCCCTCAATAAAGAGAACACTACGCAATGTGGTAAACAATGTCATTCCCAAACTTTCTAAAGAAATAGAAGATGCATAAATCTAGAAGGAAATGAAACTTAAGGCCTTAAGAGAAAAACAAGCCTGAAAGGAATCATGTCCCCTTTGAAAACTATTCTCCAGTTTCAGATTATCAAAAACAATACCTTCAGGAAACAGTTGTCATAACCAGGGATTTCTAATGGCATCATAGCGAAGTTGATAATTGACCTGAAGATGCTTCAAGAAATCACTGACCATCTCAATGACACACTGACCTTTGAATAGCCTCCAGAGAAGGGTTAAGGCAGTCAATCCAAGAATTGAGGAAAACAAAATATAGGAATCAAAATCACTATTGCTGTCATCATGCTGTCCAAGCATGACAGCTGTAGGGCCTGCCACCACTCTGGGCTTCAGGGGCACTGAGAAAGAAAGGGCTGGCAGCTGTCCACCCCAGATGGAGTCACACAATTCCTCCAGTAATTAGGCCTGGTAGCCACAGTTTAATTAAACCAACAGTATAAACTGGGCCTATTCAGCCTTTCATCCCTGTCGTGTAAGCAGCCCCCATCACCCTGGCTCTCTAGTCTTTCGAGTTCCTTCCATCAAAGATGTTCTATATTTCCTTGATTCTAACTAGCTACACCCTATGCTTACCTGTCCAAACTTTTCACTCTCCTATCTTGAAACACTACTTGTAAGAAATAGACTCATTTTTATCTTTAATCTTTTCCTTAGCTCCTTCCTTACTCCTTTAATGAAAACATTGCTTTTTCCTAAACATATAATTCCCTATGATGATTATATCTTCTCTCAAAGTTCATGTATTATAAATTTGAGAAGAGAGTTGTTCCCCTTTCCATTAAGCCTTGATATTGAAGGAGTGTTAATCCCCCTGTATCAGTCAGGAGAGGCTAGAATGAGCCACAGTAACAAAGAAATTCTGAAATGCCAGTGTGACACAAAAGTTTATTTCTCACTCAAAACACAGTCTGAAGCTTCTCTGTGGTTGTTCCACCTTCTTTTGACATTAAGTCTTCTGGGTATCATTCAGCCAACAAGGAGAGATAAAAACTGAGGGAATATGCACTGTACCCTTACTCAACCCAGTCAGCACATGACATGCTATTTCTGCTTACATTCTAATAGTCATACTCAGTCATATGACACCAACTTAACTGAAATAGTGGTTCTAAAATACAGACTCTTAGGGTTCCCAATAAGAGAAAATAATACTGGCCAGTATCTGCCACAACTCAATATTCTGGTCACACAAATATCCATTTTTATCCTTTCTCCAACACACAGAATACACTCCTTATTCCTAAAAGATACTGGCTAAATTATCGTCTGGTCACTTGTCTACCTCAAAATCAGGTTCTCCATGTGATTCCCACTCCTCCACATCAAACCCACATGTAGCTCTTATCCATGAAGATAAAATATATGTCTCACTTCAATATACAATGTTGGAGTATGGAGAGGATATCCACATCATATACTTCCATTCTATTCCTAAAAGATACTGGCTAAATTATCGTCTGGTCACTTGTCTACCTCAAAATCAGGTTCTCCATGTGATTCCCACTCCTCCACATCAAACCCACATGTAGCTCTTATCCATGAAGATAAAATATATGTCTCACTTCAATATACAATGTTGGAGTATGGAGAGGATATCCACATCATATACTTCCATTCAAAAAGGCACAGAGAGGGAGAGGAGTTAAGATGGCGGAGCATTAGGAGACACCGTTTTCAGCCGGTCCTCCCAGTCGAGCTGGATCGGTACCAGACCAGCCTAAACAACCACGGAACCAGCCTGAGACGCAGGAAGACGCATCTGGATCTCTACAAATGAACATCTCCAGCGCTGAGTATTGAGGTACGAAGCGGGGAGCCCTGAAGCTGTGCACAGATATCGGAAGATAAACGGAAGGGGGAGGGAGCCGCCGCGTTCTGGCACCGAAGCGGCAGCCACTTGCAGGGGAGGCGGCGGAGCTCACGGGCGGCACCCGCAAAACAGCAGACTGAGACCGTGAGCGTGCGCACCGGGCATCTCGCGGATCACCGGAATCCGGTGCACTCTGGATCCACACTGAGACCGGGAGCTCCGGGACGCGCGGGCGGCTGGCGGCTGGCGGCATTAGAAACACAAAGGACAGAGACCCGCCGGCCCTGGAAGTGAGGGCTGGGGCCGCGGTGTGGGGCGCACATCCCGGGACGCTGCAGGGTTGAGCAGCACCAACAGAAACAGAGTTAAAGTGGCCAGAACATTAGTAGAGAACGGGCCGCAATCCTTCTGTTCCGTGACAGAGGCTGAAATTTGGCCGCTGCTGCTCTGACTCTCAGAAGAGGCACAGCAAACCGCCAGGGAAAGCCGCCAGAGAACAAAAGCCTGGAAATACCGGCTCAGAGAGTGCCCATCCCCATCCTCCCTCGCAGGGGACACGGAGACTCTACCCAAACAGGGTTGCCTGAGTATTGGCGCGGCAGGCCCCTCCCCCAGAACACAGAAGGCAGGCTGAAAAATCAAGAAGCCCACAACCCGGGCGCCTGGGTGGCGCAGTCATTGAGCGCCTGCCTTCGGCTTAGGGCGTGATCCCGGCGTTCCGGAAAGGAGTCCCTCATCGGGCTCCTCCGCTGGGAGCCTGCTTCTTCCTCTCCCACTCCCCTGCTTCTGTTCCCTCTCTCGCTGGTTGGCTGCCACATAAATAAATAAATAAAATCTTTAAAGAAGAAGCCCACATCCCTAAGATCCCTATAAAACAAGGGGCACGGCCTGGGACCCAGTCAATAATTTGGGCTCTGGAAACCCCGCAACCTCTCTTCATCAGAATGACAAGAAGGAGAAGCCCCCCCCAGCAAAGAAAAGACAGTGATTCTGTGGCCTCTGCCACAGAAATAATGGATATGGATGTAACCAAATTATCAGAAATGGAATTCAGAGTAACGATGGTCAAAATGATGAGTAGAATTGAAAAAACTATTAACGAAAAGGTTACTGAGAATATAGAATCCCTAAGGACAGAAATGAGAGCGAATCTGACAGAAATTAAAAATTCTATGAGCCAAATGCAGGCAAAACTAGAGGCTCTGACGGCCAGGGTCGCAGAAGCAGAGGAACGGGTTAGTGAATTGGAGGATGGGTTAATAGAGGAAAAAATGAAAATAGAAGATGGTCTTAAAAAAATCCACGCCCACGAATGTAGGTTACGGGAGATTACTGACTCAATGAAACGATCCAATGTTAGAATCATCGGCATCCCCGAGGGGGTGGAGAAAAACAGAGGTCTAGAAGAGATATTTGAACAAATTGTAGCTGAAAACTTCCCTAATCTAGCAAGGGAAACAAACATTCGTGTCCAAGAGGCAGAGAGGACCCCTCCCAAGCTCAACCACGACAAACCTACGCCACGTCACGTCATAGTGCAATTCGCAAATATTAGATGCAAGGATACAGTATTGAAAGCGGCCAGGGCAAAGAAATTTCTCACGTACCAAGGCAAAAGCATCAGAATTACGTCAGACCTGTCTACACAGACCTGGAATGAGAGAAAGGGTTGGGGGAGCATATTTAAAGCTCTTTCAGAGAAAAACATGCAGCCAAGGATCCTTTATCCAGCAAGGCTGTCATTCAGAATTGATGGAGAAATAAAGACATTTCAGAATCGCCAGTCACTAACCAATTTTGTAACCACGAAACCAGCCCTACAGGAGATATTACGGGGGGTTCTATAAAAGTAAAAAGGCCCCAAGAGTGATACAGAACAGAAAGTCACAGCCAATACAAACAAAGACTTTACTGGCAACATGGCAACATTAAAATCATATCTCTCAGTAATCAGTCTTAATGTAAATGGTTTGAACCATCCCATAAAACGCCACAGGGTTGCAGATTGGATAAAAAGAAATGACCCATCCATTTGCTGTCTACAAGAGACTCATTTCGAACCCAAAGATGCATTCAGACTGAGAGTAAGGGGATGGAGTACCATCTTTCACGCAAATGGACCTCAAAAGAAAGCTGGGGTAGCAATTCTCATATCAGATAAATTGGATTTTAAACTACAGACTATAGTTAGAGATGCAGAAGGGCACTATATTATTCTTAAGGGAAGTATTCAACAAGTGGATATGACAATTATAAATATATATGCCCCCAACAGGGGAGCAGCAAGATACACAAGCCAACTCTTAACCAGAATAAAGAGACATATAAATAAAAATACATTAATAGTAGGGGACCTCAACACTCCACTCTCAGAAATAGACAGAACACCCTGGCAAAAACTAAGCAAAGAATCAAAGGCTTTGAATGCCATACTCGACGAGTTGGACCTCATAGATATATATAGAACACTACACCCCAGAACCAAAGAATACTCATTCTATTCTAATGCCCATGGAACATTCTCAAGAATAGACCATGTTCTGGGACACAAAACAGGTCTCAACCGATACCAAAAGATTGAAATTATCCCCTGCATATTCTCAGACCACAACGCTCTGAAATTGGAACTCAACCACAAGGAAAAATTTGGAAGAAACTCAAACACTTGGAGACTAAGAACCATCCTGCTCAGGAATGACTCGATAAACCAGGAAATCAAAAATCAAATTAAACAATTTATGGAGACCAATGAGAATGAAAATACAACAGTCCAAAACCTATGGGATACTGCAAAGGCAGTCCTAAGGGGGAAATACATAGCCATCCAAGCCTCACTCAAAAGAATAGAAAAATCTAAAATGCAGTTTTTATATTCTCACCTCAAGAAGCTGGAACAGCAACAGAGGGACAGGCCTAATCCACGCACGAGGAAGCAGTTGACCAAAATTAGAGCTGAAATCAATCAAGCAGAAACCAGAAGTACAGTAGAGCAGATCAACAGGACTAGAAGCTGGTTCTTTGAGAGAATCAATAAAATTGACAGACCACTGGCAAGACTTATCCAAAAGAAAAGAGAAAGGACCCAGATTATTAAAATTATGAATGAAAAAGGAGAGGTCACGACGAACACCATTGAAATTGGAAGGATTATTAGAAATTTTTATCAACAGCTATATGCCAATAAACTAAGCAATCTGGAAGAGATGGAATCCTTCCTGGAAACCTATAAACTACCAAGATTGAAACCGGAAGAAATTGATTCCTTAAACAGGCCAATTAATTATGAAGAAATTGAGTCAGTGATAAACAACCTTCCAAATAACAAAACTCCAGGCCCGGACGGTTTTCCTGGGGAATTCTACCAAACATTCAAAGAAGAAATAATACCTATTCTCCTAAAGCTATTTCAAAAAATAGAAACAGAAGGAAAGCTACCAAACTCATTCTATGAGGCCAATATTACCTTGATCCCCAAACCAGGCAAAGACCCCCTCAAAAAGGAGAATTACAGACCGATTTCCCTAATGAATATGGACGCCAAAATCCTCAACAAGATACTTGCTAATAGAATCCAACAGTACATTAAAAGGATTATCCATCACGATCAAGTGGGATTCATACCTGGGATGCAAGCGTGGTTCAATATTCGCAAATCAATCAGCGTGATACATCATATCAACAAGAAAAGACTCAGGAACCATATGATCCTCTCAATCGATGCCGAAAAAGCATTTGACAAAATACAGCATCCTTTCCTGATTAAAACCCTTCAGAGTGTAGGAATAGAAGGTACATTTCTCAATCTCATAAAAGCCATCTATGAAAAGCCTACTGCAAATATTATTCTCAATGGGGAAAAGCTGGAAGCCTTTCCCTTAAGATCAGGAACTCGACAAGGATGCCCACTCTCGCCACTATTATTCAACATAGTACTAGAAGTCCTTGCAACAGCAATCAGACGACAAAAAGGGATCAAAGGTATTCAAATTGGCAAAGAAGAAGTCAAAATGTCTCTCTTTGCAGATGACATGATACTCTATATGGAAAACCCAAAAGAAGCCACTCCCAAACTATTAGAAGTTATAGAGCAATTCAGTAACGTGGCGGGATACAAAATCAATGCTCAGAAATCAGTTGCATTTCTATACACGAATAACGAGACCGAAGAAAGAGAAATTAGGGAATCCATCCCATTTACAATAGCACCAAAAACCATACGTTACCTTGGAATTAACTTAACCAGAGACGTAAAGGACCTATATTCTAGAAACTATAAATCACTCTTGAAAGACATTGAGGAAGACATAAAAAGATGGAAAGATATTCCATGCTCATGGATTGGAAGAATTAACATAGTTAAAATGTCCATGCTACCCAGAGCAATCTACACTTTCAATGCTATCCCGATCAAAATACCGAGGACATTTTTCAAAGAACTGGAACAAATAGTCCTTAAATTTGTATGGAAACAGAAAAGGCCCCGAATCTCCAAGGAACTGTTGAAAAGGAAAAACAAAGCTGGGGGCATCACAATGCCGGATTTCGAGCTGTACTACAAAGCTGTGATCACAAAGACAGCATGGTACTGGCACAAAAACAGACACATAGACCAATGGAACAGAATAGAGAGCCCAGAAATGGACCCTCGGCTCTTTGGGCAACTAATATTTGATAAAGCAGGAAAAAACATCCGGTGGGAAAAAGACAGTCTCTTCAATAAATGGTGCTGGGAAAATTGGACAGCTACATGCAAAAGAATGAAACTTGACCACTCTCTCACACCATACACAAAAATAAACTCCAAATGGATGAAAGACCTCGATGTGAGACAGGAATCCATCAAAATTCTAGAGGAGAACATAGGCAGCAACCTCTACGACATCGGCCAAAGCAACCTTTTTCATGACACATCCCCAAAGGCAAGAGAAACAAAAGATAAAATGAATTTATGGGACTTCATCAAGATTAAAAGTTTCTGCACAGCCAAGGAAACAGTCAGAAAAACTAAGAGGCAGCCCACGGAATGGGAGAATATATTTGCAAATGACACTACAGATAAAGGACTGGTATCCAAGATCTACAAAGAACTTCTCAAACTCAATACACGAGAAACAAATAAACAAATCAAAAAATGGGCAGAAGATATGAACAGACACTTTTCCAATGAAGACATACAAATGGCTAACAGACACATGAAAAAATGTTCAAAATCATTAGCCATCAAGGAAATTCAAATCAAAACCACACTGAGATACCACCTTACGCCAGTTAGAATGGCAAAAATAGACAAGGCAAGAAACAACAATTGTTGGAGAGGATGTGGAGAAAGGGGATCCCTCCTACATTGTTGGTGGGAATGCAAGTTGGTACAGCCACTCTGGAAAACAGTGTGGAGGTCCCTTAAAAAGTTAAAAATTGAGCTACCCTATGATCCAGCCATTGCACTACTGGGTATTTACCCCAAAGATACAGACGTAGTGAAGAGAAGGGCCATATGCGCCCCAATGTTCATAGCAGCAATGTCCACAATAGCTAAATCGTGGAAGGAGCCGAGATGCCCTTCAACAGATGACTGGATTAAGAAGTTGTGGTCCATATATACGATGGAATATTACTCAGCTATCAGAAAGAACGAGTTCTCAACATTTGCTACAACATGGACGGCACTGGAGGAGATAATGCTAAGTGAAATAAGTCAAGCAGAGAAAGACAACTATCATATGATTTCTCTCATCTATGGAACATAAGAACTAGGATGATCAGTAGGGGAAGAAAGGGATAAAGAAAGGGGGGGTAATCAGAAGGGGGAATGAAACATGAGAGACTATGGACTATGAGAAACAAACTGAGGACTTCAGAGGGGAGGGGGGCGGGGGAATGGGATAGATCGGTGATGGGTAGTAAAGAGGGCACGTATTGCATGGTGCACTGGGTGTTATACAGAACTAATGAATCATTGAGCCTTACATCGGAAACCGGGGATGTACTGTACTGTGACTAACATAATATAATAAAAAATCATTAAAAAAAAAAAAAAGGCACAGAGAGACAAAAGAAACACATAGTAGTCACAGGTCTATAGTAATTTTGAAATTAAGGGAACAAGACCCTGGGAATTGTCCTTTTTGGAGAGGTAGTGGAGATTCCATGAACTGGTTCTATTCTTCAGAAAGATCTATTTTGGTCATAGCTCCCCATGACCTCAAGCTCTTCTCTTGGAAAGTATTCTCCTGCCTATTACCAATGTGAGTACATTGTACATAGGATTAGTATGACCTCCTTGAGGCAATTCAGGCTTGAAGGCTGCCTCTTGACTATGGAAAACTAGGAGACTGGAATTTGTTTTAATAGCTGGAAGAGCATTAGACATTTTCAGTCTGGTCTTGAGGTTTCCCTGGCAATATATTTTCCCCCAAAAAATTATTAGCCTTGGGCTTTGTCTTTTTCTAGTCAATTCATGGTCCAGTAGTCATATCCGAGGTTCTTTCTAGATATAATTTTTGAGCTGTGATTTTCTCTATGTTTAATGACTATTATTACCTTGATGCTCTCTTGAAATAAATACAAATACAGGCGATATACTCTATTTTATCCTCATCCAGAACCATTTTGTCAAGTAAAAGTTAAGGTTTCCTGGCAGCTTTCCTCTAAGCGGTGACTCAGATCCTGTTGTCTTCTATCACATGTCTCTGTCATCTCAGAATTCTTTTTCCATCCACAAAATTGGGAAGAGAGATAATGGGCCAAAGAGTTTTCAATGGTTTGAGAATTCAGACCTAGAAATAGCCTACATCATTTCTTCCCACATTTACTTGACCATAACTAATGCTTGCTCCTAACTAACAGCAAAGAAAATTGGGAAATCTAGCTTTCTCCATGCCTAGGGAAAGGACATAAAATTCATGAGAGATTCAGCCAGTGTCTGTCATAGTCAAACCTTCTGGTCAATAAATATCTGTCTCAATATTCCTTCCACACATATGAAAATTCTCATTCCCGCAGCATAACAGAACACAGTCTCCACTCAGTCACTGACTCTGGTTAAATTTCTGGAATCAGTGCATGAGGCCCAACCATCTCTGTCATCTTTGGATGTAGTTTGTGATGATCCTGTAAACTTTGGACTAAAAGGATAAGTTATCTTCTCCCCTCCCACATAAATGAACACACCACATAGAGTAGTGAAACAGGGACAGGATATCAGCAGTATATACTCCCATTTGGAAAGGTGAAGAATGAAAAATTCACCATTCTCACTGGTCTGAACAATTCTGCAATGTTGCTGGGCAGACACAGTGAAAATCTCCACCCTAGGTTTTAGGATTCTTGCTCTCTGGGACACACCTCTTGCCCATGGTTCTACATGGACTTTGTGCTCCTCCCTTTGGTAGGCTTTTTATTCTTAATCACATCACTGCCCTGTCCAATAAATGCAGGTTGAACATTTCTTTTCTGAGAAGTGACTCGAAAATTAGTCTGTTTCCATCTTTTGGTCCTTCTATTTTACAGTGTAAGTTAATTCTGAAAACACCCAACTGAAGCAGATAGAGGGAAGAAACCAAAGGTAAGATATACTGGCTATATAATCATCTTGTTAAAAGACTGACAACATCACTTCTTTTTGTCTACCAATGGGCAGAACTCAATTACATGGCCCCATCTAAATGCAAGGGAGGAAGAGGACTGTTGTCCTTCTATGTGACCAAGAAGAAATTGGATTGGTCAGTCTGAAACTCTTCACCGATGTCTTATAAAAAGTCTGCTCCTTGCCAGTGATAGCCATTGGGATTTAACATTTCCTCTCTCCCAGTACCATCATTCTTGGGAGCCCTGTGCTTCCCTCTCCTGCAACAGAGACCCTGACATTTTGAAAATTCTTCCTCTCTACCTTTATTGTCATTCATGTGGTCAACACACTTAGACCACTGGCCTCAACATTCTCAAGCTCCTCAACTCTGATGATTTTCTCCACATGACAACTCAACCACCCAATCTCAAAGTCACATATTAGAGCTTAATCTTCACCTGAAACAGTTCCATTTCCAAAATCATTAACCTCACTTTTACCTTCTACCCCACCCCACGCTGTGTCCAAACAGCATCATCTTTATATTTCTTAATACAAAAGTTCCTTCCTAATTTAGTAAGGAATTTGGGGTGCCTGAGTGGCTCAGTGCCTGGGTGGCTCAGATGGTTAAGCAGCCTAGGTGGCTTAGTCGGTTAAGTGGCCAACTCTTGATTTCGGCTCAGGTCATGATCTCAGGGTCATGGGATTGAGATCTGTGTTGGGCTCTGTGTTTAGCAGGGAGTCTGCTTGAGATTCTCTCTCTCTCTTCCTCTGCACCTCCTCCCACACACACTCGCTCCCTCTCTCTCTCTCAAATAAATATTTTAAAAAATCCACTCTTAACCCTTTAATCCAGTCTTTATGCTCATAGCTCCCTATTATTCCAGCTTGCTTAGTCAATTGACCTCTTTAGATCTAGACTATTAACTCCCTTTACTTTTCCCCAATCCAATAACCTTCCCCTTATACTAATTTTTTCATTATCCAGGTTAGGTTCTTTGGTTCACCATTTCAAAAACAGTCTTGCTGAACACCTTATCTTCTCTATTATAAACCCACTTTGAAAAATATCAACCCTAAATGACACTAAACATTCCCTTTCCTTCTGCTTTCACCCAAGCAACTGAACACTGCTTGAGAAAACTACAAAAGAACAAACTGATGTTGCAATTTTTCCATGATCTTTAAATTAAAAGAGGCCCTAATGTGTGCCTGAATTCAGACATTTCCCTAGACAACAAATACTTTCCATTTTCTCTCCATGAAACTCTATGCATATCCTCACCTCACTCTCATTACCTGACACAAAGAGAATCAAAGAGACAGGAATCCTTCATATCTCACTACCAGTTCATAAGACTACCTTCCTTCCCTGAGCCCCTTCACCTCTGTCTTATTATAACTGCAGAGGTGTGCTTTCTCTAGTAGACAACTCACCTATGCTTCAGTGTCCATTCTCATCTGACTTCATAGAAATGAACCTATACCTCCCCATATGTTATGTATCTCGCCATTAATACCACATTTTTCTCAATAGCATTTAACTCCTCTTGTCTGTCTTATCCAAAAATAAATAAATTAAAATGTTCTCATTTATAGCCATAGCTTCAATCTCTGTCTTTATGTTGATGACTGCCAATTCTCCTCTGAGTTTTGATCTACGTTATCTCTAGCTACCTTCTTGACAATTTACATATAGGTTGAACCAAACACATCCAAAACTGGAATCCCTGGCTATTCTACACTCTAAAATCTTTTTTTCTATTTTTCCTCTCTCAATGAATGGTACTACTGTTCATCCTCTTCTACATGTCAAGTACCTGGGAGTCATCTCTGACAACTCCCTCTCCTTTTCCACTTCCATTAACAAATTCTGAATGCCACATCTAAATACACCTTGACTATTTCTATTTCTATTACCACCACATGGCCCAAATAACCTCCCATCTTTCTGGACTATAAAAACATTCCCCTTCCTTTTTCATGTTTTTAAACCCCCCACTTAACCCCAAGTAATCAAGTCTCTTCCCTGCAACTAGAGTAGTGGTTCCTAAATGCAAATCAGTTATTTATCACATGTGTAAAATCCTTCAAGGGATTCTTTTCTGTTCTTTGCTCTTGGGGTACAGTTAAAATGATTAACATGGCTCAGCATGGTCTAGGCCCCAAATCCTGTCCCAGTCTCATCTCACACCACAACCCCCTCAGCTTTCAAAGCTCCAGCTACACTGACCTTCTTTTTAATCTTCAAACAAAACATGCTCTCTCTCACCACAGGGCTTTACACATGTTGCTCCATTTTTAAAAACCACCTCTTATAAGCAACCATTTTCCACAATTCTTTCTTATCACTTTTGTTCTCAAATTAAATGCTACTTTCGTTGACATATCAGACTAGGTCAAATACCATTTTTTATACTACCATTGCACATTGTTCATTTCCTGTGTAAGATGTATGATTTCCTGTTTACATACATGATTTAAATTTATTTGTGCTGTCATTTCATTGTGGTCTACCTTGCCCTCTTCTTAAAAACTCCTCAAGTGTAAGGATTATGTTTAACGCTCTGTACATATTTCCCACGCCTAATATAGCACAGGATATAGAAAGTGTTCAGTAAATATTGTTGAATAAAATACATGAATTAATTTCAGGATGGCAAAGTAAAGAGAAAATTAGTGTGCTCCAGGTATGCAAGTTACCTTATTGAGGCATTATTCAATTTCCTATAATATTTCTGTCAATTTAACTTCCATTAAGTAGTGAATGACAGTTCAAGATTATCTTACCTGAAAAATAACTAGGAAAATTTGTGTATTACCATTTTAATACAGATCCTCCCAGGCTTGGGATTAATTAATATACTATATGTGCCAGGAAAAGTATAGACATAATCATGCAAAAAATATGACACTATCAGATAAGCCGCCTAAGAGAACCTTGAGTGAAACCAGTACTACATTTCAGGAACTACAGGTTGAACAATTCAGGAACAAATTCATGATTATGCTAGGTTATTCTCCTAGAATTATCTTCTTCCAGTGTGAGTTTTAGAGATCTCATATAATGGAAGGGTTGGGACTCTCTGTTTCTCTTTACATAAAATGGTGATATAGCAGGATAAACTCTTGATTGGGAACTAAAAACTTGTTTTCAGTCCTGGCTCTGCCACAGTGTGACATTTTGTACATTGTTTAAAGTTTCTGAAACTCAGTTTTATTCACTTTTAAGATATGAAGGTGAATTTATAAAGTTCCTTTCACATCTAGAATTCTAAAGCTCTTAAATTAGTGTCTTTGTTATGTGTCAACAGCAATCATGATGGGAAATTCAGAATTCATCTGGGGCACCTGGGTGGCTCAGTCAGGTAAGCATCTGCCTTTGGCTCAGGTCATGATTTCAGGGTCCTGGGATGGAGCATCACATCAGGCTCCTTGCTCAGCGGGGAGTTTGCTTTTCCCTCTCCCTCTGCCCCTCTCCCCTGCTCATGCTTGCTCTCTCTCTCTCACTCTCTCATGCATAAATAAATAAAATCTTAAAAAAAAAAATAATTCATCTGGAAAAAGTTAATCAAGTACTGCAGGGTCAAACATAAAATCCTAAACAGTGAGAAAACACACATTTGCACACACAAATAGCAAGTAAGTAAAACATCAAACCCTTCAGTGGTTCCTTGTTAGCCCACTTAGTTCTCCTATTGCTTGATAACCTAAAGAGACATATCCTAAAGAGACATCAAATTGTATGTTCTTGTAAAAAATTAATATGAATATGCTATCAATTTTCCCACTGGGTTTTCAATTATTTCCCAAAATGTTTAGCATGCATGTGAGTGGCATGCCTGAAAATAAACTTGTCCTGATTTGTTTTCCCTTTGGTGGGTCTGGATATTATCCCAGAACAATGAAGCACAAAAGGTTTAAAGAGGTAGTAAATGAAATATAGATGAAAGAGAGAAATTGTTCATACAGCTTGGGAAGAGTTTATCTCTAAAAATAGCTGCCTATATTAAACAGAGATATTCCTAAAGCAGTAGCTGCTAATAGAGCCAGATCATTAAAAAGAAATACTTTTGGTGTGTCATAAAACTTGGAATAATAAAGCATCACTTGCTTAAACTAATAAAGGTACATTAGGGTATGTGAAATGGGAAGACTTGCTAAAGAAAGCAACTGCTGTTCAATGACCAAAAAGGGAAGGAGGCAGAGAGCAGGAATCTTCCTGTAGCAGAAGCTGACATTTTGAAGTTTCAACTTACCTCTAGGCAAGAACAAGCCTCATTCTCCACTGGGGGTAAAAATAAGAAAGTCTTCATCAGTTAGATTCTGATGGATAAGTCTAACCCCCTGGGGAAAGGAGCTGAAGAAATGATCAGATAATGTCCCCAAATCAGGCCTTCAGGAAGAGACTAAGATAGTTTTCTGGGACATCATCCTGTTGGGAGTTATACAAATGAAGAGTATGATAGTCATGGACTTCTCTGGGCTAACATTTCTTTTAAATATACATCGTATAAGTCATTTCCCAGATCCTGACCAAATTCTCTCAATGCTGGGTTGGTTCTTAATCAGTGACAGAGCAAGGGAAGCGTCTTCATTCAAAGCGCTTTTGCTTGGGATGTTGAGTTTGGTTTTCACACCTGAAACCATGGTAGAAAAGTCCGGTGAAGAACTATCTCTCAAGACAAAGTATGGAGGTTCCTTGAATAAAGGAAATATACTGAATAATCAGAAACAGGCTAAAGTTCAGAAACTGACTGTCTCTTGGCTAGGTAAAGAAAATATGAAGAGACAACTCTTCACTGATTACTCAGGCTGAACAGCTAACCAAAGTTGCCTTCCATTGGTCAAACCTCAAATGCCTGATCAAATGTTGGTAATATGCTAGGCTTTGGAGACCTGGTTCACAGAATAATAATAGTAGCTGGACTATATGAAGAGTCCCAGAGCATTGTTTGAGTTCTACAGATGTACAAAACCATTTGACTGCTTTTGGACAGAAATGGACATAATAATTTCCAGAACTGTTTTAAGCTTTCTTTTTACAAAATTAACAAATAATCTACCCATTAATCTGATAAATGGAAAAGGATAAGTGGTAACCATTTGAATTATCATAGGTTGGTTTTCCAGGAAACAGACACTGAAATGGAGATCTGTATGTACAGATCATTCCTTTGGGAGTGTTTTTAGGAATGGCACCTACAAGGAAGTGAGGGAAGCAGAATTTAGCTGAGGGAGAAGTTGGACTGTGATATGGTTGCAATAGAGACCTCAGGTGACCCTACAGGGAGCTCTGGAACCTTCAGAAATGTCCTTTACTGAGGTAAGGGGGCTGGGCCTTGGTATCCCCAATTTGACCAGTCACTGAACGCAAACGACCTCTGGAAAGGGTGCATGCCTTGTGCAAGGCATCTCCCTTTGTTATACAGTACTTCCTGGAAACCTACTTTTCAGCTATGGGCCACCAGTTGGCAATGCAGGGCGGCACATTACAGCATTCATAACACCAATGGGATGCTTTACTGTACATATTTAAAATTCAAGCTTTTCATTCACTGTGTGACAGTTCATATGCTTAATTGCCCTCTGCCTCAGTTACCACATCTGAAAATGAAGATAATAACAGTGCTGACTTCACAATGCTATTTCAAAAATAAAATACAGATCAGACAATTGGAACAGTGACTAGCTTATAGTAAGCAATTAATCAATATCAGTCATAATTGATTTGTATAATCAGGGCTTTCTAAATATGGTTAACATGGTAAAGTATCTAATAATACAGTCAGTCTTCATTTATTTGTATATTCCATATTTGAAAATTCATCTTTATGCCAAAATATATTTTTCCATGGTTTTTCAAGGACATGTACACAGCAAGCAAAAAGGCACAGAACAGACTGATTGCACATATTTCCAGGTAAGGCTCAAAAAGGTGATACTCTGCCCTCTGGTTTCAGCTCTCATAGTGTACCCAGTGTCCTTTTTTCACATTTTTGCAGCTTTTGTTAGTAATTTTGCTGTTCAAAATGGCTCCTAAATGTAGTGCTGAAACGCTGTTTCGTGTTCCTAAGTGCAAGAAGGCTGTGCTATGCCTCATAAACAAAATATGGGTGTTAGATAAGCTTCACTCAGGCATGAGTTACAGTGCTGCTGGCTCTTAGTCCAATGTTAATGAATCAATAGTAATATTAAATAAGGTGTCTTTCAGCAGAGACACACATAAAGCAAGGTTATGTACTGACTGGTTGACAAAAATATTGCAAGCAAAGGCTCACAGGACTCTAAATCTGTATTTCCCCCAGGAAGAATGGTTCAGTATTTGCTAATTCAGTGTTCTCAGTGACTTTATAGAACATAACTATCACAAATGAGAATCAACCGTAATAATAATAACGTAACAATAATAAAATAATAACAATAACAATATTGTACTATTTCTTGAGTCCTAGGTATTTCACATTTATTCTCATAGGGCTGTTGCTGCCCCATTTCAAATACTCTCAGTCCACTGCCACATTTGCCTGAAATGCTGGCTTACAGTTTTTAGTATGCTGTTAGCTTTCTGCCTCAAGAACACGAACCTCTCTGACTCTGCCAATGAGGTCGCTCAGCTGCACGTGAGCGCAACCCAGAAATGTGAGCAAGTTCAAGTCCTGGGGTCAGCTAACCAATGAGGAATGGAAGACTGTAGGTAGAAACTCCAGCATCCCAGCAACCCTGTGGGACAATTTTGAGGCATATTATATCTCAGAATTTCCCAGTAGAATATAGGAAGAGTTTCCTGTAGGGCTAATCAACCATGCTGGCCAGCCTCCAAGATGGCCCCCTTGGTCTTTGCTTCCGAGGAAAACCAGTCCTCTGTATTCCCTTTCCATATTGATTAGGGCTGATCTGTGTAATCAGTAGGATATTAAGGCAGTTATACTGTCTGACTTCTGAGGATATGCTATGAAATATACTGGGGCTTCAGCTTTGGCCTCTCCTGGATCACTTGCTCTGGGGGAAGACAGCTGTCATGTATTAAAAATATTCAAGCAGTCGTCTACAGAGGTACATGTTATGAGGGACTGAGACCTCATATGTTGCCAGCAGCAACATACTAGCCATGTGGGTGAGCCACCATGGAAGCAGATCCACCAGTCCCAGTCAATCCTTCAAAATGACTGCATCCCTAACCAACATCTTGATTCCAACTCAGGAGAGCCTCTGAGGCAGATTTGCCCAGCTAAGCTATTCAAACCTCTGACTGACAGAAACTTATGTGGCATACGGCACCCTGGATAGCACAATCGGTTAAACGGCTGCCTTTTGGCTCAGGTCATGGTCTCAGCCCTGCATCAGGCCCCCTGCTCAGCTGGGAGTCTGCTTCTCCCTCTGACCCTCCCTTGCACTTATACTCTCTCTGTCCTTTTCTCTCTCAAATAAACAAATAAAATCTTTTTAAAAAAAGAAAGAAACTAATATGACATGATAAACATTTACTACTGGTTTAATTCACTTAGTGTTGTGGTAGTTTGTTACATAGCAACAGATAACTAATGTATCCAAACACGAATACGATTTCATTGGCTTTAATCCTTTCTGTCTCACTTTCCCTACTCTCACATGTATGCTTCATAGAACCACCTCAAAAGTAAACTATATACGCCCATTTTCTTATTTTAGGATCGGCTTTTAGGAGAGTTCAAACTTTGACTCTTGGTACTGAAATAAAAGGCTTTTGGAAGCAAACTCTTGGGATGAGATCCTGGGATCGGATCACTCACTGGTCAATGGATCTCATTTCTGGTGCTAAGTGGTGTGATGGTATCTGGAAAGCTGTAATGTCATGATTACTAAAACTCTCATTTTGGGTTGATTAAGGGTTAGATACAAGTAGAAAGGGATATATTGGCTATACAATGGCTCTAATTCTTGAATAATACTGGGAAAATGGCATATATAGTGGAGCAAATTGGCTTTCATTAACTGTCCTAGAAGCCTTGAAAAGAAAGAATGGCAAGCACAAGTCACTCAGCTCTCACTCCAAGTATTTTGTGAAAAACAGGAGGCATTCCTATCAGATTTTAAAGAAAACCCCATTCCCTGCAGCAGGACTGTCAAGTCAAGTATTTGATCATAAAGACAGTAGAGTTATAAAGACTTAATACACTGGCAGCTTTCCTATCTGAAGTGAAAGCTTTATTAGGGACATGTAATAGCCTCATATGAGGTGTATGTCTCACAAAATTATGCTCGGCTTCCTCAATATCTCCTCCTGTTTCCCCTCACTGCCTCTAGACTAACAACTCAAATCAGACCTCAGAACAACACAGAGAAGTACAGTATTACAGTGGTAGAAATTTGCTTATTTATCCAAGAACTACAGAATCGGTTAATATATACGAACAGTGACTAGTGAGACAATACTGGGTTGGACTAGGAAATATGGAATATGAGGCTGCATGAGGGAATTCATTGACATAGCAGCTCTCTCCCATGACTAGAATTTAACAGTCCAAACGTTAAAATGGTATGGCTCCCACAGTTTGAACAGGACAGTAACCTACAATAAATGAGGTTTTTGCACCAGAAATGCCTTGGTATAAAAAGGTAAGAAAGAATCAAGAGGTGAACATTAGAATATATTTATTATGTGAAACCAGTGAACCAACCAGCTGATTACTCCCTAGGAGGGTCCAGGATTAACTACATTTATGAAAGCAGTAAGACTACACCAGTAAGGGACAACAGCTTCATTGAAAAGTGTAATGGTGTCTGTCCTCTATAGATCAAGATTAATAGAATAAAAGATGCTGCAATGGATCTGGCTTCTCCAGGATCAGTGAGGATGGTACAACTCAAAGAACAGAGGCAAGATGGTGGCATTTAACCTTCTGAGGCAAGGTGGACAGATGACTGTCATATGCAATAAGGCTGGAGCAGAAACAAGAGGGTCTTGAAACTCAGGGAACTGTTGCAATAGCTGATATGCCACGGTATTCCTGGAGATGAAATAGATGGACAGCCAACAAAGAACTGCTTAACTTATAGCAAAAGCTGGTGAATTTAGTCACAGCAATGGAAAATCTTGATCTCTCGCCTAGCTTCCAGATTTGTGCCATTTTGAAACCCAGAGCCCACCTATTAAAGGAGAGGTTGGGTTTTCTTGAAGAAAAATATTACAATGCATAAGCACGTATATAAAATATTATCCAAAACTTTCCCCAAAAGGTTCTATGGCCATTCTTCAGTATAAATGTACACTGGGTGGATGAAATATTTTTTTAGCACTTTAGAGTTGTCAGAAAAGGGGTTGATCTGATAACCAGGAGACCTGAAATTCTGGGATGACTCCCTGTTGGTATAGTGATATTGTACAGATTCCAGGTGACAAATAAAACACTAGGTCAGCTCATAGTGAGCCCAATGGGCCCATACAACTGTCCTGTGTCTTATTTTTTTTATCTTCCACTTGGATTTATAAACTGGTGGAAATCCTCCAACACTGCCCCACTGGCCAAGTGAATAAATCAGAAGCAATATAAGACCCAGGTGAGCTTCAAGTGCTACCTTAAAATATCTGAATAGGGACTGGTGTATTCAACATATTCCTTCATTTGATTCATTGGAATGGCCTCTGAAAGAAACAGATGAATCATGGCAGATTAAGGCTATTATCATTTAAACATAACTAAATGATAGTCCCAATCACATCTACTCTACTAAATATACTTTTAAAAGAAGAGATCAACATAGGCTTGGAAGTATATATGGGGTCATGGATCTGCCAATTGTGTTCTTTTCAATTCCAACAGGAAAAAGAATCAAAGCAGCTTTCGTTCACTTGGAAAAGGCAGCATTTCACATTTACTCACTTGCATAATGGCTATGTGAACATTCTAGCTCTCACATACAGTAATATCCAGGGGACTAATACTTCCTTGGTAGTCTGAAGAATATCATCCTGGGTCCTCCATATTAATAAAGGGGATAATGTGAAGAGTGGCCCAAATCTCCATAGAGGAGTAAAGGACTTCTAGTTCCTGGGAGTACTGCCAAGAAAGAGCCCTCAGCTCTTAGTCTCCTTGGGAATTGCCCCTGCTGGAGACAGCCACCTTAACCTGGTCTGTGCTCTCTTCCTGGAGTGGCCTAACTCCAATGACTGATGTATGTGGGGGTATGCAGGCCTGACTGACTCACCCCACCTGGGGAAAACTCTAAAGAAGAAATTTTATTCCAGCTTCAGATTTTCTATTAAAACTGCATCGTAGCTTCATCGCCTTCTGACCAGTCAGCCTCCTTCATTTACCATCTCTTCTAATAGCCCTTCCTAATAAACCTCCTTTACACTAATTTAAGTCTCAGAATCCACTTCTTTAGAAACTCAGTCTGAAACATCATAGTATTTGAACATAGTAAAGAAAAAAATGGCAAATAGTTTGGATGGTCTGTCAAAACACATGCATGTGAGAGTGTAGAATATAAACCTTACAGAAATTCAAAGGACTACCACATTCTAAGATATGCTGGCACACTGCTTCTAAAGTAATGCAAAAATTACTGTATTTTATATCTTCGCCATTATGGAAGATGCATAGTGTTTGGTGAGCCACACTGGATTTTGGAGGCAAAGAGTGATTTTCAAAGCAAAAAAGGATTCTGTGTTAGATATCAGCTTTAGTACAGCTTGCCCTTCAGCTCAGGCCACAACAGATCCACTGACGCGAGAGAATCTACGGTAGGGAAGGACGGCATGTGGAGTTCTCTAGTAAGTATAATAGAAAAATTACAATGAAGTTCCCAGGTGTTCCAGGGCAAAGCCATGTCTTCTGCATTACTCATCATCTGAAAATCTGCCTTTGGGCCTTAGTAGAGACTAAATGCTACACCATGGGAAATAAAATAGCTGTAAAAATGTAGCTGCCTACAATGTGGTCGGTTTTGTAAGACTCACCCAGTTAGACAGGTGCAGAAGCAATCCATCACATGATAACAGCAAATACGGTATTCAAGCTAAGTGGATCTGAAAGGCAAAAGAAAGTTACATATCAGATATTCTACATCTCAATGTCACCTACCTATGCTGTACCAACACTTCACCCTCAACTTGCAATAAGGACTTCTGGTAGTCTCCTAAGACCAGCTGACTAAAATCAGGCTTGGTTCATAGATGGAATAGTTCAAAATACCGACGTAAGCAAAAATGGACTGCAGGAGCTCTGATGAGAGGGAAACCATTCCAGTAGGCAGAACACTGAAAGGTATATTTGATCAATTTCTTCTATAGAATAGAGATCAACAAACAATGGCCCATGGGCCAAATACAGCTAACTTCCTGGCTTTGTAAATAGTTTTATCGGGAAAAAAAATAATAAAGCTTTATCAGAACATAGCCATACCCATTTTTTCCATATTGTCTGTATCTATTTCCACACTTCAATGACAGAATTGAAGCTGAATCACAACAAAGACTTTGTGGCCTGCAAAGCCAGATATTTAAATGTTTATTATCTAGTTTGACCTGATTTAGCATAAGTGATCTAAGATATGTACATACATGCACTATTGGGTAGTAGAAAATTGTCTGAAAAAAACAAGATCAGATGATTGCAGACAAGGAGATTTGGACAAGAAGTATGTAGATAGGCTTATGAGACTAAGCACACATTGCGCAGGTCGTGCTCTCTCACTTCACAGCTATTAGGAAGCATCCACCTTAGATAAAGCACTGAATAAGAGATGGATAAATCTATCCAGATGTGGTTAGCCAAATTCCTTCTGTGAATACACTAATGCTTGCACAATGGGCCCATCAACAAAACAGACATGGTGGTAGAGATGGAGGCTATTTTTCAGAACTATGAGTATAAACTCCTTCCCAGTGAGGCTGATCTAGCAAATGTGGCTGACATGTCAGTAACAAAAACATACTGATCTCTCACAAGTAGGACCCCTTAACAAGACTAACCATTCACTTGGCAAAGCTGTTTACTTTGAGCCCCATCAATTCTGGAGATGAAGACATTCTTCTCTACAGGGATTATTACTTATTTGGGGTATGAGCTTTCCTGCTGTATCCATATTTCCTGGCCCAACACTATCATTCAAAGACTCAGAGAATATATGAATTGTTGACATAAAATACCATTGCCTCAGACTAAGGCAACCATTTTATGATTAAGAAGGTACACGTGACTATGGAATTCACATATTCTACCACATACAGCATCACTCAAATACTACTATCCTGACCGAACTTTTGAAAGGCCTTTTAAAGATTCAGCTCTGGAACTATCTTGAAGACAATAACCTGAATGGTTGGAACACTGTTCTCTAGGATGGGGCATGTACTTTGACCCAACTACATCAGGTAGAAGTAGCATTGGCCTCTTTCATTGTCACTCTCAGTTACTGGCTTGGGGAAATTTCACCTTCCTCACTCATTATTATTGGTTGAATTGTATCTATGAAAAAGATATGTAGAAGTCTTAACCTCCAAAAAAAAAGGAAAAGAAAAGAAAAGAAAGGAAAAGAAGTCTTAACCTCCAGTCCCTGTAAATGTAACTTCATTTGGAAATAGAGTCTTTGCAGATGTAATCCAGTTAAGAGAGGTCATTGGGATGGGGTCTAATCCAATATGACTAGTGTCCTTAGGAGGAGAAGATACTTACATAAAAGAATACCGTGTGACAGGGAGGCAGAGGTTGGAGTTATACAGCTGCAAGGAAAGGAAAGGAAAGGAAAGAAAAAGAAAAAGAAGAGAAAAAGAAAAAAAAAGAAAAAGGAAAAGAAAAAGAAAAGGAAAAAGAAAAAGAAAAAGAAAAAGAAAAAGAAAAAGAAAAAGAAAAAGAAAGGAAGGAAAATGTTGATTGCCAGTGAGACCAGAAACTAAGAGAAAGGAATGTAACAGATTCTCCTCTAGATCCTTTCAGATAGCATGGTGCTGCCAACACCTCGAGTTCAAATTTTAGTCTCCAGAACTGTGAGGGAATAAATTTCTTTTGTCTAAAGTCATCCAATTTGTGGTACTTTGTCATGGCAGCCCTAGAACATTAATACACCCACAGTGGTAGTCTTCGTTGGATTAGAGGTTGTTAACCCAGGCCAGGGATATTTCCATCAGGAGATACATTAAGAGTTTACTGAACCAAAAATTACTACCACCTCCTGGTTGTTTTAGACTACTCATGTAAATAGAGCAGAAAAAAAAGGAATTAATACACTTGCAAGAGATAACCAAATTTCATTATCATGAATAATTCAAGTATCTGATACATAATGAGGGCATGGAAGAGTATGATTGGAATTAAAAGCATTTTCTGGAGTGCTTCTTGATTATCCATGTCGAGTTATAGCTGTTAATGGGAATGTAGCAACCATAGCCTAATAAAAGCACTGTCACAGCAGGAGTTCAGGTCTTCAAAGTTGAATGCACAGGCCACCCCACCACGAAAAGCAAGTTAGACTATTAGAAACAGTGGCCATAGGTGAAGGGAATCTAGAATAGGTAGTAATAGAGAAAGCTGATGAACATAAACAATGGCCTTAGGACCAGATGCAGAAGTGAGAAGTGTAGCCTTTATGCAAGCTATCCATATTTAAAATCTTTTTTAGATTTTGTGTCTAGCCACCACACTGAAGCTTCCTTGAAAGAGAGGACTTGATATAGGGCATAAGAATAGTTGCAAGAGAAGTGTCTGTGTCATACGCTACTGATGCGCTACTCCATCCTCTTGTCTCACCTCTGGGTTTTCTTGCCTCTGTAATAAATGATTTCTAGAATGTTGACAGTGCCCTATCTCAAGTGCATACATGTGTATGCATCTTTTGCCTGAGTGTTTAATGGCATCACGAGGAGTGTGCTCAGATGCACGAAGGTACAAACTTAAAGTGGAGGGAGACTTAAGTTCCTGGGGAAGAGGAGTACATACAGAAGTACCCCAACCTCCATTCCCTGTTGGGACCTTTCTGAGGTATATTTCCCATGGGTTCTTCAAGAGGCCCTGAGCAATTGTACTCCAGTTGCCCATACTGTAATCTACACACTTCATTTATTTTTAGTTCCCTGGCTTACTTTTACACCTCTTCACTTGTATTCCCAATGATCACACTCAAATCCTTGTCCTGTGGTCTGTATTTGGAGAAAACTTAATCAATATACTTATCTTTAAAAGCTATCACAAGGTGAGTGTAATTACCTACACTTTATGGATAGGTAAATAAGACTCAAAAAAGCTAAAGAACCTGACCAAGATCACAGAGTAGTTAGTAGGAGACAACTCTAAAATGCTTACAAATCTTTAGTTCTCCACATAATGGCTTCATAAGTCTTACCTCCTCCACATGCCACTTAGATTATGCTACCCAATTCAAATAAATATACACACAATAAATGTAAAACCCCCAAACCCTAGCTATAAATAGAGAATGACCATAAAAGTGTATATAGTAAGAAAACTTCTCTCTGACACATCTAATAGCTAATGACACCTACACTTTAATGATACGAGGTAATTCTAAAAGACTTTCCTTCTTGCTTTGGGCATTAGTTGCACCTCTCCCCCCAGCTTCTGTTCTGCTTCAGCTGAGCTGCTCAAAACTGAGTACAACATTCATTTACCCTCTCATCCCCACCATGGAGCATGCCATTAAAATCATGGTTACCACAGTTCTGAAAACTGCATTATATTATAAAGGCAGAGTCTGTGAAACTCTCTGCATTGAACTGTCCCCATCAAAAACATTTGTTAGTTTTCAGTATCTAACTTGATAGAATGCACTTATCTCTCGATACAACATTTTTCAGCCAATATACTAGGGAAATTTTATATATACATTCCCAGTTCTAAATGCAACATTTACAATGTGCGGTGAAAAGACAATGTGCAGTAATGGCTACGAATTACATTCCAGATACAACTGATGGAAAATCAGAATCACGGTGTGTCTTTTGCAAAGCACTCTGGCATCAACAAAGGGGATGTGGGTCTCAAACTTCCTGGTACTAAGAGAGGCATCACCGTGTCATTCATACCCAGTGTGAGCCATTTTCTGCCATCCTGAGCTTGTCCTGAGTAGATTTCCACAGTATCTTTTATGCATAGCACTTGTTTTGACAATGCTGTTCAATGACTCCCCCATCCCCACAAAATTAACATTTTGCTAAAGAAAAGAGAAAGTAAAGGAGAAAAATAATTATAATAGAGGAAGAGATGTTACTGCATAAAAAGCAACTCTTAACATAATAAACACATAGATCAGAAAGTGATGTTTTAAGCGTCTTCTATCCTAACAAGCACCATTTGAGCCTTATATAGGCAGTTTGTTTTACTTACATTTTGGGAAGTTTGTCACAGATTTTGGGTTGATGTGTAACACATTATAACTGATCCATTTTAAATAAAGGGAAATTGGCTCCCAGTTCCTGTTTGCTGAATGTCGGATTTTTCTGGGATGATTACTGATGATAGTAGTCAGGTATCTATCTATCTAGTCAATCTATCTATCTATCTATCTATCTAGTCAATCTATCTATTTAATCAGTCTATCCTTCTCATCCTAAAAAGTAACCAGAGGTGGCTTATAACACAGAAAATGTAGGATTTCAAAAAATTGAAACAGTAATACAAAAATAAAAATCCTAGAAAGAACAAGACAATAAGCATGCCAAACATGAAGACCAAGGTAGTATCATCACCTACATCTTGATTTCCTGATATGGAAAATAACGAAGTATAATTTCTGGGACAGAAAAAGAAAATTCCCAACAAAAATTTTATTTTTCTAAGATTTGTTTATAGAGAAAGAGACAGACTGTGTGGGCACACAGGGGGCGGGGTGGGGAGCAGAGGGACCTAGAAACTAGCAGACTCCGCACTGAGTACTGAGCCTGATGCAGGGCTCGATCTCATGATCTTGAGATCACAACCTGAGCAGAAACTAAGAGTCAGACACTTAACTGAGCCACCCGGACGCCCCCCCCCCATAAATTTTAAATGTCATGTCTCATATGGTTTTTTACATAGGGGCTGATTTATAAAAACATATGGACATGATATGGCCATGGCTTTTAATGGTAAAGACCCACAAAAATAGCCAAGAATATGCTGCTAAAGCAGTTTCATGATGACAATTTAGTAAATGGTTAACATGATATGGACTCATTTGAAAAATGATAAAACACAAATGTTTTAATGTATCATTTATTCCTTTATCCCTTTAGATTCTTTCTTCCTTTCTCTCTCTCCCTCTCCCTCGCTCTTTCTAAATACTGTTTCTCAGACTAAAGTTTGGATACAATACAAGTGGGATAACAGGGATGAAGCTACTTTGATGAAAAGAAAAATGCTGATATCCCACGTTGGCGACTAGGACAAAAAGCTACTTAGACATCATTGGCACTTAACTGAGACTAACTCATAATCCCAACCATGTTTTCCTACATGATCTTCCAAGAAAGATTTTCTCCTGTAAGCTTCTTGAATGACCTTGCACAATCTTGGCATTTGGTTGACAATCAACAAATAACTCTTAATTGACTAATACAAAGGAGCTACTCCATCTGAGATGGTGAATGGCATATGGAGTCTTCTTAGCTAGTCATTACCTTGAGCCAACATTCAGCTGATACTACTGCATCAAGAAGAGACCAAAGTCTTCTTGATAATTAGGTTCCTCTGCTAGCTAAGTTGACCAAGGAGAGAACAAAAATCATAATGGAGAAACTGGTGCAAAGCCTGGCTTATCTACTAATTACCATTGCACAGATACAGATACATCACACACTCTTAGAGTTGAAATATTTTTAAGTCCTACTTTGCCTTTGACTGTGGAGACAATCTATACATAATTGATCTTCCTCCTATTGCTATGAATTTTTTGTTATGTTCTAAATAAATGTCTTTGAGTTTTTCTTTTGACAGAATTACACACACACACACACACATTATACATATATGTATATATGTTATATACTTACACATATTATACACATACAGGTATAATATATTATATATATATATATATTACACACACACACACACACACACACACAAAGTGCCTGGTCTACTTAGTGGGTGTGATTGAACAAGTAGCTGTTGTTATTGTTCTTTTGTTATCCCTCTACAATCCATTCACTGAAGAAACAGCAAACATCTTCCTGAGGCTGAGCTCTATGAAGCCTTAAGCAAAATTGCCAGGGGGTCAATTTTTTGAAACTATATTACAGCAGTATCCCAAGTAAGTATATCACAGCTACATTATTTTTTTTCTTACAAAAGTAATGCTTATGTGCTTTGAACTGTTTTCCCAAATAAATAAATATAGAACCATCCATAAGAAAACAGGTCATCATAGTTTCAGAAATTGAATGTGCCTCATTCCTACTGCCTAAGTGGAGTCAGAATTGTGTCAGGCCATTGAATTAGCTTGGATCTGAGGTTGGCATCCATAGAATCAGAGTGAAGTGGGGAATCTACTCTGAGGCTGCACAGAAAGCCAAATGTGGGAGGATGAGGTAATCTAATGTTCCTATGAGGAAGCCAGCCTCCAAACACCAAGGAACCACATGCCAAAAACTACATACATACATGTATTCATGCACACACGGAGAGATATATACACCTCTCTATCTCTATCTCTATCTCTATCTCTATCTCTATCTCTATAGTGCCAAGTATTTAGAACTGGGATGGGACAAGATATGGGGGGGGGGGTGGAATAGGAAATCAGCAAATAAGAGAAGGCATGCCAGGAATATAAATAAGTGCTACAACTTATTTCACTGGGTTTTTTGAGGCATGTGTACTAAGTTTAATACAGCTCATTTGGCCAGAATAAAAGCAAAATAAAAAGGATTTTCTCAATATATCTGATATCAAACCCCTACAGAGAAAAATCTTTCTCCTTTGACCCTCTGTAATGAGATTGGGGGTAGTATACCTCTATCCATTTACCTGAATAGTATAAGAAGTATTAAGAGAAAGTGGACAAGGAAAACAAACTCACTTCCTTCCCTCCAAAATGGATCTTGGAAAAGTCCCATTGTGCAGTCTCCACCACACTGCCTGGCCCTACTTTAGCACTTGTCCCTACCCCCATATGGCATCCCTTCTCTGTGCAAACATTGGGCTGTGTACAAATATCCATCTGGATTCAGGCCAGAAGAATGATGAATCACTGCCTCACTTGCCCACTGCTTTCTTCCCTTTCTATTTTCTCTAACCCGAGCTCTTAACCCATCACCAAAAGGAAAGAGGAGACAGAAGTCACTGGTGAATTTTGTGTTTCATAAATCTTGTAACCCAGGCCAGGCTTCAGTTGTCCCCTCTGATTTTTCAAGAACTCTATGAATCAAACATCACTTGCTCAGGGTTGGATCCCTGGGGGCTACCCACAGCTAAGCCCTTTGCTTTCCAGGACAGCAAGCACAAAGGAAGGCCACATTGAGGTCAAGGCTCTTTGTGGCCAACTCATCACCTTTACCTACGAAACACAACTTTCAAAGACAGAGTTCAGGAGGGAGGCCATCAAGGGTAACTGAATTTGTTCAAAGAAACACAGCCACATGTTTGCTTGTTTGATTTTTCCAGGGGGTTGCAAAATATTTGCATTTGTTGAGAAGAATACCTTACAAACAGAGCTCTGTATTCTTCAGTGTGCTACAGAAAAAAATGTTCCCGTGTTACTGTACCTTATCCTCTCAGGTAGATAGGTCAGACATAATTTTGATATTTTGATAGATGAGAAAATGGAATCACTGAGAGTTGAAATAATTGAATCACAGACTTATACCTTTCAATAGGGAGGCTAGATCTGGAATTCCAAACTCAGAACTCTGTTCACTATACTTCACTGCCCACATTATCTACCAGAAATTTGGAAATTTTCTTTGTGTTTATATGACCAAGTTCTTTTCTTGGCTGAAACCCATTTTCTTTCTTTTCTTTCTTTCTTTTTCTTTCTTTCTTTCTTTCTTTCTTTCTTTTTCTTTCTTTCTTTCTTCCCCTTCCTTCCTTCCTTCCTTCCTTCCTTCCTTTTTTAAGATTTTATTTATTTGAGAGAGAGAGAACAAGAAAGAAAGAGCACAAGTGGGGGAGGAGGGAAGCAGAGGGAGAGGGACAAGCAGATTCCCCGCCCACCGAGCAGGGAGCCAGATGTGGGTCTTGATCCCAGGACCCGGGATCATGACCTGAGCCAAAGGCAGATGCTTCACCAACTTAGCCACCCAAGCGCCCCTTCATCCACTTTCATTTTATGAAATGAAACTGACAATCAAGAAGGAAGTATATTGTGTCAGAATTATCTCCTCCCCCCTTGCTTTTCTCTGCAATCTTACAGTAACTACCTTTCTATCTTTTCATAAGACTCAAACTAGGATCAGGTTATCAAGGATGATATTCTCCAACCACAAGAAACAGCCCTCTTAAGTGTAGCAGGAGTGCAAATAGCATTAAAAATGTGTATATAAATAGGATGGCTTCCTCTTCTTGAGGAACATCCTCCACCCTGCTGCCCCACTCTGGGACTAATTAAATGGCTAATAAGCAAGGAATGACCTCTGTGCCATGCAGACAGGTTTTAGGCAATTATTTCTGTAAAATATTTAGGAAAGAGATGTTGGAGATCAGTTCTCATATTCTAAGAATCTGATGTCTGACCTGAAACAGTAAAATGCATACTGCATGGAGTCCTGAGAGTCATGAGACCTGGATTCCTGACAGACAATGGTCTTGGGCACCACGCGGCATATGTGCCTCTCCAAATCCACTTTCCATACTTCTCTACCCCCCATGCCTGGGAAGCTGCCCGCAAGGACTCCTCAACAGGTTCTTCAGACCTCTGCTTCTGTTTAGGTTTTTCCAATGAAGCATCAGCAAGAAACCAGAGGATAGGAGGATAGTGAGATGAGGGCATTTAGTTTGCATCTTCCTTTCCATAAGGATCACTCCATCAAAGCTTTCAGTTCCTGTCAAGCAGCCATTGACTTGTGGCCACTCTTTCTCTGGGTTCTGGTAACTGCTCTTTCTTCTCTGCCCTTCAGGTCTAGGGTAGTAACAACAAGGTTCCATCTTACGACCCTCAGATAACTGAACTCCTTATTCATGCCTCTGTAAATAGCCCTTATACTAAATTCTTCTCAATTTAATCTGTGGTGTGGGTGTAATGTTTCCTGTTGGCATTTTGACTAATACAGACCAGTTACTTTATCTCTTTGAACTTCTTTTTCCTCATTTACACAATGAGTATAATAATATACTCATTTTCCTTGTATGATTCTTGTAAGAATCAAAATTTGTAGTTGATAAAAAATTAACAAGGGCTATTTATGTGCTGGAAGACTGGCTAAGCTCTAGAAATCCAGCAGTGAATAATATAGATAAAGCTTGTCAGTTATACATTGCTATGTTACAAACCATCCCCACAATTCCACAGCTTGAAATGACCATTTTACTTACTCATGAATCTGTGGGCCAATTATTTGGGCTTGAAACACCGGGACGATACTCAACTGACTCCATCTGTAATTACTCATTGTGATGGCAGTCAGCTGGTAGCTGGACTGAGGCTGCATAGTCCAAGATGGTCTCACCCACATGCTGGATGTTGGTGCTGACCTCTCTCTCCATAAGGTTACTCATCTCCAAGAAAGCCAATCAGGCATCTTTATATGGTGGCCTTAGTTTCAAGAGAGTGAGAGCAGAAACTATAAGGTCCTGAGGCCTACATTCAGAACTTTTAAAATGTTACATCTACTGCATTCTACCAGTCAAAGGAAGTCAGAAGTCTAGCTGAGATCCAAACTGCTGAAGAAACATGTTCCATCTTTTCTTGGAAGGGACAGCAAAATCATATTTCAAATGGGGCGCACATCCAGGGTTGGAGGAATTTGAAGTCATTTTTTATAATCTACTGCAATAAAATCTTGACTTCATAGAACATACGGTCTGGTATGCAAAAATCCTGTATAATATAAGGTACACAATTCATTTATTCAACGCAGATGTACTGAGTACAAGGTAGTGAGTGCTTGGGATACACCAAACCATAGCAGTTAATCACAATACAAAATATATAGAAATATGCATTACCAACCTGCTGCTTTATCTCCAGTTGTAGTCAGACATCATCAGTCAGAAAGTAAACTCCTAATAACCAAGATCCAAGAGCCCACAATTCAACTCTGGCAAGATATATATAGGATAATGGCAGTAATTACATCTTCCTTCTTTCCTGCCATTAACACTTTTGCCACCATTAAATTAAAAAAAAAAAAAAACCCACAATGTCTTAACCTCACATTTCTGGGTACCTGGCAAATCCATGTTGGGACCACGCTTTTGAGCCCTCATTCTCCTATTCCAATTCCACAGGTTTACATGGGCATCTGGCACCCTCAGCAAAAGGACACCATTCTCCCCTATGTTCATTCTCTTTATGAGGATTTCATACGGTGCCAACTTTGTCCAAGAGGTCCTTGTGCCATTACTCCTTAGATATCTTATTTAGTAATTAGAAACTTTTTAGAAATACTCAATCATTATTTTGCATGTGAAAGAGCAAGCAAAGCAAGAAGTGATGGGGTCCCTTTCCAAATACTGGAATGGGTGCTAACTGGATGCTATTAATGACCTCTACCATCATGCCCTCTATTCTTCCCAAGCTCCCAATTCACAACAATATCTGCCAATTTTGCCCTCTGGCTACTTCCCCCTCTCCAAAATACATTGGCTCAGAAGAGCTGTGGAGAATGGATACAAGGCACAGATAATCCCCGCCTCCACTAAATGGTCCCACTTGTTTCACATATGTCATACTTAAACCATTCTGGACTTGCTACCTTAACCCAAATGCATATTGCACTTTCAAGCCTTTCCCTCCTGCCATTTCCTCTGTCTAGAATGCTTTGGTGTATCCAGCCAACTCCTTCTTGCCATTACAATCCCACCACAGATATCTTCTCTGAATCCATGCTCTATTCGCCTATTCAAGTTGACTCATTTAACACTTGGAATACCATCGTATTTGGTGGACACATCAGTCACTGTCACAACACATTGATTTTATTTTCATAAATGTTTCTTTTCCTCACTGGGAAGTTATCTCTTAAGGAAAGGGATTTTTGTTTCATGTTTTGTTTTGTCTTGTTTTCCTGCATCAGTGCCTGGCCAAACATGAGCATACCTTCTATGTTGAATGGGATTAGAATTCATTTTAAGTTTGCTTTTAGCTTGATACCTAATTTACCAAGGTCTCCACTCGAATATGTCTATAATGACTCTTGGGCTAGAGATATTCAGTTCTCCACTTGCACTCGATCAGCTCATTCCATTAAACACAAACCAATCTGGAATAGCTGCTCTAAGAAATTAAACTCTACCTCTTCTCATTGAAAAAAAAAATCCCTAGAAACTCTCCCGTCTTCAGGGAGGCTATTCACATATATTTGTGCTTTTTAATAGAGAAAAAGTAAATAATTGTTTTTCATAATTAGTCCCATAAAGCTGAGTCTGTCACTGCTAAATATATAGCTGTACTGCCACAGTGCTTGAACAAAGGAAAGAGAACTCAGAGTTCTTAATTCACCTTCTTCATAAGGGTGAAGGCTACATTTTTTTAAAGGCAATTATTGAGACTATTCCAGATAGAACACTTAATAGTTAGGGTTCTTACTGCTTCTCCTGAAGTCATTCTGATTTGAAGGCAGATGCACAGTCTGCGAAAAAGCCCTTTGCTGGTCATTTTAATTCCTTATCTTATTTCTCTCCCTTTGTAAAATACAGTTGATTGTTAACAAAGAGGAAATAGGTGTTAAATGGAGGAAAAAAGACCCAGATTGTTATTGCTCATCCAGGAATTCATTCAATCAACAGGTTTCTCAGAATAATTTACTACAGAAAAATATTAAAGAGAAAATTTACTTTAAAAAGTAGAATACAATTAATTTTGTCTTGCAATTACCATATGGGTCCATTGAACTCTTTGGTCTGTAAAATAACTTGAAATTATGAAGATTGAAAACGGTAGAGCGGACCCAAATAGTAAATAAGGATGGATTTTTCTCCTGGAATAACAAAGTTTAAGGTGATTTTTGGTCACTGTCCTTCTTTGGGTGGGGTTTTTTGTAATTATTTTTCTCCTACAGGAATGGATAGACAAATAACTGTGTTTTTAAGTTACTATGAAAAGTTCTACCACTAGGTAGAAATTTAAGGTAATTTGCTCTTATTTTTTATTTTTAGCATTATACTTAAAATTTCTATTTTGTTGTATAATTATGTATGATATTTACATGATTCCAAATTCAAATCAACAAAGAATTCTATATCCTTACCCTTTACTCTATTCTTTCTTCCCCTATAAATAAACACTTTAAAATATATTATGGTTTATCCTGTTTTAAAAATAAACCTACATATTAAGTATAATATGTTTATACTTTATTATAAATATACATATAATACCCCTGTTTCTTAAATAACCAGACCCATAAACTGTATACCACTTATCTATTACTGTATAAAAAACCAACCCAAATACATAGGCTTGAAATAGCCATCATGTATCTGTTCATGTCTGTTGCCAGCTTGACCTCTCTTTTCGTGTGATGTCTCATCCTCAAAGAGGTTAACCCAGGCTTTTATACACAGCAGTCTTAGGGTAGCAAGTAAGATTAGAAGCTATAATGCCTTTTGAGACTTAGGCTGAAAAGCCTTACAATATCCACTACAGTTTTTTTGGTTTAAGCAACTTCCAAGACAAGTCTAGATTCACAAAGTAGAGAAATAAATTTTACTTCTTGACAGGAGGAGTGGCAAAGGCACATTGTATGGAACATGCCTATAAAGACAGGAAGAAATTGTTGTGACTGTCTGATCTGTTCCCAAGACCTGCCTTCTCCTTATGTCTGAGGATACAATAAAGCATTTCATTAACAGCTCAAGTACTGAACATTCTGGGCTCTAGTCAGCCATATTAGCGACCGGTCTTCCTTTTTGAAGAGGAAACACAGAAGGCATGTGGAAAGGGGGGCAGAGGTTCCCTGTGAACGTGGATTTGCTTGCTGCCTAGCTACAAACTCAACTGTGGTCTTCCACACATTGCTCCAATTTTATGCAAATGATCTTCTATTCCCATGAGACTCAGGGAAGTGACCATATCTCTAGTTATTCTGAGTTAATCAGCGAATGGCCTTCTTATGGTAACTCTTTCCTATCTAGTGGTGGTTGGAGACATAAGTTGGCCCAATCAAACTAAAGGAAAGTGCATACTACATAAAATTCTTGGCAGGAGGTCTCTCTCTCTCTTTTGCCCCTGCTGGACAGGAAAAAAAAATCTCTTTGGTCATGATTTCATCTGCAAAGTATTTTAACATCATAAAAGAATCAGCTTTAGATGAAGCCAATACTGGGGACAGAAGATTGGAAAGACAATAAGAACGAGGCTCTTTGATGACATTCTAAAGCCTCTATTCAACACCTGGAGCCTGCCGTGCTGGACTTGCATTTATGCAGGATTTAAATGTTCTTGTGACTTAAAACAGGTCAAGGTTCTTTTTTATCATTTCACTTTGGATTTCGTAATCACTTGTATGAGGATTTGAATTTAGAAAATGGTTTTCACATTTACAACATGTAACATTAATGTCACTACCCCCAGTGGAAAAGGTACTAAAGTTCTTGATGCTATTTTAGAGATAAAGAAACGGAGGCTCTGGGAATGTTAATAAAACAAAATGAGATAACAAATGGAAGCATGCTGAACCAAATCCAGAGCTCAGAGGAGAGGTATGATAAACATTAGCCTCAGGAAGACACCACCGTTTCCCAAGGGCTTTACTCCAACATTCCTGGCCCAAAACCTTACTACCAAAATTTGTAGATTCATGGCTCAAATTCAAGTTCTACACTTTTCTGACCAGGCCATAGTGCTTTCTACATGGTATTTATCCTAGAGATTCTTTGGTGAGATCAAGCTTTGGAAGGAAACGATGTTTTGAGACAAGGAAAATAAGTATTTTTTTTTGAGCACTGGGAATATTCCCCTAGGACAGACCTAGAAAAACGATGCACCCATGGACAGCATAAGGGTAATATGTGTGCAGGTGTGAAGAAGACAATGGGAGTGACCTAAAAGGAAGAAGAAAGGATGACAGGTTTAGGGCAATGAAAAATCCTGAAAAGAACACTAATTTTTGGCATCAAGCAATCAGGTTTGGAGTCCAAAATATCTTCTGGAAATTCTCTCTCCAAAATGTCCTTGTGTATAACATAGGGTAATAGTACCTACCTAGAAGGCTAAAAAATTACTAAATGGGATAATACATACATAGGGCAACTTAGCACAGCTACATTTCATGTCTTATAATCCACAAATGTTACCATAAAGACATGTCCTGGTAAGACTGGGTCCAAGATTTTTTAATTCTTGCCAGAAGTGTGTGTATGTGTGTATGTGTGTGTGTGTGTGTGTATGTGCGTGTGTGTATCTGTGTGTGTTTAAGGATGGACTTCCATTTTATATCTAGAAATATTTCTCCTGCTTTTTTACAAGGTTTTGATTTCAACTTTGGGGCAATACTTCTTTTCTCTTTCATAAAAAATATTTTATTTGTTTATGCATTAATAAAGCAAAAAGGAAAAGAAAGAAGTCTGAGATAATGGACAGATAAATTATACTACATAGTATAGTTCTTTTTTCAGGAAAGACAGAGATAATGGACAGCTAAACTATACTGCATGTGTATTTCTTTTTTCAGGAAAGAAAGAAAATGTATCTTTCCTAAATAAGGGTAAAACTGTACTCTCCCTGCAAATACATGTAAATTCTTGAGGGATATGCATGAGCTAGCTATTGTTCCCCACTGAGAGAGGAAGTGCTGAATCTGGTAGGGAAGACTAAAGTCCTATCTGTATTGTCTACTGAAGTCATCCATGAGTTATTTTCCTGGACTGAGTAACTCAGACTTTGGGAAATGTCCTGCACTGGGAATATGATGTTCTAATGCTCTGGTCAAAGACATCTGGGGATGGGAGCAGAAGGAGTTGTTTGATGAAGACAGTGGACATTTTGTCAGCCATCATGGATAAGGGAAATATTTAGGAACAGTATGAAGATTCAAATGCAAAATCCTCTACACCAGATGGGTTCAAGAGCATTTCCATTTATGCACACTTTTGTCCATTCAATAAACATTTACTGAAGAGTGATTATGTACCAGTAACTATTCAGGTGTTTGGACAACAGCAGTGAACAAGACCCCTCTTAAGGAGCTTTCACTCTAGTTGGAGACATGGACAGTAGACAAGTAAAAACAATAAATAAGCAAAATAAATGCAGGTAATGACCATTGCTGTGTAAACAATATTTTCTATGATCAAGGAAGGCCCCTCTGAGAGAGACATCAGAGCTGATGTCTGCATAATAGGAAGAGGCAGAACCACGGTCAACAAAGATGTCTATACCATTATGCTCAGAATCTGTGACTATGTGACCTTACATGGCAAAAAGAATTTACAGATATGATTAGGGTTAAGGACCTTGATGTGGGGAGATTATCCTGGATGATCCACATGGACCCAAAGTTGTCACTGAATTTAAACACGGAAGAGGAAGCCAGAAGAGTGGGTCAGATGGATGTGAAGTGAAAAGGACTCGACCCATTGTTGCTGATTTTGAAGACCAAGGGAAAAGGCCATAAGCCAAGGGGTCTAACAGCTAGCTGAGAATGGCCTCAGCCAGCAGCCAGGAGGAAAACAGGGACTTCGGCCCTACAGTCACAAGGAACTGGATTCTGCCCACAATATTAATAAGCAGGAAGTGGATCCCCCCGGAGCCTCCAAAAAAGATTGCAGCCCTGCTGACAACTTGATTCTAGTTCAGTAAGATTTGTACTTGACTTCTGACCCACCTTCTGACCTACAGGACTATAATAAACATGTGTTGATTTACACCACGAAGTTGGGGTACTTTGTTATAGCAACAACAGAAAGCATGCAAAGACGGGGGGCACATATTCCAGACTGGAGACAGTAACACACAAGCCCTATGGTGCTGAGGTGACCATCAGAACACTGACAATCAGGAGAGATTTTTGCAATATTTAGACACTCTCCTGAATTCTCAGACATACTTGAAGAAGGAAACTTGGTAAAGAAAATTTATGCCTCACAATCAAGATACAGGTTTAGACTATTATGAATTGGAGAAAAAAGAATTACCACGCAGACTAGCAAAATTTAGATATATGGGTTTTATTAGAAACCTTTTTTTTAAAGATTTTATTTATTTATTTGTCAGAGAAAGGGAGAGAAAGAGAGCATGAGGGGCAGATGGAGAAGCAGGCTCCCGCTGAGCAGGGAGACTGACGTGGAACTCGATCCCAGGACACTGGGATCATGACCTGAGCCGAAGGCAGACACTTAAACCACTGAGCCACCCAGGTGTTCCTATTAGTAACCTTTTACACTTGGAACTCACGGTGAGCCTCTCAGACAAGAGTTTGTCATGTGGCAAGCACTGGAGTTCCAGAATGGAGATCTTAGCCATAAGGAACCAGCCTGAAGAGTCCATTTGTAAAAGCATTTGATAAAAGAAGACAGACCAGACGGAGGCATCACTTCACTCCGTCAGTATAGCACATAGCAACATGATCCGTGGTAGGGTGGGGCATCTGACAATAAATGAAGAATGCAGTGAGGAGGGGTGACCCTGGGTGAGCAGAAGAGTGTTGTTTATAGTCCTGAAAGCGCTTTTCTTATTGCAAGAGAGGGAAGAGCCTTTTTCAGGGAAGATGCCATTAGCTTTTTCAGAGGGGACACTGACCCAGGCAATTTAACCATCTTTCAGAAGCAATTTCTCTGCTTTTCTATTTTACTGTGTTTCATTTCAACTTTTCTCTTTTTCTCTAAATTGTGTAGCCAATTGCAAACATGTCTCAAGGAAAGGGAAGAATGATGCCAGCCGATTCTCAAGTCTCCACCAGTGAGCTGCCCCTCTGCTGCTTTTACAAACTACAAGCTGCACATCGACCAGCTGGGAAATGGCCAGAGAGAAAAGCAATCTGCAAGCAGGAAGCTTCCTGGCTGTCATTATTAACTGGAGGCCAAGGCAGATGGGACTCATGCAAGGGGATGGGGAGGGAAATAAGGAGACAAGTGGACACAATGAGGAGCAGGTATGAACACGGCTTCTTGAGGAAGGAGCGGAGATGAGCAGAAAGGCAGGCAGCAGTGCTTTGGGCCACGTCTGGCATGGAATCGGGACCTGGCGTGGCGCAGCATAGGGGTTAAGATTCCTGGCATTGTGAAGCCTGGGAGTGGACGCCTGCACTGCCACTTTTTAGCATTGTGACCTCAGCGATTGCATCTTGGCTTTAATTTTCCACACCTTACTGGGATATTGTGATGATGACACGATACAGCATAGAAGTGCCAGGCACCTAAGTGCACTTGGTAAATATTAGTAGATGCTATTGGTATTCTTGATAGGTATTTTTAAAGGGTGGCTAAGTTCTAAATGACTTTTCGATACTTTCCTATAACCAGGAAGTGATACACCTCTCCTCAGAGGAGATACATTAGAGAATTAACAAATGTTACAGCTGAAAGGTACTTTGAGGATCATTGTACACAATCCCCTTAAATGACGGGTGAGGCAACTGAGGCTCAAAATGTTTTTGTTCAAGGTTACAAAGGCAGTGAGGGACAGGGCAGGCCCTTGAAGGCTATGCTGTCTCTCATTCCATGACTGTCTCATCAAATAGTGTTTATCATTTGTTCACATAATTTGAAAGCATTGTCTTATAAGACTGAGACCATGGAAATTTCACACACGTTCCCTCATACCACCAACTCACGCTGCATTTTATCCCCACCTGAATTACATTTGTGTGGAGAGTTGATTCTGCCTATCTCCCACACTTCTCCATATTTTCCATGTTTCCAGGTCAAAACCACTATGAATTTCCTGAGTCACCAATCCCAGTGGAATCAGGATCATCCAATTCCAACACTTTGAATATTTTTAGGGAAAAAGAGAAAAGAAATGTTACCATTCAGAGATTAGAAAATACTGTAACCAACACATAGATGGTTTTGTTTTTCCCCCACACAATGTTGTAAACCTTTCAATTCAATGACCTACTCCAATTTTTCATCTGCTACACCATTCCTAGTCTTACACTCAGCTTTATTCACAGTATGTGTCTGGTTGGCCACTGCTGATTTTAGTAACTCCTAGCACATAGATGCCTTTTCTAATAGAAAAATTCTGTACTTGCAATAGTTTTCTATTTAGCATTTCTATTACACCAAAAAGAAGCTCTTATATAATTTCTAAGAGTTTAGCCTTCTAGATTTAAGAAAGACAGTTTCCCTCCCCTGTTTAATGTGTCACCCCGGCCAGACTTACAAACACTACTCTGGGTATTTCTACGGAAGTAGATGTGGTTTGTAGATGTAGTTGACATCTGCAATCAGTCGACTTGAAGTAAAGAAGATTATCTCAATTGCATGGGAAGGCCTCATCCAATCAGTAGAAAGGCCTTAACAGCAAAACTGAGGTTTTCCAGGAGGAGGAGGAGGAGGAGGAGGAGAAGGAGAAGAAGGAGAAGAAGAAATTCTGCCTCAAGACTAAAGCATCGGCTCCTACACAAGGCTCCAGCCTGCACAAATGCCCAATGGATTTAAGTCTTGCCAGCATGCCCAACTCTGGAAAACCCTCACTGATAGAGGGGTAAAGGAAAACATGAGCCAGCGGTTCATGGGACAGATTACCAGATGTTTTAGTTAAGGTAACACTAGTTGCTAAAACTGGTATAGCGTGAATCTCCACAGCTTAGCTCATTAGAAGATTCTCACTCGCATAATGAAAATCAGCAGGTAGGGGTAGAGGAGAGAGCCCCCACATAGCACAGCAGGGCTTGGAGACTGTGTGACCTCCACGGTCCACGGTCACCTGGATATCAACATCTGGCCAGGAGACAGGGGAAGAAAGAAAATGGAAGATCATGTGAAAGGTGTGATGAGCTAGGATCACTTCTGTACACATTCCGCCAGCCAGGACTTGGTCATGTGGCCATACCTATATGGAAGGAAACAGGAGCTAGTTGTTTCCCAGAAAAAACGGAAAATGTGCTGAACAAACAGCCACTCTCTGTCCCACAAAATCTTTGTCAGAAAAGCTTCTTGGAAAATATCATGTATTCTTGGTAGGACCACCCTGTTTGTTAGAAGTTCTGTGACTTACTTGTTAAGTATTGTGGTGTCAATACAGGAACAAAAATAGAAAATGGGGAAAAAATTTAAAGGAAAACAAACAAACAAACAAACAAAAAAAACCCACACACAGCCAGAATGAGATGGCACAGAAAGCAAAGTGTGAGGCAGAAGACAGTTTAAAACAGCAATTAGAGTCTAATTAAACCCGAAGTTTGGTATCATTATCAGAAGTGAGGACATAGGTAATTACGCTGAAAGCAAGTTTCAGTTCAGCTATAGTCATTCAATAAGGGAATCTTTCCTTCCCAGCAGAAAACACTAACTTTGAAAGCCACTTAAAAGATTCTCAATAATGGATGGTATGTATATGTGTGCATTTTAATGTCTTTATCCGTATTGTCCACGTGGTATTTAGTCTTTGTACTTAAATCAACAGTAATTGTTTGTGGTAGCATGAGAAATTTTTGCCTCATTGATTTTCCATAGCACTGAAATGTCACATTAGCTCGAGGTGAAAAGCTAATAGGATGTGAATAATGATAATAATAATCAGAAGGATAATAGAAAGAATCATACACCTGAATGTACTTAAAATCCTCTACTGCGTCTCAGGGCTCTGGTGACATTTCAAACCCAGGAAAAGAGAGAAAATGCTTTATTAACACCCTGCTCTCTGGAATCCCGCTGTAACCTTGGCCACACATTTTGGCACAGATGACAATTTGCAGAATGAATGAATGAGGACCAGACACAACCTACTCTTTGTTCCCCCTCAATTTTACTCAGTTTCCAGGTACAGTTCATTAATGTTCAATCTTCCACATTCCTGTCTAGGACACATACCTACACTTGCAAAAGTAAATAAGTCTCAAAATAGGCATTTGGAATTTGTCATATGCAAGTAATTGCACTCAAGTCAGACACAGCTTGGAATCCCAGGGAGGCCAGTTATCACCCAGACACCTCAGAACATTCACTGAGTCTCAAACATTTGCCCAAAGACACTGGCTAATGTTACTATTAAAAAATGAAAATGAAAGGAAGATTCTCCAATCCTCTGAGTCCACAGTAAGTAAGACAGTAAGTAACAGTATCTTACTTCACCTTTTAGGGATTCTAACCACCTGCTGGTAATTGCAGATACATGATTATAAGCAAATGAATCTATTATTCTATTATACCAGAAAGTTGCTTCAGAACCCAGACCCCCACAGACTGTGTTTAATTCCACTGTGATACCCTGCCATGGAATTCTAAACTTTTATTTCATAGCACTTTGCCACTGATGATTATTTAACGGACTTTTTAAGTACTTGCTTAATGTCTGCCTTCCCCCTCTAGATTGTATAGCAGGAAGCTTCCTTTTGCCATTCAGTTCTGTGTCCCCAGGACCCAGAAGAGGGCTGAAGACACAGTGGCACTCAATCAGTGAGTGTTCCATGACTGACCTGACAGTGCCTCATCCCTCCCTATGCCAGGGTTTACGACACTTCGACTTACCAGATTGAATTTTACCTTACTATTACATTCCAGAATGTGCAACTGCCTAAATACCTTTCCCAGCACCCATCCAGTTGATCTCATAACTCTTGACTGTATTTTAATTTGTTCCGACCACACTGGTCTTCTTAATTCTCCACATGGTTCATTATTACTTACAAGTCCTTACTCATGCTGTCAAGCTTGCTATAGGGACTTACATTATGATGGTACTATTCTCGATTTTTCCATCTACTTCTGTTGATTACAACTGTTCCTAAAGATTTCTGGGCATTGCAATGAGACAGTAATGATATGCTCCTAAAATATTTTTTAGGAGAAAGGAAGTATAACTTCTCAGAGGGAATCTATAAAACCAACCCAAGAAACATCACAGTAGTGATACACAATTACCTTAAATGTAAAGAAAAATTCCCAGACCAAATCAAGACCGGATGCTAATCAAACCAAAGGTGTTGACTATACATAAAATGTCACACATCTGAAAATAAATTCTTAGCCATGTTTTATAAATATGGACTCAAATTCTGATCAAAAGGAAGGGTTCTAAATTAATATCGTAGTCCTCAGGGACAGTATATCACAGAAAACAATTATAATATTCAATTGTCCAATCTTATAACTAATTTTTATTATGAATCTATATTCATCAAGCTAGCTTCTGATTATTATTTTCCAACAAGGTGACCATGTCTTATTTATCCAAAAGATTAACTAATCAACTTCATTTTGGCATACATTCATTAGTCTCTTATGAGCTTATTCAGCATGAATGAGTCTCCATGAAACAACCCAACTCAGATGTACTGACAAGTTCAAGTTTCTGGATGTGCAAAGCTGAGGAACCTTGGTGTATTAGTGCATTATCCAGGGTTTCCAGAGAAATAGAATCAATAGAAGACAGAGATAGATAATCTTATTATTTAATTCCTTAGATCTATGTACCTATATCTATCTATCGACAAACATATCTTGAAAGAGATTTATTATAAGGTATCGGCTCACATGATCATGGCATCTGAGAAGTCCTACAATCTGCCATCTACAAGCTGGAGACCCAGGGAAGCTGGTGGTGTAGTTCCAAGGCCTAAGAGCTGGCAAGCCAATGGTAAAGATTCTAGTCAGAATCTGAAGGCCTGCGAACAGGGTCCCTGAGCGCAGGAGAAGCAAATGTTTCAGCTCAAGGAGATAGGCAGAGAGCAACTTTGATCTTCCTCTGCCTTTTTGTTCTATTGAGGCCCTCAGTGGATTGGATGATGCTCGCCCACACTGGCGAGGACAATCTGCTCTATTCAGCCCGACAATTCAAATGATAATCTCTTCTAGAAACACCCTCACAGACATACCCAGAAATAATGTTTAACCAGCTATCTGGGCATCCTGTGGGACAGTCAAGTTGCCACATAAATTAATCATCACACTTAGAGAGGCTTCTATTTCACAAAACTTCTACTTCTAAGGTACTATCTGCCTATCGGATTGCATGAAGGTCAGTCAAGCAACTTTCCCTGGAAATATTCCAACACCTCGATCACTACATTACCCTTCTATCAGAAGTATTTAAGATTCATTGCTCCCCTGAAGTTCTTGCTGACTGACCTAATCCATCCACATATACCTTACTTCATGGTTCATCACCATTTGGGGCTAGAACGTTGTTTGTATATACCAGCAAAAGAACATGATTTGTTGTCATGTAATGATTATCATTTTTAGGATTACATAATAGCAACATGGCATACATATTCATTAAGTATAAACTCTAATTATTTTCTATTACCATGCACTATAATCACCATGATTTATAATCTCTCTGGAAATTACCAAAATGGAATGTGCTCCCTCTTCAAGGATTTCACAGGTCAGAGATGATTCTGAAATCCTGAAATCATCTCTTTTATATGATGAGCCCTTTGTGAGTTAAGGGAGACCCAGACCACAGGCAAAGCTCTGTGGGGACTAGTGGACTCCAGTGACACATCTGGTAATGGCACTAAGCAGAAAAGCAAAGCAAGCAGGCAAGCTAATTCCCAATGTCATAAGGCAATTAGATATGCTAATTACCAAGTACCATATGCAAATGCTCAAATGTATGTGAGTGTGATACAGAAAATCTCTTCCTTTCTACAGAATCCTCTTGTCCCCAGGGTATTTCCAGCAGATACATGGGGCTGACACCTACCAGTGACCAAACAGAGGATCATCTCAAATTGGCCTTAAGATCCTAGACAAGGTCAGAAATCACTGGCCACTTGCGTGCTATGTACTTCAGTGCAACAATCAGTTAGGTATCACGTGTTACAAATTTCCTGGCCAAAGGTTGGATATTCTTAATTTAATAGTAAATAGTAATACTTGAGATGAAAAGAAGTTGAATTCTGATTTATCTTTAAGGATCTTTTTCCTCTCACTTGTCTCTTCCCTGAACCAGCTGTGAACCCTCAGCCAGAAGTGCATCCTGTCCAATTTCCTGGAGCCTCTATATCTTTATCTGTAAAATAGGAACGATTTCATCTACTTGATATGTCTTAAAACAAATTATTGACAGGAATCATACTGAATAGTGAACGTAACGAGTGTTCTAAAACACATAACACATAATGATGTAACAATGAAGTCCTACACAAATTTAGATTCTTACCAATTTACACTCTGTATATAAATATAGAACTTGGAACCCTGAAAATTGATTTAAAAAGACCCAGTTCAAATGATATTTGAATTTTTATTTTCATTTTTTCCTTCTTTAGCTCTGAAGAGAGATGAAAATACTATATGACGAAATGAAAGAAAAAACAGAGATGAGAAAAAGTGAACAGTAGAATCTAAAGAAAATGGATTTAGACTATGAGTTAGAATTGCCTCTGGTTCCAATTCCTCTGTGTGACTCTTTGGCCTCATTTTTCTCCACTTTCAAATATATATTTCTTACTTCTCTGATGAAGTTACTATGTGAGAAACTTAGGTTATCTACTTAAGCTCTAGAGTATTGACACAGGACAAAAGATCAAGGGAAATATCATTTTTAAAGGAGAAATGAAGAGATGATACAGAGAACAGAAGACAAATTAGTTATCAGATACACCATCCATTTACAAAAGTCCTTAGGATTTATATACGGCATCTTATATAATTTTCATAAACACCTGTGAAGTGGGTAGAATTCTTTTTCCTTAAGGAAAAGGAAATTGAAGCTTAAAAAGTTTACACAAAACCAAGGACACACAGAGCTAATAAATGGTGACCTTGCATAGAATAATTCTTACTTCACAGTGCTCTCAAATGGACGGCAATCAGAGTCCATTAGTTGTGTCATTTTTAAAGTTAAAATAAACCCAGGGTTCAAACACACATAATTCATTGAGCTCAGAAGGATTAAAGCACCAAAAGTCCTAGTCATCTTTTCCAAAATCAAAAGAAGTTGGTAATGCTGAAATGAGTGTGTGTGTGTGTGTGTGTGTGTGTGTGTGTGTGTGTGTGAACAGGTAAGCAAGAGCAGAAACAAATTTTCATTTTAGAGGCAACTGGATTATCACCTAAATATGATGATGTACAAATGCCTCTGCCCAGAAACAGGAAAGTGGACCACAAACACTACTGGTTTAAGTTAGTAAAGCATTGCCTGGAGCTAGACCTCTTCCTGACTTTGAATCTTACATGTACTACTTAGCAGCTATGACAAGCAAGATATTTAATCCCTCTGTGCCTCAGTTTCTCTTGCCTAAAGTTAAAAAAAATCTATCTACTCATTGTTAGGTATTAAAATAATATATAAAGTTCTTAAAATAATATATAAAGCCCAGCACACATCAAGTATTCAAAAAAAAACAAACATCTAGTGCAGAGGAGAAGTTTAAGGACGCGTCAGAGATACCTAACATAGATAGGCAAACTAGCTTCAGGAGGGATCACAGCTATAGGTGATCTGGCAACAAAGGAGTTGTTTCTTGGGACACCTGAGTGGTTCAGTCGGTTAGGTGTCTGCCTTCGGCTCAGGTCATGATCCCAGGGTCCTGGGATGGAGTCGCACATCGGGCTTCCTCGCTCAGCGGGGAGTCTGTTTCTCCCTCTGCCTGTCTCTCCCCCTTCTTGTGCTCTGTCTCGCTCTCTCTCTCTCTGATAAATCAATCAATATCTTTAAATATACATATATAAAAGATTAAGATGAAACGATATCAGTTTGTTGTTTTTGTTTTGTTAAACTGCTAGACAGTTTTTCTTTTGTTACCCACCATACACGCTTTGAAATATTCTTCTACCTATAACCCACTCTTAATAACTTTACTTTGTCTCCTCTTCCTCCGGTTCTTTGACTTCTCCACATTAGTTCACATTTACCAGAGGGGTTAGAAACAAAGTAGCTATAACAGAAAAGAAAGTGTCTTAGAGAAACCTATATAAGTGTCTCTTAACTCAGACATCAGGGTTCACTTGATAATTACAGATTATAACTTACTTCTATTACCAGTATTTGATAGTGATACCATTTTCCAACTTACAGTGGTAATCAGATACATTGTTTCCATCCTTTCAACAAACATGGGAGAGGACACAGGACAGATTTTAGTCATTTTTCCAATCTAAAGGAAATGAGTCTTTGGTGGCAGAATTTTAGGCTTAGTAACAAGGAATGAGACTTGCCAGTAGAAGTGTGTGTGTGTTTGTGTTACGGAGATGGCCAATGGAGGGAATGGCCCTGAACACTTTCTCCTCTCCCTGTAGAAGACAATGTCTGCTCTTGAGAATAACTACCGAGGCTAGTGGGCAAGTTTGTTGTCTGCTTCTTTGTCTTCCTCAGCCCCAATTCCTCAGGTAGCGTTAGCTGGCTTCTGACTCTCTCTAAGCTGCTAGCAAAAAAATGCCTGAATCTTCTGGAACGCATATTTTGATTATTTAGGGGTTCATGGAAGCTCCTCTTGGAGTAGATCCCTAACTTCAGTGACCTTGCAGAGGAATGATTCCTCCTTTTCTCCATGCCACAGAGGGGCTACTGCATTTTCTGCCTAAATTCCCTTGCTCTGATATGGCTTTTCATTTAGGGGACTCACAAGGTGCCTTCAGCTCTGCTGCATTTCATAGTGTCCTTGCCGCTCATGGAAAATTCCTGTATCTTCCAAGTAGTGGGAATGCAGACTGCCCCAGGTCCCTTTTGCCTTATTTGTACTTTTCCCTCCCTCTCTCTGTCCTTCCCCACCCAGCCCTAATGCACTTATCGCCACTCACTGGCAATGCCAGGAAAGTCTACCAATTTAGTGGCCCAGAAACCTTGGACAAGGGAATGAATCTCCTCTAGAGCTGAGGCCCAGGTCAGACCTAATATCTCTACCTCTCTGCTTACCATATACCGCCCATACAGAGGGATGAATGCTCCAAAATGTTTCACTTTCTCTAAGAAAATAACTTCTTTCTTTGACTTATTGCTAATTGTTTTCACCCTTTTGTTTGCAGTAATTGCCAATCTAATTTGGCTTAACTGCAACTTGCAGACAGAGACACACCTTGAATCAGTCTCTGATAGGAAATTTCCTCCTTTTTAATCCCCTACTGTATAGTTAATGGATGGGACCAGCTAATCCTTCAGAAAGAAGGAAAAGTTCTCCACCATCCCACTGCGTCTAATATATATCCTGACAATGTACCTATCTATCCAAATGCTTCTCTTTACCCATCCATCCATCTAATCATCTATCTTTTCTTCATTTCATTTCAAATATTTCACTTTTCCATTTGTTGTACTACAATATAGGGCTCACAGCCTCAGTCTTTGAAAGCCCAGGACATTACCTTCACATAAAATTGTATCCAGGACAAATCATTTCTGAAGTTTTGAAATTTCTGCTTTCACTTCAAAGCTAGTGGTTTGACGACAACAGTAACTGCCAGATTTCCTATCTTCCCAACACCCTCCCCATGAAACTCAATAACAATGAAAATAATCTGCCTTTACCATTACCATGGGATAAAAAGTAGCCCGCCTTCAAATTAATTGTAAGTAGATTTAAAAATTCCAACAGGGTTCCCACCCATTACTGTAAGCCTGTAGATGTGGAGAACAGGATAGAAGAGGCTTAAGGAATTCAATGAAGAAGAGTATGAAGGACACAGAAAAAGCACAGACAAAATCACCTGAGAAAGTGAAAGTCCAATACTAAATGTCAATATAGTGAACACAGGTCAGAATTTAATGGCTCACAGCACTGGCTACAGCAAAGGGACTTGGCATATAATGGCGACCATGGAGAAATATTGCTTTGGGCAGAGATTCAGATATATGGAGGACGGGTGGTACTGCTTAGCAGTGAGGCAATGAAAGAAAATAAGGAACAAAGTGGGGAGAGAGTATTAAGGATTGTACAAACAAAAGAAAAATAAGGCTCATCATCCCCTCCTTCCTACTACGACGCCAGCCCCATTCATAGAAGAAGCTGCACAGAGGAGGGCAAAAGAAAATAGAATTCTTCAACTAGGAACAATGTTTAATATAAATAAATAAATAAATAAATAAATAAGAAATGAATAGAAATCGCAAAAAATCTGACTGTATTCATACAAAGCTACAGAAATAAAAATAGAAAAGATGAATCAAAGCATTTTAGCTGGCAAAATTTTTCTCTTCCTTCCAAAAAGACAACCCTGAAGCTGAGAAAACTGTAATACTACCCTCAGAAAGGAATTAAAAATCCTCAAACAAACATTTGGAAATAGGAGGACAAAACTCGGAGTTGGAAACACAGGAACACCAAGTGCTGGCAAGGATGTGGGGCAGCAGGAACTTTCATTCATTGCTGGTGGGAATGCAAAATAGTACGGCTACTTTGGAAGACAGCTTGGAGGTTTCTTCCAAAACTAAACATACAAAGTTAGACTTACTATACCATTCAACCATCACACTCAATATTTACCCAAAGGAGCTAAAAACTTATGTTGACATAAAAACCTTAACAAGAATATTTATAGCAATTTTATTCAAAATTGTCAAAATCTGTAAGTATTCAAGATGCCCTTCAATGGGTATCCCTAAAATGCAATATTCTTCAGCAATAAAAAACAAATGAGCTACCAAGTCACAAAACTACATGGAGGAGAGGGGTGCCTGGGTGGTTAAGCATCTGCCTTCAGCTCAGATCATGATCTCAGGATCCTGGGATCAAGCCCCACGTTGGGCTCTCTGCTCAGTGGGGAGTCTGCTTCTCCCTCTCCCTCTGCTTCTTCCCCTGGCTTGTATCCTCTCCCTCTCTCTCTCTCTCTCTCTCTCTCTCCCCTTCACTCTCTATCTCTCTCAAATGAATAAAATATGTTAAAAAAATACATGGAGGAGAGCCTTAAACACATACTGCTCAGTGAAAGAAACCAATCTGAAAAGGCTACATAATATACAATCCCATCTATGTGAAATTCCAGAAGATGTGAAAGTATGGAGACAGTGAAAATATTAGTGGTTACCTGTTTTTCAGGGAGTGGGGAGAAGGAATAATAGGTGGATATTTAGGTGTATTTAGGGCAATGAAACCGTTCTGCATGATGTTATAATGGTAGATACATGACATTATGCATTTATCAAAACTCACAGAATGGTATAACAGAAAGAGTGAACCAAATGTAATCCGCTGACTGCAGTTAATAATGATGTGTGAATATCGGTTCATCAATTGTAACAAATGTCCCACAATAACACAACATGTTAAAAATGGGAAACCAGTGGGAAGGGGAGGGCATTATAGGAACCCTCTACATTTTCTGCCTAATTTTTGAATAGACCTAAAATTGCTCTAGAAATTGAAGTTTATTAAAAACATAGGCAATTATTGGAACAGATGTCTCACTAGAGAAGATATACAGATAGCAAATAAGCATATCAAAAGATGCTCAACCTCATTTGTCACTAGAGAGTTACAAATTAAAACAATATTTACATGCCACGATACACCTATTAAAATGTCAAAAATCCAGAAAACTGGCAGTACCGATTCCGGAAAAGATGTGGGGTAACAGGAATTCTCATTCATTGCTGGTGGGACTGTAAAATGGCACAGCAGTTAGGAAGACAGTCTGGCAATTTATTGCCAAGCTAAATATAGTATTACTGTATCACCCAGCAATCTCACTCCTAGGTATTTACCCAACTTATTTTAAAGCTTATGTCTATATAAAAACCTGCATGTGAATATTTGTGATAACTATTCATAATACCCTAACTGGAAGCAACCAAGATATCCTTTAATAAGTGAATGAATTAACAAACTGGTACATCTGTATAATGTAATCATATTCATTGATAAAAAGAAATGAGCTATCAAGCTACAAAAGACATTGATGAAGCTTAAATGCACATGCTTAAGGAAGTCAGTCTGAAAAGGCTACCTATTATATAATCCCAATTATATGACATTCTGAAAAAGGCAAAAGTAGGAAAACAGTAAAAAGATCGCTTGTTGCTGGTGGGCTGCAACCTTGGGAGTTTCCCAGGTGAAATCTGAAACTGTCACCAGTACACAGAAGGCAAGAAGGGACAGAAGAAAGAGACAGGCCAGGCCAGATTAGTAGGTGGCAGGTTTAGTAAGCAAGGGGACATACATATGAGGCTTGTCTTCAGCAGCTGCAAGATGAGCAAATCTCCCCAGCTGCCTGCTAGAATCTTAAAAGTTTATATGGAGACCTTAACTGGATTGAGGCTCATATTCAGTCCAGATGGTCTCAACACCTTACCCTCTCAAGGCTGTATCCTTGAAACAGCTCCAGCTGTGGAATGATAGGTAGAACACACATTCCAAGGATAGGGGTGAGGGTGAGCTTATGGTTCAACAGGGGGTCATGTCCTCTTGATGACCTCCTCCAACAGTTGCCAGAAATCCAAAAGAAGGAAGGAAGATTTAATAGATCAAACACGGTGTGTATTTATAGAATGGAGAAACAATTCTGTCTAATACTGTAATGGTATATACATGACATTATGCATTTGTCAAAACCCATAGAACTTTACAGCACAAAGATTGAACCTTAATACATATAATTTTTTTTTTTTTTAATGAGGACATCTTGGGATCACTGGATGAAATGTAGCATGGTGCAAAAGAATTGAACCGCATTACAAATATATGAAACAACTTTAGCGTTGGGAGTGGATGAGGAAGTGCTGACCTAAGTAACTCTGGAGGTGAGGGGAGCCTGTAACTGCACATGAGCTCTATGTTCTGCCTGCAAAGTCGTTTCCCATGGGGTCTGGATTAGCAATCTCCACAGTGCTGTGCATGTATACCAGAACTGAACAAATTAAGAAAATGGATGGCAGATGGCGAAATCCAGATTTCTTGGACATAACAGTGGGAATAAGAGCTTACTCATATGCAAGGGGAGCCTGATGATAATTGAGGAGAGCAAGAAACATCAGTAAAAACTCATGTGTAGCGTAATATAGTGAAGATAGAAGGTTACATAAAAAATATTTATAGGTATGTGCAGACACAAATATATATTCCTTTTGTCAGTTGAGATGGCCTAGAATCAACGACACTCCAATAGCAACAAGGACACCTAGCTTCCTAATTTTGGCTTCTAATACTGCTCTCCAATAAAAGGGACGAGAGCTACTTGGAGAAATGATTGATCCAAGGACTGGGGTAAAAATACATAAGATGAGTCTGGAGCATGTGGTAGTGTCCGTAAGTTAAGTGCTTTAGAAAATGCCCTCTAAACAATTTAATGGTGGTATGTCAAAGGCACACGGGAGCTAACTGAAAGAGCTCCCAATGGGCAAAGCTAAAAAAATCTGAGCAAAAATATAAAGAAGCAATGGATTATAACGAATAATATAAAATAAATATCCATGAATTCACACTGATATAAATAAATAATGGAATAATTAAATAAATGGAAGACATAAATGTGTGCATTAGAATTCCAAATAATTTGTGGACTTACTCTATCCTCCAGGACTGGAATCAAATGCCAAACTTAAGTGTGGGAAGCACAATGACTTCCTTCCAGAGACTACGGTATGAATAGGGGAAAAAAGAACAGCTTCATGGTAGAGAAATCTGACAAACACTATCTCAGTGCTCAAGGTCAAAATCAACTGAGAAAACATGTTTATTATATGTACCCTTAAAATGATTTCATGAAAATGGCATTTTACATCCATGGTCTTCCTCCCCCAAAAACTCACAACCCCAGTCTTCCCTTGGGGGAAAAAAAAAGCCAGACAAATACACCTGACCTACAAAACTATCATCATCAAAAACAATAAAAATATGAGAAACTCTCATACCCCAGAGATGCCTAGGACACATGACAAGCAAATCTAATGTAGTATCTTGTTTGGGATCCTGGAACAAAAAAAGGATATTAGGCAAAAACTAAGGAAATCTGAATGAAGTACAAATATGAGTTAATCATGATGCGTCTGTCGGTATTGATTGATTAATTATAATATATACGCCATACTAATGTTAGAGATTAACCATGGGGAAACTGGATTGTGGCATGTGAGATCTCTGTACAATGTTTTCCATTTCTCTGTACACTAAAACTTGTAAAAAAAAAATAAAATTGATTTAAATAATGAAAAATATTTAATTTGGAAAATTTAAGCAAACCAGACAACCAACCAAGAATGAACATTAGATAAACATGTGAAACTGGTCAGAGAGAAAATGGCTGAAATAAATGACAAGCAAAGGAAGTCCAAAACACATATAATTGATGACCTAAGGACAAACGTCAGAACGATGAAACAAAACAATGCTTAAAACTATACCCCAAGAAAACTTTCAGAAAATAAAAGAAGACCGGTATCTACTCATTAAAAAGGGTTTACTACATACTGGGTAAAAATGACTCGGAATGATCAATCCTGAACTGTAACCCACTAAAACTGTTAGATTTTAAAAGTAGAAAACAAAGTCCTCATGACTCAGAAGGAATAAGAGGAGGAGGAGGAGGAGGAGGAGGAGGAGGAGGAGGAGGAGAAATAAGGCAAGAGAATTAGATGGATACCAGATTTAAAATAAAATGTACAAAGACAATTTGCAATTTAAAAAAAAGTGCAAACCGAAGATATTATATCATGCTCATCTGTTCTTCAACTATCACAGCTACAGAAAATAATTTTGAAGATGAAATCAAAGCTAAAGAAAGAATCTGCTTCAAATCCATAGTCACTGATCAGGAGTGTGGCTTCAATTTTACAAAAAAAAAAAAACAAAAAACAAAAAACTGGTTATACTACACATATTTCTATTCTAAAACCAGCACTGAACTTATTGGAATTCTCTACAAACTGACCTGGACAATTAATTTAAAATTCAGCCTTGTCAATGTAGGCAGAAAGTTGCTCTTTGCCCTGAGAGGAAAATTATCAACATACCATATCTAGGCTAACTGGCACTGATCTAAGTCTGCTTGGGAGAGAAAGTACTGTAGGCTGGTTAAAAGGATGGGCCTTGGGGTAAAAACAGCAATAACAAAAATTCTTCCATGTTAGTGTTTTTTCTGCTGCTTATTAATTGTGTGACCTCACGAAAGTTACTTAATGTTTCTGTATGCCATTCCTCTCATATAAAGGGGATGATTAAGTCTGCCTTACAATTTAGTTAAAAAATTAAATGTGGCCATTAGGAGCTCTTTCAGGATTGGTTTGTGTGTTCTTTCGATAAGCCCCAAACTTTTTTTAACACTTCCTACTCAGGCTTATCTTGTATTTTCTTTGTTTTAGCCTTGTTAAGTACTACTTCCCCAAAGATTCTTAATTCCTTGTATTGGAAAATTGTGTTTAGAAACCAAGAATTAGGAGCTAGATGTACTCTTTGGTACTGGGGTTACAGTGAGTCTAGGTCCTCTCAATGGAAATAGTTAGGAAATACAGGTATATTTACTAAATCACATATTAATATTAATATATTAATTCTTATTAATTATTATTAATTAATTATATATCAATATATTATAATATATAATATGTAATATAATAAATAAAATAATAATTAATTAATATATAATTAATAATATAATATAATATTAATAAACACAAGCATTAATATCAGACAGGGAATGATTTGAACAAATCCTGAAAATACTGAATTATAACTCATAAGTTAAAAATAACTATTTTCCCTGAGCCTATCCTGAATTAATAAATAATTAAATAAACAGGAAGTATGGCAGCACTTCCTTACAGTTGAATTCCAGTTAATACGTGCAAAAGGAAAAAGGGACGTAGAAAATACACGTTACACCACAGTAGTAATTGCTGCAGACAAGACCCATGATGGATGCTAAAATTAGTAGGTATAAGTTTGAAAAGAAACAGCATGAGCACAGCCTCAAAGTATCTCCCTCATGGTATTTCTTCCTATAAAGAGAAAAGATACTAACCTTACAGTACCAGAACCACCTTTATGAAGTGACTCAGCTCAGTATCACCAGTAATAACCCATAACAACATCATGAACCCCATGATAGCAAGCACCGAGAAGGACAGAGAAGCACTTCAGCAGCATTTTTGCCAACAATGTCTATCTGCAGCCTGCCCAATCAGGAGAAAGTGAAAGAGAAAAACCCAGATTGAGGGACATTTGATAAAACAACTGACCAATATTCCTCAAAAAGCGTTAAGTCTGTAAAAACCAAGGAAAGACTAACAAATATTACGGGCCACAAGAGGTTAAAAAAAAAATAAAAAATGCGCTTTGGGATCCTAGATAAGACTCTGGAATAGAAAAAAGATACCAATGGAAAAATTGGTGAAATACATATAAATTTTATAATTTGGTTAATAGTATTGTACAGGGTTGATTTCTTGATCTTGATAATTGTACTAAAATCACATAACAAAATATTAGGGGCAGTGAGATAAGGAACAGATGGAAACACTATATTTCTGTGACTTTTCTGTAAGGCTAACATTCATTTAAAATTAAAAATAAAGAAAATAAAAAAGCAAGTATCTCAGTCAAAAAAAGAACTATGACAGTATATGTAACTGTGTATATATAATTAAATATGAGTGTATACGGCAGCACCTGGCGTAACTGCACAAAAAAATATTTTGTGATCATTATCACCATCATCATCATTACCAGTATTATTAATATAATAAGGTGATGTGAGATACTACAAATAATTTTTTTGTTGTTTACCCAGGTTGACAACAAAAGCCCATAGGCGAAGACAAAGGTAGTAAGTTTACAACATTCTAAGTTCAGACCCGCTAGCTCTTGGGCCAACCATTTCCCCTCATGTCTTGCAGAGAAGCAACATTTCAGCAGACCAGTTATCTCCTTCCCTTACTCAAGAAGGTTTTAAAAAGAATGAGAGGGGAGAAAAGTTTTTTGGTTCTGAATAATTCAACACTCATGAAGAAATTCTACCTCGTTTCTTTACATTCCAGTTGGGGCAGAAAGATATCATGGACTAGTTCTGATTCTCAAAGCCAAGGGAATCATTTGTCAAATTTGCCTGAAAGAGGAATATTATGGCTTTAATAATGTTCTCAAAAAAGGTATTTTGAAGTCCTAACCCTGAGTATCTCAGAATGTGATCTTATCTAGAGGTAAGAGTAATAGGTGTAATTAGTTAAGTTTGATAAGATTATACTGAAATAGGTCGCCAAAATCCTATAAGTCCTTATAAGAACATATTATGCAGATAGGGAGAATGCCATGTGACAATGGAGGCAGAGATAGGAGCGATGCAAGAAAAAAAATGCCAGGGAGCAATGGCCACCATCAGAGGTTAGGATGAGGCAGATGATTCTATTCAGAGTCTCAGAGGGAGTGTGGCCCTGGCAATACCTTGATTTTGGACTTCTAGCCTTAAGAACTGTGAGAGAATAAAATCTACTGCTTTTAGCCAACCAATCTGTGGTACGTTGGTAGGGCAGCCCTAGGAAACTAACCCAAGGGGAGAGTGGCAGGTGTCTGATGGTTACAGTCAGACTAACCTCTCCAGTGCTTCCAGGGCAGGTCAAAGAGCCTGGAGGAGGAATGGCATGGTGGGATGGACTGGTAGAAGATGGATCCTAGTAGTGTCTACAGATATTGAGACCATAGTGAGTAGGTGAGATCAGGCCCCAGTCTTTTAAAAGTGGAACAAGGAACTAGGCAGAGCAAAGGAAGGTGGTATGACCCATCAGTGTGATTCAGGGGCCGGTGCGGCTGCTTGGATTTGAGCCCCCATCAGCGTGAGGGCTCTTAAAACCACCAGCAGTCTAAGGCACCTGGGTGGCTCAGTCATTTAAGTGTTCAACTCTTGACCTGGGCCCAGGTCATGACCTTAGGGTTGTGAGATCGAACCCTGAGTCAGGCTCCACGCTCAGCACGGAGTCTACTTGTCCTTCCCCCTCTGCTCCTCATCCCACCACCGCTCACACACACACTCTCTCTCTCAAATAAATAAATAAATAAATAAATAAATAAAATCTTAAAAACAAAAAACCAAAAAAACCCACCTGCAGTCTACATCTCAACATCAGAATCAACAAGGCAGGAAAGTAGTCCAAAGCTGTCCAGGAAAAAAAAAAAATGGCAACTTACATATTTTCCCCACCCTCTTCTCTCACCCCAACATCCAAGAGGTTCCCTATACCTGAACCCCACTAGCTTACTCGAGTTATTTAGGCGCAACATGTTGGGGAGCTGGCACAGAGTAGGAAGGGAACAGGAGAGTTCTCTTTTGCATATGGATTTGAAGTTGTAAAATTAAAAGGTCTAAACCTTAAGAACTAAAATAAAATTATTTTAATAACCTAAAAAGAGACTAAAATGTTATGAAATTAGATACCATGAAAGGCACCTGTTCCCCTGTGAGAAAGAGAGGGATCAATTGAGCATTAGTGGAAATTCTTGTTGGAAAAAATAAAACTGTTTTATGTGTACACCCCAATGAGCCAAGACTCTTAACTAAACTCTAATTATAATACATTAATAATAATAATAAAACAATAGCATAATCATATTAATAATCATATCTTTTCATCTCATCAGCAAAACGTTCCTTTTCTGTAAGAGGAGGTTTCTTTTCCTGTTTATCTGAGGGCAAAGCTGCTTTTGATCATAACTTAGAACAAAGAGTTATTGATAAGCAAAGGAGGACTCAGTGAATTTAGCAAGGCTTATGCGTTTCTAAATGACGAACATTTTATTAAGTGAACGGTAGAGGTGGGGAGGTCTCCAGAGAGTCTTGTGCCGTGAAATATAATGAGTTTCTTTGGGGAGTAATTCATTAGGAAATGAGAAAGCAAATGCTCTGTCAAGAGGAAGCTTTCAAAACTATTACTCTGTTTTAATCAGCAGCCTTGATTTTCCATTAAGAAACAAGAAAAAATGTTTTCCCTGGCCAGGAACTCTTTCGACAGGAGACTTTGTTGGTTTTTAATAAGGTAAAGTATTTAGGGGCCCAGAGATTGGTCTACCTCAAGAGGTTTGTAGAATTTCAGAGTCAGGAAAATATGAAACATTTTTTAAATTATTATAGAAGAGAAAGTTGCTAACCTTAAGCAAGCAGCATTGCCTTACATTTTAGAGCTAGGTGTGTGCCCTTGGAAAAACATCTTTACCTCTCTGAGCTTCAATTTTCTCCTCCACAAATGAAAATAAAAACACTGCTCACATAGAGGTATCTTTGAATTTAAAATGATCCATGTGAAGTACTTAGCAAAAAAGTGCTAACGAATGTAGCAGAGCCTGGATGTGAACACCAGTTGGCCTGGCAACAAAGCTCAAGCTCTTTGTTTTTTTTTAAATAAAGATTTATTTATTTAGGGGCGCCTGGGTGGCACAGCAGTTAAGCGTCTGCCTTCGGCTCAGGGCGTGATCCCAGCGTTCTGGGATCGAGCCCCACATCAGGCTCTTCGGCTATGAGCCTGCTTCTTCCTCTCCCACTCCCCCTGCTTGTGTTCCCTCTCTCGCTGGCTGTCTCTATCTCTGTTGAATGAATAAATAAAATAAAATCTTTAAAAAAAAAGATTTATTTATTTATTTGAGAGTGATAGAGAGAGAGATAGTGGGGGACAGAGGGAGAGAGAGTCCCAAGCCGACTCTACACTGAGCATGGAGCCCAACATGGGGCTCGATTCCAAGACCCTGAGATCACAACCTGAACCAAAACCCAGAGTCAGACATTTAACTGACTGCACCACCCAGGTGCCCCACAAAATTCAAGTTCTTAATCATTATCCCTTTTTGCCCCTACTTCATAGAGAATGGTCACAAAGATCACATATGAATGCAAGAATAAACTTATGAAGGGCAATATAAATATAAATTTTGGAGTCTGCCAAGATAGATCCAGGACCTTCCAGTCAGAACTAAAGGCTTTTGGTAGTGATTTAAAGAAGAAAAGAAAGAGATCCATTAGAGAACAAAGGATATTTCTTTTGCCCACTGCTCCATCTCTAGTTCCATAACTACAATGCTATCTTATTACACATATTGGTTGAAAGGATGGCACATGACCCAAGACCCATCAAAGGAAAGACCACCTGTGACAACACCTATTGCAAGACTAAGCCCTGTAAACGCTTATCCTTAAGGGTTTAGCACACATAAAAATCCCTATACTTTAAGGAAACTTCTTTATAGATGTTGATTATTTTGAACTTAGCGCAGCATGTGAATAATAGAAAAAATATTTTAGAAGATGTTATGACTTGATGTACAAAAGTAATATATACCTTTAGAAAGATGTTATTTCGTTTTTCCTTATCTAATCAGATACATTAGCTGAAAATAAATTGCAATTACATCTGAGAAAGGCTGTCTCCTTTTCCAGACTCCAGTCCGGCTCCTCTAAGCCCTCTAAGCATAGACCATGATGTCTGTTGTAGCAACAGTCTTGCTAAGTCTTAGTTTAGTGAGATTCCCCCCGGGCCATCTCCACCCCAATATCTGATTGAACTGCTGATCCTTCATCATCCCCTAGCTGATATTTGATCACCCTGGACTGCCGTAAGCAAGAATCCTGTCAGATCTGTCTAGCAAGGATCCCCTCTCAACTCTGATGTTTTCCCTTAGTGATGTTCCAGCCACTGGACCCTTTGGCACCACTCCTGCCTGATTCCTTGCTCTACTTCTATTAACCAGATGTGCCACCCCCCTTCCCATGTCAGGGCTTTCTGTGTGTAGCTCCCCTCACTTCCTCAGTTCCTATTTAGCATCCTTCAGATCTCAGCACAGAGGTCACTTCCTTAGAGAATCATCTTTCTAACACATCAGATTAAACTTAGGTCATCTTGCTATAAGTTCTCAATGTACACCAGACGTTAAAAGCACACATCACAGTAATAATACATCTCCATTCTTTTTTTTTGGGGGGGGGTGCGGTTTGTCCCACTAAACATGAAGCTCCATGATGTAAATGATATACATGCACGTCACATTCTGCAAATTTCTTTATTCAACTAAAAGTACAACAGCAACAAAAATACTGTAAGATCCAACCCAGAGCCTTTGTCTGTACCGCTCATATTTTTCCATTTCCTATATCTCTTCCCATCTCCATATCTTGTCTGCCATTTTTTGGGTGTCTACAACATATCAGGGGACACACTACACATTCCATCTCTACCTCTTTGAATAAGAAACTATTCAAGGTAATTATTACCTTCCCAATTTAAAGGGATGGATAAGCAGACTAAATCCTAGAAGTCCAATCACTTAACCCACACAGCATAGGAAACGGGTGCTGTAGTAGAACTGGGAACACAGGTCCACTGAGCTTCCCATCCAGGATACGTTACCTCTCCAACCTCCACATGCTTGGTACCATCTCATCGATCATGACAGCCTCGGAGCATTACTCTTGTACGCACCACTTCTTTGGGTACACGCAGCATCACTTGCCAGCAATGTTTGTGGGAGATCACAAGATTAAAACTTCTGGCATAGCAGGGAATATATCTTAAATTTCTTTCATACTTTCCTCCTAAGCCAGAAGGGCTTATGCCAGAAGTAGATGCTTGATGTGTATGTTAGTCAAGAATCACAAAACGTGAGAGCAGGAAGAAAAGTTGGGAGGCTGGTCCAGTCTCTCATTTCAGAAACAAGAAATTTCGTCTCAGATAGGCCATCTCTCTAGCCCAGGGACACTGCTAAGTAAACTGGCAGAGAACTTAGAAGTCAAAAGGCTGAAGTTTAAATTTTCTGTTGTACCATGTTGCACACCTACTCCCTGACTGGTGAGCGAATGATAAGATAGATATACTTATATTTTAAAATAAATGATGTCACTTCTCAGACCATCTAAACTTTTGGGACTGCCTAGTGCTGTGGAGGTGTTCTGTTCCTGATTAATGTCAGAGAGGGTTTTAACCATGACAGAAAAAAGGAGGAATGAGAACCACAAGCTCTCATTACTTTTCACCCAATGCCGTGGCCTTTTGTTGTCCATTTGCAGGTAAAGAGCCTCTGAAATACGGCCCAACACGATTGTGCTTATCAAGCAATATGAAAGAAGTTTTGTCTGTCTTGGTGCAAGCCCTTTGCCCTCCGTGGAGTCATCCAAACTTGCTTCTATGGCTGACACACTTCAAACAAGTAGACACACTCTATTGTTTTTACTTCAAGGATAAGTTTTATAGTTTTAAATCCTTTCTATAGCCACAGTTTCATGAAAATTTACAAGACCAAAAAATGCCTACAACTTAAGTAGTGGGTCTCTAGATGGCAGCTGCTGTACATGACACTGAGAACTTACTCTGTGCATTGGGTCAAAAGCCTGCACTAAAATTTTGGGCTTCTTCCTACTGCCCCTTCTCAGGGGTGCAAGCATGGCACAGAGTGCAGGCACCACTGGGGCTCGAAACCTTGCATCTGTCATCTGCATTCCTGGGCCACATCCTTCATATCCAGCAGGGTCACCAGCCTGCAAATGATGGGATTCTTATGATAATTCCCTAATTAGACTGGGATGACTATTTCATTGAGTTACTAGAAGCTTAAGAGTTGAGGAAAGGTAATATGGATTATCTCATTAAAGTAAATAATTTAAGTTCTCAGTAGTACATGATAAAGATATACTAGACTTTTTGATATCCTCTCAGAGAAAGGAATCATTTGATATTTTATGTGTCCCGCAATGATTTCATCTAACTAAAGTGAAATATACATACATATTTATATTTCTACAGATATATATACTATATATTTATTTAGATTAAGATATATGTATATGTTCTTTGTGAATATGAAAAATGATAAAATAATGTATTTAAGCTATACCACTCATTTGCATGATAAAAAGGGAAAATAAACATTCTAAATTAATATATGGGGGAATGTTCTGTCTTACAAATAATCAAATTAATGCAAATTAAAACAATGAGGTTATATTTCATAGCTATTGCACAGATGAACTTTTCAAATAAATCACAATTGCTGAAGATAGTGAAGATGTGGTAAAATTTATAAGCTCCAAGAATTTGGGGTACAACTGCCATGTGAGTCTATCATTTTGAAAAGCAATATATCAATGCTTATCAACAGAATTAAGATAATTCAGTAATCCCATTCTCAAATTATTCTGGAGAAACCGTTCATTTAGCTTTTTTTTTTCCCTTTTAATTAAGATGCGCACTGCAATAGTAACTATAATACCTAAAGATGAGAAATAACTAAAATGTCCAACATTATGGTGTGTCCACTCACTGGAATGTTACAAATATTTTTAAACATTTAAAAAAAATTTCAACATCATGTCAAATGTATGTGATAACATAAAATTAAAAGAGCAAATAAAAAATTCTATGTTCATGCAAATATATATTTGCCTAAATTTTTGTGTAAACATAATGTCCTTTAATTATTACAATCATCCAAAAAAATATTTGCCTAAATTTTTGTGTAAACATAATGTCCTTTAATTATTTAAAAAAAAACTGGCATGAGGAATGCTTCTTAATTTTTAATATTATGTTATTTTCCCAACTAAAATGGGGGAAAAATAGAGTGATCCAGGTTCTATGGGAAGAAAATAGAATTTTTTTTTTTTCATTGTAAAGGGCGTGTAAGTAGACACTGAGGGCCATAGGTTTAGAAGTCAGTAGAACAGTTGAGTTTGCAGATCCTCCCCCCCTTGAAAGCTGTGAGACCTTGGAAAAATAATTTATACTCTCTGAGTGCTAGTTTCCTCTTATGTAAGATGGAGATCATCATTTCTCAAAGCTATGAAGATCCAGTGAAATAAAGTCTTCATCACTTAACAAAGTTTCTGGTCTATAATAAGTGTTCAAGAAACAACAGTTTTATTTTGTTTTAGGTTTTCATCTTTTGGCAGCAACCATTTTTAGGTTGCAAAAATATTATCCAGTAAGTCTTTTTAATATCAGAATGTCTAAATAAAACATAAAAACCAAAAGCCTGTCAAGAATATATCTGATAAAACTATTTCATTTTGGACCTTACCAACACAACATATTTTTAAGGCAGGTTTTTTTTCCTATTTTCTTTCAGGAAGTTTGAATTTTGAAGTACACAAGGTTATTTCAAGAGAAATGCTTTCATAAAGTTAAACTATGTCCATATCTACATTTGAAGAGAGCACTGAAAAATTACATCAAGTGTATTACTGTTTTATAGAAATAAAATATCTAAATAGCTGATATATTATAAACAACTCTTCTTCTCTTCCCCATCTCATACCTCACACTTATGTCTGCCTCTATACTCAGTCTCCTGAAAGAGTTAAACTTCCCCCTCCTCCCTCCCACCCAGTTCCACCAAATGAATGAGCAGTTTACTCTTTTTTTGATTCCCAGTGGGGTCTGTCCTATTTCATGTGGGCACAATGAACATAGGTTCCAAAGGATCCCACTGATCCACATATTATAGAGAGCTTCTAATATAAAAGTCCACGGAGACAGCTTTTAGATTTTCAAATATCCAGTTTTAACTTGAAAGCTGTGCACATTTGCTCTAGGAAGACATAACAATGGCTCTCCAACATTGTTCCTCTTTTCAATGTAACCACACTTGAAAGGAATTCAGTTTCTTTAGCAACAAAAGTATCCCAAGGACCCAAGGTCCTCAGTGTTCACATCTCAGAAAGACTCCACGTGAGCAAAGCCACTGTAGTTTCTTTTGAACATTTCATTGTTGCCTCTCAGCCCATTTGGATCAGCGTTGGGTGGAGGACAATCTTTCTGACTTGAAACTGGGTGAGAAAGAGGAAAAGCCTGAGATTTATCACTTTCCCTTCATGATGTACCTTGACAGCAAAGTGACCCAGGCAGTGAAGAAGCATATTGTGTGCATAATAATTTAATGAGATCTTGGAGACTTTGGTCTCCAGTGAGCACTTCATTGGGAAATTTCTTTACTAGATGGTTTTTACAGGTAAATCTTTCCCTGAATCCCCATGAGAGCCTGCAACATCTTTAAGAAGTGAATGTGAACTCAAATCAGAATTTCCTCCAGTCAAGAATGATGGCTAGTACATAGAAGACTATTATTCCATAAAGGGAATTTCATCTTTTCTTTAGGAAGAATAGGTCAAAATATTCACGTTCTGAGTTACTTCTCTGTAACGATGAATTCACTTAAAAAATATGCACAGTCCTGTCTGAACTAATTATGACATCCATTTCAAAAGATGCCTAAAAAAGATTCGTTGACTGGTTATCCTATCCACCTTTCATTCATTCATTCATTCATTCATTCATTCATTCATTCATTGTGCATGTATTTACTGATTGTCTACTATGTGCCAGGTACTATTCTAGTGAACCAAAAACGTTTTTAAGCAAAACAGCCAAAAATAATCCCTGCCTTTGTGATGCATTCACTCCAGAAGGATATGGAAAATAAAGAAAAAGCATAAAAACACATAAATAATATATTAGAATTGCAGGTGTTTGGCAGAAGAATAGTTGAGCCGAGAGGACAACTAATGCAAAAGGCCTTAAGACAAAAGCATGCTTGGTAGGAGAACCACAAAACAGCTAGCGAGTCTGAAGCAGAGTGGATGAGGAGGAAAACAGCAGGACCTGAGATCAGACAAGTCAGCAGTGCCGTGAGGTCACTGCTAGGGTTCTGGTTTTCACTCTAAGAAAGTGGGGCGCCAATGAAGAGTCTGGGGTAGAGGAGCTACATTATCTGACTTACATGTTAAAAGGATCACTCTGGGTGCAGGGATGGAATAGTGAGGTGCTGTATCTTCTATGAAGCCATGCCTGATACTGCCATCTCAAAAGAGCGGCCTCACCACCCTTTCTGACACATTCATGCATTCATTTGGCCATACTGACCAAACGTCAGCACCGTTGCAGGAGTTGGACATACAGAAATGAGTAATATCTTGTCATACTCTGACTCCCCCACATTCAGAGTTCCTTCCTATTTGGGAAAGCCTCCTTTATACAAGCCTTTCCATGTGACAGAGGGTCTCATCTTTCCTCCCACAAAGTTCAGTCAAATATTCCATGTGTAAATAATGGTAGAGACAGTGACATTTATATTCTATGACTCGTGTGTGAAAAAAGGAAATCTTACTGGCTTCAAACTGGAACTCTGACCAAACTCAACCCTCTGCTTAGAGAGGACAAATTATTCCACCTTCCCTCCACTTAAGTTACTTAAGTTAAGCTTAAGTTACCCTACTTAAGCTTACTGTTTGCTCTTTTTATTTTTGTTTTCACCAAACTCAAGCATTATTATTTCATTTACTATCTGATCACTTTGGATAAACACTCTGGTTTTCAGTATTTTCTTTCTCCCCTTCCTCCCCTTGCTCATCTCTCAGTAAAATCAGTCAGGGATGAACTGCAAGAAAGAGACTTATATTCCCAGATACTTTTCACATTGTCCAATTCAAGAAAATGATCTCTGGTTCTAAATGACCTTCATTTGGGGAGACTTGTGGAATTCATTTTCCTGGCTGTATGTCTCTGTCTGATTGTCATCCTTGTGTGTAGTTGGTCAACTCCGTCAACAGCATTCTGCAATGCTATTTACTAAAGCGTGGCAAGTTCTGTTTGGTCTTTGGACATGATGCTAACACTTGTGATGATGATGACAATGATGATGGGTCTGCCGCTGCCTCATACACATGGCTGTCCTGATCTCTTTAGTGTTCTGAGCACTTCTCTATCCCCAAAGTCAACAAAGAAATCTTGACTGCTCTCTCCAAATCTGGCTACAATGTGTGGGACAACATGGGGCTAACCTCAAGTCCATCCACTTAAGGACTTCCCTTGGACACTGCTACTCTATTTTCTCATGGTGCCATCTGCAGTGTTTCTGAGTCTTCCAGTCTTCTGTCTAAGCTGAGAATGAAGTGCTTACCCAATGTTTTCAGAATTCCTAGCATCATTCTCTCATGCTGTTTCTTTTCTCTCTCTTCTATTTTTTTCCCTCCCCCTTCCCTCCTTTCCTCTCTCTATCCTTCCTATCACCTCCGTTTCATAACATCTTTATACCCTTTTCTTTTAGCCTTGGTGATTAACATGCAAACCCAGCTATGGGCGTTCCCAGAAAAATCCCTTTCTCTCTCACCAAAGCCAGTTTGCCAGTTCTTGTTGTTGTTTTATCCACACCAAAAATGCTTGTTCAGTTTCCTTGTGAACTTAGAAACTAGAATTGGAAGTTCAGGGCTGGGTTCTAGGCTGCACTGCCCCTTCCCAAAATAATCAATGCTTTCACTGCAGTTGTTGGAGAACCAGACACAGGCAACCAGGAAAACTAAGATTTTCAAAAATGTTATTTTCCACGTACTAATCTGTTATCAGTCATTGCTCGATTTGAGAGCCTCAGAGAAGGCAGGAGTTGATACAGCACACATAGCTATAACGTGCAAAGGTGGGATTCAAACCCATCCCTGTTATTCCAGAGATTCAGTATTTTTCATTCTGCTTTACTGCTGAGACCAGTTCATTTGACGGTGGTAGTGGGAGGTGGCAGCCTACAACACAAGTGGCTTGTTAAGCATCAGGAAGCCCCGATAAATAATTGACTGAATTCCTTTTTTTTTCCTCTTTTCTTCCTGCTCATGAGGAAAGCACCTCATCTGTTAAAAGACTATAGCTCAGACAGTAATGACAAGAGAAAACAAGGTGGCTCTCTGTTCCCTGGAGCCTGGGAACATCTCCTTCCAACACCTGACTTGCTTCTGGAATTCAGCTTTCAGCCCTGCCCCCACCTCTCCCTTGACCCCAACAGCAGAGGTGAAAGGCCACCAAGACAGCATCACATGGCTATGGGAAGGACTGCATGTCACCAGCACCACCAGCAGGAGAGCAGGAACATGGACCTCCTTCTGTGCTGCCTGCCTCATCCCCCTCCACTGCTGGTTGTCATGGTGACAAGGGCAATGCGTGCAGGTGCCTTATTGTGACTGAGACACGTGTGACTGAAATGATGGGGAGAATTAAAGAGGATCTGCAGCCGGCCCTGCAGCTCCAGCAGGAGGGCTCTGAATCCTGTGGTGCTCTAAGGAGCGGGTAGAGAATTGAGAAGACTGAGGAAGTCCAGGAACCCAAGTCAGGCCTGAGAGGGGGGCCCCGCCCCACCCCATGTGACTTTGCCTGGATGGATGCTTAGAGAGACTTGGTCTGCAGGAGCAGGCCCTGGATTTGTCACTGTGGATTAGAAAAGAGCCTTTCCCATCCTCATATCACATAAGAAGTATGTTAAAGATTTTTATTCATATTAATGGTGTACAAATTTGGACTTAAGGAGATTATCTGCCCAAGGTCTCACAGCTCATATAAGTAAGTCTTAGCCAGGATGTGACCCCAGGTTCTGTGTGACCCTAGAACAGAACACTTACTCTCTATGCCATGCGATGAGGCAAAGGTCTTAACAAGCTTTCCTGGGGGTATCTTTTTCTCTAGTTGGTTCCCATGAAAGTAAAGCTAAACCATGTGGCTTTGGGACTTGAACAAGGGCATTTCAAGAACTGTAAGTGCCCTTCTTATGCCATCCTCTGTGCATTTTTTTGTTTTGTTTTGTCTGAATTCTGGAATGTTCCCAGTGCCTATTGTTTTGTGTTTAGATACTTAGGTATGGGCGACCTAAGTCTGCAACTGAAATGACTTTCACAAAAGCTTTCCTTCCAGGATGCGTTTGATAGAGATCAATGCACTTAATATTCATTTCAGGCTAATTAGCTAAAGCAAGGGTCCCATGAGCAACCAAGAACCAGGAGAAAGGACAATTCTGGCCATCTTTGTCTAATTCCTCTTTAAATGCTAATAGCTTTGAGATTATTCTATTAACAGGCAGTATCAGAAAAGGAATAAAAGGGCCCGTTTCATTTAATAAAGGGATCAGCAAGTGGATCGGAATGTTTGTAACAGCCTGAGTAATTATCTGCTCATTTAGGTCAAACTACTGTGGGCATCAGGAAAACATAACTAAGAAGAGCAATCCGATTTATGCACGGCCTGCAGTGGGGCCTCATTATGAAACAACCCCTGATCATTATACTTCCGCATGCCTGATACAAAACAGATCAGCTCTACAACAGAGAGCGGAGACCTTTTTCCTCGGAGTCCCAGAACTCCAAGTCAAACATTTATAATATGACAAATAAAAGCCATGTTCTAATGCAACACATGTTGTTACATAAACAGTTCATTTGGGCCGAGAGGCAAAGGAGGCTGGGTCTAGACACTAAAAATCATCTAGAAAATCAGAAAGACTTGTGTTCAAACCCTGGTTTCTTTTCAGTAACCCCCAAACACCCGCCCCAGGCTGCAAGTTTTATAGCGCTACAGCCCCACCCCCCAGCTATTTACTGGAACATTAATCAGGCAATTGCATCTCACTGTTCCAAGTCTTTGTTATTTTACTTATAAAATAAGCATAATCACAGTGTCAAGCTTGCAAAAGTTGTTGTAAGGATTAAATGAGATACTATCTGTGCAAAGAGACTAGGCTAGAGTAAATGTCCAATAGATGGTCCGAAATGTTATCTGCCAGAGCTACAGAGGCTGGCTCTGTCAGAGACACCTGAAAGGGCCAAGGGCAAAGTGATTAGCTTAGGAATTAGCTCAAGAAGGATCCATCCGACAAGCAGCTTCTAGCAAAGAGATGGATCATACTCTTGTTAGATGAGTGGTGACATCAGTCTATTCTTAGGGCTTTAATTTTTGGCTTTCACAGAGATTAAGAAATTGGCACAGCCACCTGGGAAGGGACATGGTGAGAGCAGCTAAGTATCTGCTCAGGTTGACGAGGGCAGAGGTTAGTAAAGGCCTTCAGTTGTAAAGCCTGATGTTACGTGCTCTGCCTTGGCCAGCACCGGCTGCTGAATCCAAAAATGCAAATTCTAGGTCCTAATCCAGAACTGCTGAATCAGAATCTCCAAGAGACAATACCAGGGAATACAGCTTTTCTAGCATTTCCTCGGGACACCAGGACAGTGGGCTAGAGTTTGGAAACCTGCAGGCTAAGCAAGTGGGTGAGACTAAGCCCACTGCGCTGTCACATTTGTGATGAGGACCTTTCTGAATATATTCTACAAGCCGGCTTGCACATCTCTAGAGGGATGCATCTGAGGCCCATTAACATTCACATCAAACACCAAGTGCCTATGTGTCCTATTCCTGCTTTCCTCCACTAATAATCTATAAGAAAAAGGGAAATAAAAGATGGCTCTTAATCATGACCTTTTGCTATCCCACCAGGCCGCCTCTGTCTTGACCCATCACTTGCTTATAAGGGGGGAAAACAGGATATAGCAGGAGCTTTTAAGCAGGTTTATAAAACACCCAGTTATCATGACCAGCAACTCAGGTATGACTGACTTCCACTGCAAATGGTCACTGCAGCATATTAATAAAGCAAGAATCAGGTTGAAATTTATTTCCGAAGTTTCAAAGTGATTTCAAGACTGTAAAAAATAAATATGCCCAGAAGCAGAACTGCTAGGTCGTAAGTCAGGTATATGTTTAGCTTAGGCAACCACCACCCAAAAGCTTCCCGAAACAACCGAACCAACTTATACTCCCTGCTGCATACATGAGGGTTCCAATTCTTCTGCATCCTCATCAAGATATGGACTTTTCAGTTTCTTTCATTGTAGCTATTCCAGTGAATGTTTAGTGGGATATCATGTGGTTTTAATTTTGCATTTCCGAAGGCATAATCATTTCACATGAAGTACCTATTAGATTGTTTTACCTGTAACTCATCAAATCCATCCCTAAGCATATACCCGAGGGTTCATATGTCCACCAAAGGACATATATAAGCAGATTTACTTTTAACAGCCAAAAGCTAGAAATAACCTAAACATCCATCAACAGGAGAATAGATAAGTGAACTGCGATTATATATTTACAATGGAATACACATAGTAAGAAAAACAGAAATTACTAAAACATGCAAAATCATGGATGAATCTCACAGATATTATGTTGAGGGATTAAAAAAAGAACAGGCACAAATGAGTACGCACTGTATCATTCCATGTATATGAATTTGACAACCATAATGAATAGAGACAGAAGTTGTTCTGGTCATGGGGAACGTAATCAGGGCAGGCTTCATGGGTGCATGTCTCACAGGGCTCCACACTTGCAAAGGTCCTGTGCTTGGTTTAATGCTCTGTTCTCACTGTCTTGAAATTCTTAATATTTCTTGAACAAGTGGCCCCACATTTTCATTTTGGACTTTGAGCTATGTGTTATGTGGCTGATCCTGGGTGCACTTGACTAGAAAAAGGCAGAAGGGAGACTCCTGGGTGCTGGTAATATTCTCTATCTTGATCAGGGTGGTAGTTACACAGGTATATGTATATGTTAGAATCCACTGAGCTATACACAGAAGATTGGTGCACTTTACTGCATGTAAGTTATAACGTAATAAATTAAACTTTAACAAAAATGTGAAAGAATAAATAGAACATAAAGCAACATGAAGAGAGATCTTACCGGAATTGCCAGAGGCTCTTGTGCATAGCTCTGGGGAGGATTCCAACCAGAAGTGGCTCCAGCTGTAAGAAAGAACAAGGCAATGATGGATATTAACATACACTGAGCATCTACTATGTGTCAGGCACTGTGAAAATCACTTTCCATGTACTAAATCATTCAATCTTCACTGCAGTCTTCTAAGATAGATAGCATTAGCCTCAATTTATAGGAGGAAAAGGAGGTCCAGAGAGGTTAAGTCACTGGTCTAATAATAGAGAGTATGTGAGTGGCCAATTGGAGTTTCAAACCCAGATCCATCTGTTTTATAGACACATCCTTTCAAAACTATTATGCCATTTCAACCTGTAAAAATTTCCTGGTCATGGACTGGGGGAGACAAAAAAGCTGAGCACATTCCAAAACTATTTCAATACGACGTTTTCAGAGACTTCATGCAATACGGAGAAATCCCTTTCCTGCCCTAGCAGCACACTGCGCTCCCCTGGGGCATAGGATTTGATTTTCCCTGCTGCAGGTATTAGTCCTGGAAATACAATTACCCACCTCAGTATTTGACTCAAGGACTTGGTTCAGCCTGATTCTACAGCTTGCTGATGGGCCATAAGAAATAAGCATTGTTATGTGACCTTCAAAACATGATGGACGAGTAGCAAAATAAATGATTCATTTAATGGGTTTAGATATACAGGGCCTTCCCCTGCTTCAGCACTGAGGTCTTATTTATGGCCCGGTCTTAACTGAGTTTCTTTGTGCGTAAGCTTTGAAAAACCATTACGGTCAAAACCTTTCACAGGATTTATTATTAGAATGCTTTGAAAATCTCTGTGTAGAGAACAGAAGCAGTCAAACTATTATGTCTGTTGCATGAATGCAAAAAAAAAAAAAATCCACTTAAAACAAACTTCTGAATGTTTGACGCTGTGGAAATAATAAAAATGAAAAATAATCTCTACTTAATCTGGTTTTAAAAATATGCTTAGATAGGGTTTCACGAGCCCTGTACATAATCTTTATCCAATGGATTACTCAATAAACATGTACCAAGCATCTTTATACACATGTCAGTACGCTAGGGATTTTTAAACATCAGAGATGAATGAGATGCGCATTTGATCTTCCCTAAGGCAAGGGTAAATTATATAACATGTGTCCTACATGTCATGTCCATAGTACAAAAGATGACGTAATAAATTAAAGAACTGTAGTATCAAGAGAAGGCATGATGGGAGAAGGAAGCCCATACCTCCTTATCTTCCTCAGGAAAAATTAGAGATTGCCAGAACTATCATGGAATTGCCAAGTAATATAAAATTAGCCATATGGCTATTTCATTCTTGTTGCTGTGGTTTTCCTCCAGTCAGTTTTAGAGACCATCCATCTTGGTATTTTAACCTCTCTATCTCTATCTCATTGTGCTTTGACTTCCTCTTTCCTCACCTGGATCAGAAATCTTGGGAGAAATTAAAGAGAAACCCAGAAGGGTGTGAAATACCTGTGTCCCAGCTCAAGACCAAAGACAATGACACATACGCCTTTTCCAAATATGTTAGTCTCCATTTGGGTAATGGGGGCATGAAAATCCACCCAGTATCAGGTAAAAATGTTGTGGGAATCTGAGGCAACATCATGGCACTGACCAAATTAGCTGGCTATTGGTCTAAGTTCTGATCCTACACAGGATAAACTTCTTCCCAGCAAAGGCCTGAAAAATTCCCATCAGCTTTTCACCATGAGAAGAAAAGACACAATAGACTCAGGCCATGGATGGATGGATGGATGGATGGAAGGAAGGAAGGAAGGAAGGAAGGAAGGACAGAAGGAAGGAAGGAATGAGGGAAGGAGGGAAGGGAGGAGGGAAGGGAGGGAGGGAGGAAAAACAGGGAGATAGGGAGGAAGAGAGAGAAAGAGAAGGGAAGAAAGGCAGCATTGCATGATGTTTGTTCTCGTAGCTAAAAAGAAAACACTGAACCATTTTGGTTTAACAATTAGGCTCTCAAGAAATGGACATAGTATGGACACAGAATGGATATAGAAACGGAGACAGTAATAGCTAACATTTATTAAGCTCTTATGATGTACCAGGCACCATTCCAAGCTCTTCATGTTTTAACTCGTTTACTCCTCATGACAATCCTGAAAAGTGGTACTATAATCACGGCCACGGCCACTTTAAACATGAGGGAAAGGAGCAAAGATTGCCTAAGTAAAATATCTAGTCACATCATATGCTCAGAAGTAACGAAGCTGAAATTCAAACCCGGGCAGACTGTCTCCAGACCCCTCACTCTGAACCACCATGTTATTTTACACAAGGTAATGAAACTACAGAAAGTTTTGGAAATAAAACTATAAAACTATAGGGGGACCTGGGTGGCTTAGTCGGTTAAGTGTCTGCCTTCAGCTCAGGTCATAATCTCAGGGTCCTGGGATCGAGCCCCACATTGGGCTCCTTGCTCAGCAGGGAGTCTGCTGCTCCCTCTCCCTCTGCCCCTCCCCCCACTAGTGTTCTCTGCTTCTCTCTTTAATACGTACATACATACATAAATCTTAAAAAAATACTACAGAACTATAGAAAAAAGTATTTAAGATAACAACAAATATCCCCAATGAATCTGTGAGCCAATTTGGTCTCGGTCTTTACCACGTTACCGGGCTACCTCAATTATTGAGGGATGCAATGACTACTGAGTTTGGAATGAGGGGAGAATCATGTCTCTGGAAATGGTCCATTTATAGATAAGTGAGGCTGAAGAAATCAAGCGATTCCTCTGAATCTGCACAGCTAGGGTTAGAACCTAGATACTCTAAACTCTCGGACCTATGTGCTTTCTCTACAGCCACACTAACTTGTACACTTGATTCTAATGCTTCCTTCCTCTGCTCTGTCCTCCTACCGTCTCCCAGCCACAGGGCTTGTCCCTGAACATCAACACACTCACCTTAACAAAGCAAAGACAGAATCTTGGAAACTTAGAGGAGTAATGTCCTTAGATATGACCTACAAAACCCTTTGTTCTCCAGACTTGTTTTATATAGATGAGAAGACTGGGGCCTACAAAAGCAAAACATTTTTCTATATGTAGCTAAATGGAAGCTAACTTCTTCCACTATTAGACATCTTCGCAGATACTCACTTCTATATGTAATAAACCATTCATCACCAATGACATGTATTGGATCAGATGTGGATAATCCCCTACCTTCAATTTTCATATTGAATGCTCAAAAAGACTCATGAGAAACATATTATGCTTACTTTTTTCTAATTTAGGATCATTAAAACCCCAGATCTAATGACTCCAAACTCAGTGTTGTCTTTAATCTGCCATGACTGTCTCTTCACTTGTTAGCACCGTAAGTATTTTTGATTACATTTCCTGGCTCTAGATTTAATGCCATTCAGTATCTGTTAGCTACCAACCACACAGCAGTGATATGTACCTCAGGATTTATACCACATTTTCTAAACATGCACTGAGTATGGACTATGTATCTGATATACTGTATAAATGTATATATACACGTGTATGCATACATATATGGACCTATGTATATATGTATATGAACATCTACACAGAGAGATGTATACCTATATAATACTTAAGAAATACAAATATGGTCCCTTTATCGAAAATTGCTACACAAGATTAATATGTAAAAAGCCTGAATTTAATTTGAAACAGCAGACATATTTATGACAATGAGAATTGATGCATTCATCCAACTCAATTATCTCTTATATACCCCAAAGTTTTGCTTACTTAGATTACAATTACTAGAGTCAATTTCTTATCTTGCTTTTATTATTCAAGACCAAAAGACAATGAAATTAAAGTGGGTTTCCCTGTGAAATTTTTAATAAGGAAAAAGAAAAAAAGGCCAGAAAGTATAGCAGCAAGTTGCTGCAGACCTCAAAACTCATAGGAAAAAAGGCTGAAACCTTCGCCAAAACACTCCACTGCAGAAGAGATTGAAGGGGGTGGTAGGGCAGGTTGGAGAGCCTAGAATCCACCCTGAATTTCAGGGAGACTAGTTAAGAAACCGGTATTCCAGAAAAACATGATCAGCTACTAATAAAGAGAGCAAACAAATCCAAAGCAATCAAAGATACATCAAGTATGGGCCTATTTCAGCATCATTTGGCTCCACCCTTGAAATAGTAAGAGTTGACTGTTCTGCACTAGAGAGTTTGACGTATTCCCGGCTGTAAATAAGGTTTGATGAGCATCCTTTTCTGTGTTCCTTGAACGGTGCTTGCTAAATGGGAAAAAAAAAAAAAAAGTCATTTTCTTACACCATTGTGATCAAAATTGTCTATGGTATTCTGTGCTACTTTTATTAATTACCACTTACTACTAGCCCAGCACACAAGAAACATAGAGCCCTTCATATAAACCCGGTATTATGCTGGATTCTTTGCAAGCATTATCACATTTAATCCTGAGAGAAGCTCCACAAGGTGAGTCTTATTAGGATCTCGATTTTAGAAATAAGAGGAATACAGAATTAAAACAACTCTCTTAACCACTTGCACAACTGACTAGTGTCCAATAAGGCCATAAACCAAGGTCTATTTCATGCCAAAGGCAGTCCCTTTAACCACCAAACACAATGCCTGAGGAAAACTGTACTCAAAAAAGAAGCCTACAAATGCAGATTTCAATTAAACATGCAAAATAAAGAAAGCTGCCATAAAAGATAACTTTTAGCATTTTGTAAGGTGCTCAATGTTCTGCCTCTGCTCTGAGTTTCAAGGAAGAATGCCTTCATCCTTTCTCAGCCATTAGACTGCTGGCCTTGCCCTTAAACCTGGTAGTTGTAACTACTCTTCAAAACACCAGATTTGACCCTTGAAGGATTATAAAAGAAAAGCTGACCAAAAATAATCTCCACTCTGGCAGCATTAAAGGGACCCAATTTAAGTGGATTGAGGTGTCAAAATTCATCATTACAATTTACCTCAGAAAAAAGCTTTAAATGTCAATTTACCTTTGCAGTGAGAGTCCCTTGGAGCAAAAACCAAGAACATATCCCAGTATAATAACCTCCCTTAGCCAAGAGCACCTCTGAACCACTGTTAATGTCTCCTCATTTCACAGGCACTAAAAAGCAAAATTAACTCACTCCTGCAGCCAGTGAGCACGCTGTCTCCCTTTCTGAAGATACTAAGCCTGCATCAGTTTGCTAGGGCACCAAAACAAAGTGCCATGGACTGGGTGGCTTCAACAACACAATTTTATTTTCTCACAATCCTGGAGGCTAGAAGTCTGAGATCAAGGTATTAGTAGGGTTAGTTTCCCCTAAGGCCTTTTCCTCCTTGGCTTGTAGATGACTGTCTCCTCCCTGTGTCCTTCTATGGTCTTCTTCTGAGTGTGTTTGTGCCCTAATCTCCTCTTTTTATAAGGTCACCAATCATGTAGAATTAGGGCCCATCCATATGCCTTCATTTTACCTTAATTATCTCTTTAAAGGTCTATCTCCAAATGCAGTCATATTCTGAGGTACCAGAGCTTAGCACTTCAACACATGAGTTTTGTGAAGGATACACTTCAGCCCATAACACAGCCCAAGTGAAATGATCCCCATTTAGCATTTTTCTACCCCAGCGCCTCCAAAAATTTCAGTTCTTCCTCAACAGCCTATTCTTGCCATTCAACAGTCCTTCCTCCCAAGCTCCAACCCCAATCCTGCCCCAGAATATAGCAATGAAGCCCAGTGCTGCCTTGCATTCCCAGGCTACAGGTGCTGTTCCAATGACTAGCACATACCCCAAGCAACAAAACAAAATGCAGTATAATTTTCCCTGGTAAAATAAAGCCTTTTACTCCTGCCTCTTGAAGGGAAATCTAGAATGATATAACCCAGTGGGTTAGTGGAAGTCATTTTACAGCCAAGAAGGACAAGTCTGAGAATAAGTCAGATAAAGTTGGACAATAGAGTAGACCCAAAAGACTGACAGAATAGGGTGTTGGTGACACTTTTTGAGGCTCTGGATCCAACTATGTCCGAAGTTAAAATTATACCCAATCTTTCCCATCACATAATATCCCTTTCGCTTTAGCCATTTGGAGTCTGGCTACCTGCAATTCTATCTGAAACAACAGCTTCATAAGGATGAAAGGGAGAAGTGGAGCTCAGGAGCAGGCTGTGAGAATAAATTAGGAAATTTCCTTTTGCTTTGATCTATTTGCCCTGTGTGGATAGGGCATTTTTGTTAAGTTTCTAAAAGTCAAGATTACTTATTTAATTAGTTCAACAAATGTCTACAAATGACTAACAGAATCAGGTATTATATTATGGCATACATTCTCAACAAGGGTGATATTGCCCCAAAAGGGACAAAAATTTATTCTGGGGACGAAAAAATCTTATTCTTTTTTTAATGTAAAAAACAGATATGCATACAATGTATAAACAGATATGGAGTATATTGGTGGTATTATAATTTCATAGGGGGATGGGGACAATTAAGGAGGGAAATCTGTCTCAAAAGGCTTCTAAGGAAGGCAATAATTGAAAAAAAAAAGTTGAGAAACACTGTGCTAAAGGAAATTTGGAGATGCAGATACAAACATGAGTACAATAGGCACTGTGAAAGTGAAATATGCAAGATACTACAGAGACCGAAAGAGAAAGCATTTTCAATCCTACTGGGACAGCACTGAATGAAGAGTCAAAACAGTTATGTAGAAAATGATACTTTATCTTATTCTGAAAGCTAATCAAGAAGAAAAACCACATCCTAGTCAGAGATGCCAATGTAAGCAAAAGCATGAAAGCATAAAAGGGTACAGCTCAGTAGGCCTGGAGTTCAGGTTATAAAAGGAAAAGCAGACAACAAGGGAGGTCAGCCTATCAGGTGGGAATATCTTATCAACAGTGGATTAAACGTATAAGGCTTTTTCCTCCACTCCTAAACAGAATTCCAGAGGCAAGAAGCTTCCAGCTTCAGCTCAGTAGTTCAAAGCTGTCACAGTTGGCATTTCTGAAATGCTCTTTGCCTTTTCCTCTGTGTTTGTCACTTCATCCATTCTAGGCGTCTGGGGCAGTTCCAGGCACTCATGTTTAAGACAGGAAAATGGAGAAATCGCATTTATTGTATACATCAATCAGCTTTTATCAGGAAAGGAAAAGCTTTCCCAGAATAACATCTCCCTGCCTGCCCACTGACTCATTGGCCTGATTTGGGTCACTCGGCCATCACCAGTCAGAAAGGAGACTGAGAAAATAAGAGACCAGAATGGTTATAACTTGTTGAGACTAAATATTCTAATACCTAGAGACAGGCAAGTTGCTGCTGCAAATTTAATCTCAGTACTATTAGAAAGAAATACCTGGGGAATAGAGTTTTAGGCCAAGAAAGAAATGATCAAAGATCAAATTGTTATTTAGTTCTCTGTAGCTATGACTAGACATGGAATATAATTCTAATGTACTTTAGAAATTATTATTAGGTGATAAAATTATTGGTGATTTTTATATTCCTCTTCATATTTCCAAATTTTCTATAGTGAATATGCATTAGTCATATAATCAAGAAAAAAAACAAACATTATAATATTTTAAAAGAAAGACTTCCCAATAAAATTATTGCCTAGGGAAGAGAACTAGACCATTTTAAGAGCTAAGCTGGTAAAAAAAAATTAAGTATAGTATATTTAGGTAATTGGACTAGAACACATAGAAAATATGGAAGAAAATTAGTGAGGCCCAAGAAGAGAAAAACAGTAAGTGATTTTCTGAAGTCAATGCATACCAGTTTTTGAGAGCTGATTGCTAAATTTTTTTTTGGAACTTTGCAAAGTTGTGTGTAAAGCACAGCCATTATTAAAAATTAAATTATATAGGGGCGCCTGGGTGGCTCAGTTGTTTAAGCATCTGCCTTCAGCTCAGGTCATGATCCTGGGGTTCTGGGATCAGCCCTGCATTGGGCTCTCTGCTCAGCAGGGGTGGGGGGAGATTGCTTCTCCCTCCTCCCCTCCCCCTACACATGCACACTTGCTCTCTCTCTCTCTCTCACATGATCTCTGTCTCTCAATAAATAAAATCTTAAAAAAATTAAATTATATAAAGTTACAGTTGAAGACAACACACTCAAAGTAATCACTTCCTAATCATCTTACTATCATCTATGCTCTTGCGGTTGTCCATTGCATTTGTACGGTGGAAACACTACATAATGTGTGCTAGTGAGTATTTCTTCCCAACTCCACATTCAGCAACAGCAAATTCTAGCTTGAAATAGGCCACAGCGGAGCGTTTATGTCATGAAGATTGGCAAATGCTACAAATCAGAGCACGATTTATTGTTTTGTTGATTGTCTACCTTAAATGATAAAAATTTTATTAACAAAAATTAAACTTAAATTTTGTCTTCTCTATAAACAATATATTGTAAGTACCATAAAAATTTGAGAAAGTATATTTTCATCAGCATTACTGAAACAATCAACATCTAACTCTTAAAACCTCTTCCCTTATCTTCTCTTAAAGAACAAAAAAAACAAAAAAAAAACCTCGAGATCTCTTGCTTTTTTTTTTTTTAAAAGATTTTATTTATTTATTTGACAGAGAGAGAGACAGCCAGCGAGAGAGAGAACACAAGCAGGGGGAGTGGGAGAGGAAGAAGCAGGCTCATAGCAGAGGAGCCCGATGTGGGGCTTGATCCCACAACGCCGGGATCACGCCCTGAGCCGAAGGCAGACGCTTAACCGCTGTGCCACCCAGGCGCCCCGAGATTTCTTGCTTCTTAAGGAACTGAACATGCAACTACCATATGACCCAGCAAATGCACTCATGGACATTTACTCCGGGGGGTACAAAAAACTTCTGTTCACATAAAAACCTGTACATGAATGTTTATACCAGCCTTATTTGTAACAGCCCCAAAGTAGAAACAATCCCGGCATTTTTCAATGGGTAACTGGTTAAACAAACTATAATATATTAATTCCAGGGAATATTATTCAGCAATGAAAATGAAGATTATTGATACATGCAAAAACCTGGATGAATCTCCAGAGTAAAGAAAGCCAATCCCAGGGGCGCCTGGGTGGCTCACTCAGATGGGTGTCTGACTCTTGATATCAGCTCAGGTCTTGATCTCAGGGTCGTAAATTTAAGCCCTCTATGCCCAGTGTGGAGCCTATTTAAAAAAGAAAAAAAAAAAAAAAAAAAAAGAAAGAAAGCCAATCCCAAGAGTAACAACCTGTATAAATCTACTTACATAAACTTCTTAAAATGTTAAAATTTTGGAAATGGAAACAGATTAGTGGTTGCCAGGGGTTAAGAAGTGGGCAGGGAGGAGCGCCTGGGTGGCGCAGTCGTTAAGCATCTGCCTTCAGCTCAGAGCGTGATCCCGGCGTTCTGGGATGGAGCCCCACATCAGGTTCCTCTGCTGGGAGCCTGCTTCTTCCTCTCCCACTCCCCCTGCTTGTGTTCCCTCTCTCGCTGGCTGTCTCTCTCTCTGTCAAATAAATAAATAAAATCTTAAAAAAAAAAAAAAAAAAGAAGTGGGCAGGGATGCAGGAAAGTGGGTATGGCCATAAAAGGACCACATTAAGGTCCTGTATGCTGATGGAAGCGTTCTATATCAATATCCACATCCTGCTTGCGATACTGCACTACAGATTATAAGATATTATTATTGGCAGAAACTGGATAAAAGGTACATGGCATCTCCAGATCATTATTTATGACTGCATGTGAATCTGCAATTATCTCAACATACAAAGTTTAACTAAAACATAGAAAAGAAGTTCCAATAGTTTACCTAATGCATAACAAATAAATTGGAAGTTGAAAAAAATTAAGCTTTCTTTTTTTTTTCCTTAGAAACTGTTCATTTTCCCTCAACTTTATTTCCACTTTGTTTGTTGTTGTGGAAGAGCAGCTTAAGACCTCTCAGCGGTGGTTCCTATCCATTCAAAACACTAAGCTTTCTTAATTCCCCCGTCTACTCTTCTCTGTCTACTCTTCTCACTTTTTCCCTCTTCTTTTCTCATTGCACATATTCCTCTTTGATTATATCATCTGTTCTCACATATTCAATTATCATTTATATAATAAAGTTCCCCAAACATGTACTCCCTTTTCTCTTGAAAATGTAATCTCAACTACTGACTGGTCATGTCCCTTGAATATCATAGAGACATTACAAACAAGCATCTCTAAAATTTAATGCAAAAGCAATTCAATGGAGAAAGGCTAGTCTTTGCAGAAAACTGTGCTTAAGCAATTGGATATCCACATACAGGAAAGAAAGAAAAAGAGGAGGGAGGGAGGAAAGAAGGAAGGAAGGAAGGAAGGAAGGAAGGAAGGAAGGAAGGAAGGAAGGAAGGAAGTCTGTGCATACCTCATACTTCATGCAAAAATTAACTCAAATGAACTTGAATTAAACATAGTACCTAAAACTGCAAAGATTCTAGATAAGAACATAAACAAATGTCTTTGTTAGCTTGTGTTAAGCAAAGATTTCTAGCATATAGCACCAAACACATGGTCCAAAAGAAAAAAATGACCAATTGGTATTCATCGAAATTGAAAATTCTGACTGTACAAAACACACAACTAAGAGAATAAAAATACAAGGTATAGAGTGGGAGAAAATAGTTGCAAATATAAATAAATATATGCATAATTTCAAAATTCAATAAGAAATCAAACAACCCAATAAAAAAATGGTAAAAATATTTGGACAAAAACTTCATACAAGAAGATGCCTAGATGACAAGTAAGTTTAAGAAAAGATGCTCAATGTCATTAATCATTAAAAAATGAAAATAAAAATTATCATAAGAAAAACTAACATTGAAAACATTACCATACCAAGTGTTAACAAGGATATAGATATGAGAACTCTCACATATTACCAGCTGAAATATGAAATTGCACAACTACTTAGGAAAACTGGTAGTTTCTTTAAAAAATTAAACATACACCTATTTATATAATCTAGCCATCCCAATTCTAGATATTTTCCCAACAGAAAAAAATATATAATTACATAAAAACTTGTACACGGATATTCCTAGTGACATCAATGAATCTCTAATTAATGATGGTGACTTCTGTCAACTAAGAAGAGTTAAAATTGTGTGGTTCAATGTACATAAAATGCAAGAAAGTGGAAGCTAATCTAAAGTGTTAGCACATCAATGATCACCTGGGGTTATCGACACAGAGGAAGTGTAATCCTGGGAAAGGAGGAAAGAAGAGATGACAAAGGGGTTCAGGGAAATGAATGCCAGTAATAGACATGTTCTCTGCCTTGACTATGGTAAATACTTCACAGGTCAAAATGTCAAACTGTACTCTTTAAGTGTTCAATTTATCATATGCCAATTAAACTTAATTTTTAAATGGAAGAAAAAATCATAAGAAAAATGTGATATGGGTGATATGGAATTGGACAACACTAGATTTAAATTAAAGAGGACTTTTTTTTTCCAGTATCACAAGAAGAAAAGTGAGTACACCAAACCCAAGCTTGTGGGTTTTGCAGTGAATAACCAATAGAGTTCCCTCGTTGTGTTTTATATTTTCTCAGTAAAGAATGAGATCATGGAAATTATAGGAAGAAGGCTGTGAGGTAAGCACTATGGAAAATGGAAACAAGGGAGGTGTTTCTCTAAGGGAATCTTCCCTGGTTTCCATGGATATGACAAGTCCTCTGTTTACAGATCATATCGGCTACCATTCCTTCATAATACGTGTCCCTAGGTGTATACTTTACATGGATCTGTGCCATTCTTTCTTTTACAGATTTCTCACCCAATAGACTAGATGACAGTCTCTATGGAGGCAAAGACTATTCCATTTTTGTGAACTTCTGTGTTCCCCACAGCGTTCTAGCAGAGTGTGAGAGAGGAGGCCCTCAGAAAATACCTATTGAGTGAATGATTAAAGAAACCTAGAAAGACCACCTGGCAACACTGATGGCACAGAAGAAACCAGAGGCCATCATTTCTCTGCATAACTTTTTTTTTTTTTTTTGCAATAGTGCTTGGTCAGTCAGAGGTAGATAGGCACTGAAATGATGAACTGCTGCATTGGATTAATTACTGTTTCCCCATGACTGTGCAGGGGAAGGGTATCAGGCAAAGACGTTGACATAAGATAGATTACAAATATGTTTTCACAAAGAAATCAAATTGAGGACTGAACTTCAGCAACTATAATAATTTTATAAATACTTGAAGGAATTCAATCACATTAGCCACTGAAAAATCAGTTCTTCACAAATGAATAATTGAATATTGAATAATTGATTTCTTATGGCAGTTTTGTTATGGAAAAATTAGAATAGAGTCCATCTTGAATATCTAGTTTTTTCTACCCCTCATTTGTATATAACTGTAGTAAAATCACTAATGCAATAATGCTCTTTTTAAAAATAAAGATTTTATTTTTTAGAGCAGTTTTGGGTTTACAAAAAACTTGAGAGGAAGATACAGAGATTTTCCCAGATGCCTCCTGCCTCAAAACATGTATATAGCCTTTTTTATTATCAGCATCACTCACCAGTACATTTTTTACTCAGGATGAACCCACACTGACACATCATAATCATCCAAAGTCCATAGTTTAAATTTCACTCTTAGTATTGTACATTCTCTGTGTTTGGAAAATGTAAAATGACATGTATTTATCATTATACTATCATACAGAATATTTTCACTACCCTAAAAACCCTCCATACTCTGCCTGTTCTTCTCTCCCACACCAACCCCAACCCCAACTCCAATCCTGGCAACCAATGATCTTTTTATTGTCTCCATAATTTTGCCTTTTTTGGAAACTCATGCAGTTGAAATCATCCACTACCTAACATTTTCAGATCATACTCTGAAATGTATGCAAGTTCCCTTCATGTTTCTCATGGCTTGACAGCTCATTTCTATTTAGCACTAAATAATATTCTATTGTCTGGATGTACCACAGTTTATTTATCCATTAATCTACAAAGGACCTCTTGGTTGCTTCCAAATATTGGCAATTACAAATAAAGCTGCTATGTACACCCATGTGGAGGTCATGTGGATATAAGTTTTCAGCCACTGAAATACATGATTTCTGGATTGAATGTTAAGGGTATGTTCAGCTTTATAAGAGATCTCCAAACTGTCTACAAAAGTGGCTGTGTCATTTTGCATTTCTCCCAGAAAGGTATAAGAGTTCCAGTTGTTCCACATCCTCAACAGCATTTAGTGTTGTCATGGATATTATGGATTTTGGCCATTCTAATAGGTGTGTACTGGTACTTTATTTCAATTTGCATTTCCCTGATGACATATGATATGTAACATCTTTTCACATGACTTTTGCCATTTGCTTATCTTAGGTGAGGTGTCTATTAAGGTCTTTGACCCATTTTTAAATCAGGTTGTTTACTTACTGTTGAGTTTTAAGAGTTCTTTCTATATTTTGGAAAATAGTCATTTATCAGGTGTGTTGTTTACAAATATTTTCTCCTAGTTCTTGATGTCGTCTTTTGCAGATCAGAAGTTTTTTAATGAAGTCCAGTTTATCAATTATTTCTTTCATGCATCGTGCCTTTGGCTTTATATCAAAAAGCTCATCTCCATATCCAAGGTAATTTAGGTTTTCTTAACTTCTAGGAGTTTTATAAAAGTTTTGCATTTTACACTTAGGTCTGTGATCCATGTTAGTTAATTTTTGTGAAGGGTGTAATATCTGTGTATACATTCTTTTTTGTGTGCGTAGATGTCTACTTGTCCCAGCATCATTTGTTGAAAAAGACTTTCCTTGCTCTCTTGTATTATTTTTGTTCATCTGTCAAAGATCAGTTGGCTATATTTATGTGTCTCTATTTCAGTGTTCTCTGTCCTTCCCATTGATGAATTTATCTGTCCTTTTACCAAAACCACACTGCCTTGATTGCTGTAGCTCTACGGTAAGTCTTGAAGTTGGGTAGTATGCATCCTCCAACTTTGTTCTCTTCTTTCAATATTGTGGTGACTATTCTGAGTCTTTTGCTTCTCCATATAGACTTTGGAATCCGTTTTTTTTATATCCATAAGATAATTTCCTATTTGAGAATGCTTTGAATTTATTAATTAAGTTGGGAAGAACGTATATCTTGACAATACTGAGTCTTCCTATTTATGAAGATGGAATCTCTCTCCATTTATTTTTCTTGTCTTTATTCATCAAAGTTCTGTACTTTTCCTCATATAAATCTTCTACATATTTGTTAGATTTATACAAAGGCATTTCCTCTTTTGGACTGCTTAATGTAAAAATGGTATTGTGTGTATTTAACTCAAATTCAATTTATTCAGTGCTGGTGTGTGTATTTAACTCAAATTCAATTTATTCATTCAATTTATTCATATAGGAAAGCAATTGACTCTTGTATATTAACCCTTTATCCTGCCAAGTTGCTATAGTCATCTACTAGCTCCAGGAGCTTTTTGTCAATTATTTTGGGTTTTCTACATGGGTGATCATGTCATCTGTGAACAAAGACAGTTTTATTTCTTCTTTCCCAATCTGTATACCTTTTCATTTTCTTGTCTTATTCCAAAAGCTAGAACTTCTAATACAATATTGTAAAGGTGTGGTGAGAGGGAAAACCCTTGTCTTCTACCTGATCTTGGTAGGAAACCTTTAAATTTCTCACCATTACATAAAATAATAGCTGTAGTCTTTTTGTAAATATTCTTTATCAATTTGAGGAAGTTCCCCTTTATTTGTAATCTGCAAGTTTTTAATCATAAATGGTACTGGATTTTGTCAAATTGTTTTTTATCTATTCATATAATTATGTCATTTTTTATCCTATTAATGTGATGGATTAATTGATTTTCAAATGTTTTTTGTTTGTTTTTTAAAGATTTTATTTCTGTATTGGGGAGGGAGAGCAGGGGGTAGAGATAAGCAGACTCCACACTGAGCAGGGAGCCCAATGTGGGGCTTGATCCCATGACCCTGAGATCACAACTGGAACTGAAATCAAGAGTCAGATGCCTAAGTGACTGAGCCAGCCAGTTGCCCTGATTTCCAGATGTTGAACCAGCCTTGCATACCTGAAATAAATTCTATTAGGTTTTGGTGTGTAATTCTTTTTGTACGCTGCTGGATTTAATTTACTACAATTTTCTTGAGGATTTGCATCTACATTCATGAGATAAATTGGTCTTTAGGTGTTTTTTTTTCTTTTTTCGTGTGATGTTTTTGTCCATTTTTGATATTAAGGTAAGGCTGACTTCAAAGAATGAGTTAGGAAGTATTTCTCTGCTTTTATCTTCAGGAGACTGTAGAAAATTGGTATAATTTTTTCCTTAAATGTTTGGTAGAATTCACTGGTGAACCTATCAAAACCAGGTGCTGTTTGGGAAGATTACTAATTATGATTCAACTTCTTTAATTAGATAGGGCCTATTCAGATTCTCTATGTTTTCTTGTATGAGTTTTGGAAGCTTGTGTCTTTCAACAAATGGGTCCATTTCCTCTAGGTTATCAAATTTATAGATGTAAAGATGTTCATAGTATTCCTTTATTATCATTTTCATGTCAGTAAGATTTATAATGATGTCCCCTCTTTTTTTCTGATATTAATAATTCATGTCTTCTCTCTTTTTTTCTTAGCATGGGTAAAGGCCTATCAATTTTGTTGATCTTTTCCATAAGCTAGCTATTTTCATTGATTTTCTGTATTGATTTTCTGTTTTCAATTTCACTGTTTTCTCTGATTTTTTATTATCTTTTCTTCCACTTACTTTCAATTTAATTTGCTCTTTTTTCCCCTAGTTTCCTAAGGTGGAAATTTTTTTAGATTATTGATTTTAGAACTTCCTTCTTTTCTAATATATCCATTTAATCCTATAAATTTCCCTCTAAGACCTATTCTCACTGCATCCCACATATTTTTGTAAGGTGTGTTTTCATTTTCATTCCATTCAAAATACTTTTTTAATTTCTCTTGAGATTTCTTCTTTGACCCATGTGTTATTTAAGTGTGTTGTTTAATATCCACGTATTTTGAGATTTTCTAGTTATCTTTCTGTTATTAATTCCTAGTTTAATTCCATTATGGTCTGAGAGCAGATACATTTTTCTTTTAAATGTGTTAAGGTGCATTCTATGGCCCAAAATATGATCTATCTCCTTAACTTGAGAAAGATATGTACTCTGCTGTTGCTGGATGAAGTACTCAATAGATGTCAATAATACCCAGTTGGCAGACGGTATGAAGTTCAAATATGTCCTTGCTGATTTTCTGCCTGTTAAATCTGTCCATTTCTCAGAGGAGGGGTGTTGAAGTTCCCAAATATGTCCTTGCTGATTTTCTGCCTGTTAAATCTGTCCATTTCTCAGAGGAGGGGTGTTGAAGTTCCCAACTATGATAGTAAATTCATCTATTTCCCCTTCTAGTTCTTTCAGTTTTTGCCTCGTGCAGTTTGATGCTCTGTTGTTAAGTACATCAAGAATTAAGTGAAGAAATTAAGTACATTAAGACATTAAGAATTGTTATGTCTTTTTGGAGAAGTGACCATTATTATGTAAATTCTCTTGTGTAAGTCTGCTGTTTCTAAAATTAATAGAGCAATACCTGTTTTCTTTTGATCAGTGTCTATTTGGTATATTTTCCTCCATCCATTTACTTTTAATCTATATGTGTCTTTATATTTAAAGTGTGTTTCATGTAGACAGCATATAGTTAGGTCATAATCCACTCTGACAATCTTTTTTATTTTGTGCATTTAGACCAATGACATTCGAAGTGATAACTGATATAGTTAGATTAACATCTACCATATTACTGTTTTATATTTATTGTCCTTATTCTTTGTTCCTATTTTCTTCTACTTTTTTCTGTCACCTGTGGTTTCAAATGAGCATCTTATATGAATCTGTTTTCTCTTTCTTAGCATATCAGTTATTCTTATTTTTTTAGCTTTTTTTAGTGGTTGATCTAGAGTTTGCCATATACTTTCATAACTAATCCACGATCACTATCAAATAACACTATACCATTTCACAAGTAGTGTGAGAACCTCATAATAACAAAATAATCCCAATTCTTTCCTCGTATTTCCTTTGTTATCATCGCTGTTATTCATTTTATTTATACATAAGCATACATAAGTGCATATGTATGTATATATAAATGTGTACATATATAGCATATAATATAACACATTGTTGCCAGTATTATTTTGAAATAGTGTTTTATCTGGTAGATAGTTAAGAATAAGAACAAAAGTTTTACTTTGTCTTGTTTTTTACCCTCACTTGTTCTTTCTTCAATACTCTTCTTTTCTTTATATAGATCTGAGTTTCTGACCTATATTTTTCCTTTCTCTAAAGAACTTATAACATTTCTTGTAAGGCAAGTCTACTGGCAACAAATTCCAATTTTTGTTTGTCTGAGAAAGTCTTTATTTCTCCTTCACTTTCGAAGGATAATTTTGCAGAGTACAGATTTCTAGGCTTTGGGGTTTTTCTCCCAAAACTTTAAATATTTCACTTCATTGTCTTCTTGCTTGCACTGTTTCTGAGAAGACGTTGAATGTAATTCTTAACTTTGTTCCTCTACAGGTAAGGTGATTTATTCCTCTGGCATCTTTCAGATTTCTTTATCTTTTTTTTCTGTAGTTTGAAGATGATATACCTAGGCATAGTTGGGTTGTTGTTTTGTTTTATTTTGTTTTGGCCTTTATCCTGCTTGGTGTTCTCTGAGTTTCCTGGATCTGTTGTTTGGTGTCTGACATTTACTTGGGAGAAATTCTCAGTCATTATTCTGTCAAATATTTCTTCTATTTCATTTTCTTTCTTCTTCTAATATTCCCATTATGTGTATATTACACCTTTTGTAGTTGTTCCAGAGTCATTGGATATTTTGTTCCAGGATGTTGTTTCTTTCTTTTTTTTTTTTTTTTTTTTTTTTTTTTTGTCTTTTTTCTTCTCTTCGTTTTTCTGTGGTTGAAGATTCTTTTGATCTATCTCTAGCTCAGAGTTTCTTTCCTCAACCATGTCCAGTCTCCTAATACACCCATCAAAGACATTCTTCATTTCTGCTACATTCATTTTTTTTTTTTTATCTTTAGAACTTCCTTACAGTTCTTTCTTAGGGTTTCTCTCTCTCTGTTTGCACTGGCCATCTGTTCTTGCATGATGTCTATTTTATCCATTAGAATGCCTAACTTATAAACATAGTTGTTTTAAATTCTTTGATAATTCCAACACCCCTGCCATGTATAGTTCTGATGCCTGCTCTCTTCAAATTGTGTTTTTTGCTTTTGGTATGCCCTGTAAATTTTTCTTGATAGCCAGACATGCTGTAGTAAGTAAAAGGAACTGCCGCAAAAGGCCTTCAGTACTGTGGTGGTGAGGTATAAGGAAAAAGGGAGTGTTCTATATGAGTAGGTCTCAGTCTTTCAGTGAGCCCTGTCCTGAGTTTGTGAAATTCACAAGTGGTTCTCAGGCATTTTTTTCTCCCTATGTAAGTGAGACAAGATGGCTATAGTGGGTTGAAGTTGGGTATTTCCCTTCTCCAGGTCCATTAGAATCTGGTTAACTAGTTCCCCTGAGGGCAGAACTTGTTAAGAACAGAGGGTTCTGGCTTATTTTAAAATGGTTCCTTTCCCTCTCCTTCTGCCAAAAGCACAAGGGGATTTTTCTCAGATATTTACTGTAGGACTCTGGTTGAACTCCCAAAGATAAATCACATAATATTGTGGGGTACTTCCTATGACTGTGTTTTTAATCCTCAAAGTTGTCCACACTGACCCTCTAGCAATTCACCAATTACTGGTCTGGTTTCCCTATCATGGCACTGGATTCCGTGGTGATTTCTCAGCAATTTCTGCCTGTGAGTTTATGCTATAAAAAGCAGTGACTCCCTATATTCACATGTGTCCCCAATCGTGATAGCTGTGGTCTGTCCTGTATCATCCCCTCTCTTATGGATCCAGAGGAGGTACTGACTTTTAAGTCTGTTCAGCTTTTTATTTCTTGTTAGGACAGAGAGGTAACTTACATGCAGAAACCAGAAGTCCTTCCAATAATGCACTCTTAATAAAAAATATATAATGGTTTATTTTCAGAAACCATCATGAAGAAAACGCAAGGGGAAATCATCTATTTTGGAAAATGTGTGGTAATTATGTACCTCTCAGTGTATCCTTACTCTTTCAATAAGACCTTGAAGCTTCTCTAAAAATTTTGATTACATTTCTTTGTCTCTTAATCCGAACTGGGTTTATGGCTTGCTTTAGCCAAGAAGATATGATAAAATGAAAATGTGGCAGTGCAAGAGCAGGCCTCAAGAGCCATTGCACAGCCCCACTTTCTGTCATCCACCTGTGCCTCAGCTAGCTTGCTGGAAGCTGGCAAAAAAGCAGAGCACAGAAAAGTTAACTCAGCCAAACCATCCTGGACCAGTCATTTCCCTGCCAATGGTCTTTTAAGAGGGCCAAGAGTGGGAGAGATTTTTCAGCTACAGATAATAACATCAGGATGCAAGGGCTGCCAGGGGAAGGCACTAGGAAAAGAGGAGTGGGACGGAGCGCTCTAGTGTAAAAGTAGTTGATTTCTGCCCTATTTACATCCCATTCTCAAGGAGGGAAGTGAAAGGTCACCTAACTTAGGAGAAGACTATTTTAAAGATATATTATTTTACCATCGTTTTTGCAATAAATTTGTGTGATGTTTTGTATTCCTAAATTATTATTCTGACACGATAGCATTTTTATAAGATATCTGACTAAAGACCCGTAAATATGTTTTTAAATATTAGATATAATTACCACATATGTTCACATTGTATTTTGCTTTTACCATATGTTAAGGACACCTGTTATTTTTCTTGATTCAGCATTCATCCTGTTTTCTGTTCCCTCTACTTCCAGTGGGAAATTCATTCTGTAATGTTGGAGTAGAGATGAACGCCATATGAGTGAGCACAAAACCCAGGTCTGGCTGATCAGAATATCCCATTGCCCCTAATTGGTTCAGGAGTAGATGTATGATCCAACTTATGCAAAGTTAGGATCTCTATACAAGTTCTCTGCAGTATTTACTGAGGAAGACTGTCCTTTTCCACTGGTTACTAACCTGGTAAGATATGAATCTGAGGCATCTAGAGCCATCTTGCCTATTACTTGTGAGAGAGCTCGTAGAGGGAAAGAGAATGCCCTGATAATATCATTTAAGTCCCTGGATCCAATCCTGGCTGAGGCTTATGTGCCAGTGGACTTTCTAGATATGTGAGCCAATAAATTCCCTTTAATGCCTAATGCAGTTTCAATTGTGTTTCCATCTCTCACAACAAATGATTTCTAACAAATGTATCATGGCTTTGGGATATTGGTAACCACCTCACCTATCCTGCATACATTAACCTGCCTGATCAAAAACTGACTGTATTATTCCCTGAAATTACACACTCAAGATACTTCTCAAGGGAAAGCACTCCCAGTCAAGACTCTGAAATGGTTATAGAGGAAAGTATGAGAGCCTATACATGCAAGAAATGTCTCATAAAAAGTGCAGAAACAGATACAAAATGCATAAGGTAAAAAAAAATATTTTACAACACTGCCACAAAGAATAAGAAATGATTAATTCAAGCAAGAAGGAACAAGTGAATCAATTTGTGTCATATATATGTTCACTGGTAACAGTGAAAGTTCGTGGAGAGCTAGTTAATCAGGATCTTACAAAGTCTGACAATTCTAAGAAAATGAGAGGAAAGCGAGGAAGGAGAGAGGAACCTGCTTCCTATAAAACAATGCTAGACGCAATGTTTTCGCACTTGCCCTCAGCATTTCTCTTACTGGATGGCACTGTGTCCTGGATGGCTTGAGCGTCCACAGTCTGCACGTGCTATTTCTGGCAGCTGTTCCTGTTGTTTTAACCACTATTACATAAAGAAAGAAGAAAGAATCCCAGCACATCCCTTACCAGTCTGTGTCTTAAAACTCTCCCAGAGGCCATTTATGGAAATCACCTCCCTATAATCATGTCCCACTGCTTCAGTACAAGGCCAGTGGCAAGTCCACAAAATCTCTCCTGGCCACTGACTCAGCAGCAGAGGACATTTCATCTGAGGCACTTACTTCTTTGGGGAAAGAAAGCTGCACTGTGTTACAGACAAAGCACCCTTATTATAAAAGATTCTGGATAATGCAGCTTTTTCCATATCCCTGCAGAATGGCTCGGAGAATCAGTTCTCTCAACAGAGTCCCTAGAGTGGAAAAGTATTCAAGCAGTAATCAATTCTTAAAAGGGAAGTACCTGGTTATTCACTGTTTATATAAAAATAAGGAGGAAGAAACTTTTTTAAAAAGTCTTACAATCATATTTTACTTTAGTATTTAAAAATTTAGGGATCTAAGGGGTATTAAGTTTGTAAAGGACCCTGAGATGTACATAAGAAGAAAGATATTGTATCCATTTTATGGCTGTAGAAACTAAAATATAGGGAGAAATACTCAAGCCATAAAGTAACTAAGTAACAGAGCCAGGATTCAAGTGAAATCTCCAGAACGTACTCATGTGTTCATTTATTTAATAAACTTCTTGCTACCACTTCAGTACTGGAGATACAAGCTTATATCTAAAATTACACTGCTCATATCGATTTATATTCTGATGTAATTTCTAGAGTGGAAGAAAGGATAGCATTAAAATCAAAATGTTGGGAATGGTTTAAGACAGTATACATCATGTGTAATACATCATGTGTATAACAGAATAAAAGAATATTGGAAGCAAGGGACACATGAACAATTACGGAGAACAGCAGAAACCCTAGGCAACGAATGGTCGAGTCTACTTGGTAGAAGCTGCAGAATTAAAAATAAAAAGCCTTCCCAGTATAGATGAAATATAAGAGCCAGGTCTTGAAATATGAGTAGATTGGGGTTGCAAGTGAATGAGGGACCCTAAAGGCAAGAGCAAAGAGTGTGGGGAGAGGCATGGAGATCATATATGAAACCATCAGACATTCATGGAGGGTCTACAAGGATACATGATGAATGAAAGACAAGTGATTCTTTTCTAGGACATGTTAGCACTTTTCCTTAATACTATGATCCTGCCCCCAAATTTCAGAGAACTTTTTCTTTGGTCTTTAAATATCTATTCCCCCTGCCCCCATACTTCTTTCATTAATTGTCATTTTTCTTTATTTCTCTCTGGCTTACAGAATATGAAAACTACAACCAAGAAACCCTACCTAACACCTAAACTGCTAGTTAAAACTAAGTATAACAGTATTTCAATAATTTCAGAAGCCTGGAGAAGAAAAATAAATAGTCCTGAAGTGGTAAGCTTATGTACATTTATGCATAAATATGAGCATTTTCTTTTTCTAAAAAACTACCAAGAAACTAAAGTCAAGATAAATCCCTGCCTTGATTGTAAATATAAGAAAGATCATGATACACATTTTGTTTTTGAAGACTGACCTTTGGGTAAATTAGCTCTTATTTACACTATAGAGAGAGAGGAGGCTCTGATACCACTTAGGTAAATTTACAAAGCCTCCCATCATCATGCTTCATATACTCTCTCAGACTAACCCAATATCATAGCTTTCTAAATCATATCTTTTATAGTATTCATGAAGTTATTTTATTCATTCGAGAAATATGTCTTCAGGTCATTTTATATGTAAGTTACGAATTTAGGCACTGCCTCTGGTACAATTTCGTGCACCAAAAATGCATTCAGTATCTCCAACTCATCTTTTGGGTATTAAGACAGGGTACAAATAAATATATTCATTTAGTCACTACCATATATTCTTTGCTTCTGCTAGAATCCACTTTGGCTAGAGACATGCCCTGAATTAATCAAACACCCTTGACTAGCTCTTAGTAACAGAAGATTAAATATTAACTATTCTTTTAGTTGTTAGTAAAGTTCCTCCATCAAGTTAGATATTTCATATGGTCTCTTGTGTCAGTAGTAATTTTTTATGTCCAGTGTTCTGAAACTTTTGGCCTCAGGACTCTGTTATATTCCTAAAAATTACTGAGGACCCCCAAAAGGCTTTCATTTGTGTGAATTATATCTACCTATATTTACTATACTAAAAACTCAAGTTAGGACATTTAAAAAATATTTATTTATTAATTCACTTAAAATACCAATAACAAACTCATTATGAAAAATATAGTTCCAAAACAAAAAAAAAAGTAATTAGTAGGGGTGCCTGGGTGGCTCGCTCAGTTTAGTGTCCAACTCTTGATTTCTGTTCAGGTTATGATCTCAGGATCCTGAGATCAAGCCCCACATGGGGCTCTGCACTGGGTGTGGAGTTTATTTGGATTCTCTCTCTCCCTCCCCCGACCCCTCACTCTAAAAAGAAAAAAAAAGTGTTTTTGTTTAGTCTTGCATATTTCTTTACTATCTAGATTAATAGAAGGCAACTAGAGTCTCTTCTATGCTTCTTCTTTCAATCTGTTGCACAGCACTTACCATATTACCTCTGGAAAACTCCTCTGTGCACTTGTGAGAGAATCAACGTGAAAAGGCAAATAACATCTCAGTATTATTGAAAATATTTTTGATCTTGTGGTTCCCCACCCACCACACACATATACATACAAACACACACAAATGTTTCAGGGACTCCAGGGATTCCTGGACCACACTTTGAGAACCACTACTTTAGATGCTAAGCCTGGGAAGATTAGGACAGTTTCCGCTTGCAGGTTAAGCAGTTAAGAACAAATACTTAAGTGCACAAGACTTCTGCTACCTAAAGTTCCTATTTACTGAGCCTTGATGATAGAAGAAGCAATGACACACCAATTTACACAACTAAAGTACAAAGGGCAACAGCTTGCCAGCTTTGATGGAAAAATAGAGGAGATCCATTCCTTGCCCGAACTACCAACTTCTATTACCCTAGGCAACCAGCTGCTCTACCTGTATACACTCCAGCCTGCTATCAATATATTTTCCCACAAAGCCACTAGAACATTCCTTTTTTTTTAGTAAATCTTATTATGACAGCCTCTCCTCTTAAGCCCCTTCAGTAGATGACCTTAATTCTTAATAAGACTTACAAGACAGAGCATACCTGGTGCCTACTTACCTCTCTAGCTTTACTTTGGTCCCAATAATGTTGCCTTATTTTCATTCTTTGGAAGCAGGCTGCTTCTCATCATGGGGCTTTAGCACGTTTTCTTCCTTTTACCCTGAATGTTCTTCCTTCCCTTCATGTCTTCAACACCTACTTTTCCTTCAAATCTTCACTTGCTATTTCTTAGGAACAGTTTCCTGACTCCTTCCTCCAAACCAGGTAGAATCTCTCAACTGCTCTACCATATTCTTCCCCTTCACAGTATTTATTACAGTTGTAGTTTTTAATTTATTTCCTTGATTCATTGGTTAATATCTGCCTGTACCACTAGAAAACAGTTTACCCTTGAACAACACGGGCTTAAACCGGGTGGATCCACTTTTACATAGATTTTTTTTTTTTAATAAGTACAGTACAGTACTATAAATGTATTTTCTCATCCTTATGATTTTCTTAACATTTTCTTTATTTTAGCTTACTTTATTGTAAGAATAAATATATAATACACATACAAAATATATTTTTTAATGGGCTGTTTATGTTTATTGGTAAGATTTCTGGTCAACAGTAGTTACAAGTAGTTAAGGTTCTGGGGAGTCAGAAGTTAATTGCAGATTTTCAGCTTTGCAAAGGTCAGTGCCCCTAACCCCTGCAGTGCTCAAGGGCCAACTGTATCAGCTCCCTGAAGGTAGGAACTTTATTTCTGTGTTTGACTGTTTTTCCTGACCATTACACTCTTACTGCCTAACAGCAGTGGCTGGCAATGAAAAATACTTGATAAGTAGTGAATGAATAAACAAATTAATCAACAAACGGTGCATCAAAGGTGTGTAGTTTAGAGTTGGACAGAACTGAATTTGGGTCTTTTCTCTGCTAAGTATCCTTGGACAACTCACTTTTCTTCTCTGAGCCTCAGTTTCTTCAGCCATAAAGAGCAAATAATCATAATTAATCCATTTACACAATAAATAATTATTCAATATGTCTACATTCCTATATTATGTTTGGAGCTGGGAATTCAGTGGTTAAAATTTAGAAATAACCCACATACTCAGTGAACTTATGTCACTGGGGAAATAGACAAGACACAAGTAAATAGACAAATGCAATTATGAGAAGCACTATGAAGCATACACACAAGGGGCTGAGATAAAGCCTCACCGGGGGTAGCTACATCAGACAGAGTCAGGAGGAAAGACATCTCTGGTGAATGTAACTTGAAACTGAGACCTAAAAGCTGAGAAGGATCTTATGGGACAAAGAATTCTAAGCAAAGGACACAAATACAGGCAAAAGCCTTGAGTGTGGAACAAAAATTCGGAGAGATGAAGGAAGATTGCAGTGTAGTGAGTATGAGAAATTGTAGCATAAAATGCGTTTGGAGAAATAGTCAGGGACACAAGTATACACAACTTTGTGGGTTGCCTGCTAAAGTTATCATGAGAGTTAAATGAGAAAATAGATAGGAAACCACTTCAAGGACGGGGCTAGCACATAAGGAAAGCTCAATACAAGGAAGTGATTAGAGTCACAATCACGTCTTCATCAATAATCCCAGGCACACAGCAAATAGATAACAAGGTATGAGAACTGGCACAATCCCCTGAAGAGCTGGCTCAGTCTTCGTTTGGAGAGAATTTTGGCTCATTAAGGGCTCTAGAGGATTTTTACCAAAATAGTTAATGAGCTTTTGTTAAAAGTAATAACTTTCAGAAAAAAAAGTCCTGGGAAAGGGATTATAATGCTCAAGTTAACAGCTTAGAATCCTCGCCTCCTCCCTTTCTCCCACATGCATGCAAGCATATGTGTGTGCATATGCACACGCGCACACACAAGTGCCTGCACACACACACACACACACACACACACATGCAGATTAGGGTTTACTTTTATTTTTTCATTTTTGTTTTGTTTTATAATCAGGATGAAATGCTTTCTCCCTATTCCCAACCTCCAAGGTCTGGGCTGCAAGTGTACTGTTTTAAAAATGGCCGCATTAAATATGCATTTGCTGTTGAGTTTCTGAGATTGCTTAGGGACTATTTCTTTTCAGAATAAATCACTTTCAACAGCATATTTAAAATGAGATGAGGGTATCTGTCCTACTCATCAGAGTCATAATTTTTTTTTTTTTTTAAGTCTGGAAGTGTCCTAAGGGTATTCTCAGCTATATTCTTCTCTTGTTGGGTATTTTATCAGGCTAGTGATTTTTTTTCTTGGGATGTTAGGTTTGACCCCGTGATATTCTGTCTAGTTGATCTGACAATGATTAGGTGACAAGTATATGTCCTTTGCATTACAATTGCCTTCACCTCTGGCTTCCACTNTTTCCCCTCTTTCCAGTTATGGACAGTAAATCAGCCAGGATAGGCAAGGTTATGCTGTAGTAACAAATAACCCTAAAATATAAGTGGCTTGTATTTCTCACTCCCTTTCCATTATCTTCCCTCTGGAATCCAACTTGACAAAGCAGCCTTCATCTGGATTCGTGGTCTTGTGGCAGAGGGGAAAAGAGTGCAGTGATCTATGACTTGACTCTATGACTTCTGTGTTGCTTGGAAGTCTGTGACCCTAATCACATGTTACTCTCATTCACATTAATTGGCCAAAACAAATTACATGGGCAGGACTGATATCAGTGGGTCAGGGAATATAATCCTTTTACAAGGAGGCATAGTAAACATCAGTGAGAAGTGAGAGAGTATAGTGCAGGCAGGCTGCACCAAGGACCAGTCTATACATTCTGGAGGGAGAAGTTGAAAAAAAAAAATGGGCTCTGGAATAAGTGAGACTTAGCTTTTGATTCTCGCTTTACTACAGAGTAACTACATTATGTCAGACTAATTATTTCCAATTTTTAGCCTTATGCTTCCTCATCAGAAATACAGTGATAATAATAGTCTCAATGAACTATGAAATTCAGAGACAATGTATGTAAAGCAGTGTCTAATCCACAGAATTGTTCAATCTATTTTAGGTTTTATCTTGAATTGCTTGATCTATTTTCTCTACTCCAAATCTGTATGATATCCATTGCAACATGACTTTTCCCCACCATTCTACTGCTTTGTTTAAGGTCACAGTGACTACTTACCTGCCAAAAGGACATTACTTAGTCCTCAGCCTTCTGGACTTCACATTTACCACCACTGATCACTCCCATGCTGAAAGTCTTTCCTCTTCCTCCAAAGTTTATGTTGTGCCTTGTACTTTACCAACTACTTCCCTTCCAGCTTGTCCTCCTTCTTCTTCTCATGTACTTAGTGCTGACTTTGCCTAGATCCAGCCCGGGCTTTCTTCTATCTACACCTCTCCCTTGTGAGACAGATACAGAGGTAAGAGCAGAGATTTCATAGCCAGGGAGTCCTGGATCATGGCCTGACTTCTGCTACTTACTCCCAGACAGCCTAATTCACAACTTTTTTCATTAGCACAATCAGGATTCAAAGATTTATTGGAAATATTAAATGAAAAAATCTATATGGAGTAACTAACATTGTGCTTAAGCATACCAAGTGTACAACACATTTTAGTTCCCTCCTCTGTCCATACCTGCCTTGAAAATCTTCTGCAAATCCTACCATTTAATGTAGAAGGTGTTCAAAATCAAGGCTAGCGCCTTTACTATTTGATTATTCCAAGAAGAACAGGTTTCAATAAGTAATGTCAATGTTTACTGAAAATCCCACTATCTTGAGATTATTTGTATTGTGAAAGAAGACTTTTACATACATAAAAGAACATATATAAAAAAAAAATCCATCTCTAACTGTATTTACCTCAGATCTTAATAGAGTATATTTTCCATAGTACAATCGACAGTTAAGAGTTTGAGATTTCATGCTAAACTACCTTGATTCAATTATCGGCTCAAACAGCCTAGTTCTGTGACCCCAAGCAAGTCATTTAACTCCTCTTCAATTTTCCTCATCTGTAAAATGGGTATAATAATGATAACAATCTCACTGGAATGTTGGGAGGATTTAATTTGTTACTATAATCAAAGTGCTTGAAGAATTAGTTGGCATGTAATAAGCATTCAGTCAGTATTAGCTATCATCATCATCGTTCATAGAAATTAAAATGCTGGGAAGAGAGCTTTTGCCTTATCTATTAAGACATATCTACTGCATATCACTGCACAATTAGGAGTTACCTCATCCCTCACTGCTGACTGCTGTGTGTTCTACTTCCCTGCTTTACCATTTTCTCTCCGTCTACTTCACGAGAGCAAAGTATTTGCTTCTGGCCTCACAGGGATGTCAGGAGGATTCATGAGATAACATCCATAAGGCACTCTGAGCTCCTTGGAAGCAAGGTGTTTGATAAATAAAAGGTTATTACCATTGCTAGTGATATCTTATATTACTCTAGCCCTTCTCAGCCCAGAGGGATCCTGAAATGGTTTGCAAAACTTGAAGCACAAACAAGAATCATTCAATAGCAGCTGAGATGAAGCAGTCACACTACACATACAGCCATTGATTCTTCAGAGCCGCAAGTGATCTAAACCCACTGGTTCTACCAGGGGCATAAAAAGCACTGAAATTGATTCAAAGGGTGCTTTGGGATATCAAGTACTTAGGGGTCAGTTCATTGAGCAGAATAGGAGGCAGACACTGGTTCAGACACTCAAAATTATTTGGAAAAATCCCGAGTCAATGAGAGAAACTAGCAGGTCAAATTTGAGACTAAACAAGGATGAAGTATGGTTCAATATGGAATTCCCTTGTGGTTTCCTGGTCCATATTCTTGCAGTCATATATTGAAAGTCTACCCTCCATAAAACAAGTTGTGCCTTTAAGACAATTCAAAAAAAAAAAAAAAAAAACCTGCAAATATGCATTCCCCTAGTCCTTCAAAGTAAATCTTTCTACAACACAGTGTTATTTCAGAAACCAATCTAAAGTACATTAGCCTTGGGGCGCTTGGGTGGCACAGCGGTTATGTGACTGGCTTCGGCTCAGGGCGTGATCCCGGCATTATGGGATCAAGCCCCACATCAGGCTCCTCCACTATGAGCCTGCTTCTTCCTCTCCCACTCCCCCTGCTTGTGTTCCCTCTCTCGCTGGCTGTCTCCATCTCTGTCAAATAAATAAATAAAAATCTTAAAAAAAAAAATAAAGTACATTAGCCTTGAACCCAAGCTGCCCTATATGGACGGTTCACTTAGTTCTGGTTGAACTCTGAATAGTCCACTAATTCTGCTTTATATAATACAAAGGATCTTAACCAAACCTTGGCCACACTTCCCATCTTCATTTCAGCCTGAAGGCATGACTTTGGAATTTGACTCCCCATCATGTGACTCTTTGGGACTGCTCATTTATTTTCAATTACTGTATGAAGGTTGGAACCAGGTGTTCCTGCAGTTAGGGCTTCTACTATCAACCATCATACAAAAACATCACTATAACATATGATTCAAATCACTCCACAAATACCAAGTGCGAGTAAGCCAAATGTTTGCAGCCAGAAGAGTCATTTTAAGAAAAACAGTAAAGTTTTAACTTTAGGCTCCTGATTCCATCCGCCTCATTAAACCTGCCTTCTCATACCTATACCACAAAGAAGTTTCAAAAATAACACACAAAATGTTGAAAAAGAAGCATAGTGAATTAATTAGTACTATCTCTACCAGTTTTAATAAACAATCTATTAAAGTATCGTAATTTTAAAAGTTTGGAAAAAAACATAATGAAATAAAGAAAAGCAATAAATGGGGTTAGTGTAGATTATATTTGGGCATGAAAATATCTGAGGAAAAAATAAGATATTTGCCTTATAACCTACACCAAAGACAAGTCCACAGAGATGTAAGATTTAAAAGGGGAAAAAAATGAAGCTTTAAAAATCCTAGAAGAAAATATTGGAGAATCATTGTATGATCTCAGGGTACATGTGGTTAATTTTAGTGTGACGTTAAATCTAGGGAAGATACATAAATTTTTTTAATATTATTACAGAACACAATAAAACCAGAGCCCATCAAAATGTGGGGGTAAAATGAGAAACAAATGAGAGAAAATTCTTATAATTTAAATGAAAAACAAAAGGTTAGCATCATCAGAGATAAAACATGCCTATAAGATAACAAGGAAAGTTATAAAAACCTAAGAAAAAAATGGACCAAGGAGGGGTAGAACAGATTTGCAGAAGATGAAATATAATATAAATCCAAGATCCTTCATGTCACTAATAAACAAACTCTATGTAAATTAAACAATGAAGTGTCATTTTTGAAGAGTGTTTTAAATAAAAGTATAGGGCAAAAGACATTCATATAAAGCTGGTAAGGACATAAACTAGTATAATGTTTTTCGAGGTAGTTTTCCAATATCAAAGTTTACATGGGCCTATCCTTTCATATAGCATCTTCAATTCTAGTACTCTATTCCAAAAATATATCTATATAAATATGTATGAGCTGGGGAAAAGTGACTTACTGAAACAATGTTGGTAGTAAAGAAAAACTGGAAATCTCTTTAATGTTTATCATTATCTATTTGAAAAGATGCAGAGATATATGTACATAAGTGAACTGAAAATGTGAAATAAGTTGAATCCCATTTTTGAAAAAAAATGCACACACCAACATTGTCTGTGTATCTGAGCATGTGGTACATGTATACACGTAATATAAAAATATTTGAAAAGATATAAACCAAAACGTTACTAGTGGTCACCTTGGGGGCATAGGATGGCAGCACTCTTTTACCTTCTGCATTTTAGGGTTATTTTTGTTCAAATTTTTTATTAGAAACATGTATGTTTTTCTAAAATTAATAAAAAATACAAATAAAATCAAAGCAAGAGCATGTGAGCATGTTATGGAACAATATTTATAACAAGAAAATATTTGAAATAACATTAAATATCAAAAATTAATGCTCTGAAAATCTCTTTGGAAATCTATCATCAGTAGTTAACTCTGAAAGTAGAATTATGGTGGGATTCTACCATAATTTTTTATAGTACATTTATACACTTTTTACAGCATATTATTTTATTTTTATTTTACAGTATCATTCAAAACCAGAAAATACAAAAATGTAATTATAAATATTGTCCTAAAGCCCATTCTCAGCCTGGTGTTGACCACCATGACTGAAGAGCTCTGGGTGACCCAGAGACATCTTCCTACATCTCTAGACCCATGTCTCCTTTTCAAGATCACAGTGATAATATCAGCCTCTCACTGCATTTGTAAAATTTAAGAGTGAATTGGAAACAATTCCTTGACTTGTCCTAAAAGTAAGTACTATAAAAATATTAAAGCAACTTGGAATGAGCAGAAGATTCAGTAAATATATCCAAGTTCCCAAATCTTCAGGACTCAATGTTGACTAATATAAAAAATCATGACTTATTTGAGTGTATCATTAACTTCTATTCAGTCACCAAGACTTAGATGAGTTATCTTTACCTTTAGGGAGTACCTCTGATTTTCCTCAAACCCACCCATCTACCTCACTCCAAGATGGGTGGGCTGCCACGCATATGCACTTTCCAAATTCTGTATAGGTCTTTCCTATTCATTTATTCATTCTGTTAGGCACACTTCCATTCCTTCAAGATGCTTTCATCAAGTACTCTTATACAGGTTCTTGAGATACAACAGTGGGTAACATGAGAGGCTCTGGCCTTCTGGAAGCTTACAGTCCAGGAGGGGAAGCCAGCACTAAATCAAATAAAAAATAAACACTTAAAAACAGTGATAAATATTATGAAGGAAAGCTACACAGTGCAAAAGCCAGTGCAGAATGAAGGAACTAACTAGCTTATTTTACAATATTGTTAATTGCTCTTCTACTCAAGTGTAAGGTTCCAGAAGACAGAGACCATCTTTTTGTCTTTTTTTTTTTTAGCTTTGTACGCCATCTGATATACAATAAACACTCAGTTTCTAACTGAATTGAACTGATCAGAATTTTTTTTTTAATATTCCATGATGGCCCAACAATCTGAAAAGTGATTGAACCACAAGGTAATCATTGTTTCAACCATGCAGTCTTGTAAGAATCACTCATGATTCAGATTGAGCCCCTTTTCCTTATTCATACTGATTATTATTCCAATACCAAGTTTATTGTCAGTGGCCACTGCATCTTAGGTAGACAGTGTGGGGAAAGAAGAGGAGAAACAATAGAAAAAAGAAAAGATATCTTGATAACAGAATGTCAATAGTAAAATCGAATTTGGCAAGAAAAAAATAGTATCCAACTCATCTTCTACAAAATAAATATAGTCAATTAGAACAGCTTATATGCTGTGAGTTGCTTAACTTCTCAAACTGTATTTCCTTATTTCCAATATGGGGGCTATAATACCTGTTTTTCACTTAAGAATTAAATAGTTTAAAATAACTGAAGTGCTTTGAGCAGTGACTGACATAAAGAAGGCACCTAAAATATCAATAACCTTAATAGTGTTTATTCCTTTAACCCAGTGGTTCTCAACCAGGGGCCATTTTGTCCCCCAGGGGATACTACATAATGTCTGGACACATTTCTGGTTACCACAATTAGTGGAGTATATGATGCCGGCATCTAGCGGGCAGAGGCCAGGGATGCTGCTAAACATCCACTATGTACAGGACAGTCCCCACAGCAAAGAATTATCAGATGGCCAGTTATTCCTTTAACCCAGTGGTTCTCAACCAGGGGCCATTTTGTCCCCCAGGGGATACTACATAATGTCTGGACACATTTCTGGTTACCACAATTAGTGGAGTATATGATGCCGGCATCTAGCGGGCAGAGGCCAGGGATGCTGCTAAACATCCACTATGTACAGGACAGTCCCCACAGCAAAGAATTATCAGATGGCCCAAAAATGTCAACAGTGCCAAGACTGAAAAATCCTGCTGTATTCCCTCATTCCTTAAATCCAGTATCTCATATCCTGAGATAGTTCAGAGGAACTTACAGGAAACATTCTGACAGCACATACAGACACAATCTAAGAATTCCCTAGAAATCTTCCCATCCTTTCGTCAACCACTACAAGACTATTTTCATGCCCCGTGTTTACTATTCAAATTGTATCGTTCCCTTGCCACAGCACCTCCAAGCCCTCTTCCTTGTGTACCGAGTGCCCATGTTCTTCACTGTTGCAATGACTATATTCCTTTGTTCCCCAAGGCCCCAGTCTGCCTCCTTATGGTCTTTAAAATCCAATTTAACTGGATTAAATTGCTTTTATATTCCTCCACTCCTCCATAACTGCAGGTCCCTCTAATATTCCCACTATGACTCTGTCCCTTCCCTCATTTCTACTGTTCACTAATTGAAGTCAATATATTAGCCTTAATTTATTTTGGGAACCTAACAACACACCAAAGAAGTTAACATTCATAGAATATATTCACTTTTTTGCTATGCTGTTACAACAGTGAAGTTAATAAAATTGACACCTAATTACAACTAACAAGCATGGTCTTATTAAACTAAAACAATAAAGAAAGTGGTGAAGATTGCATTATGCATCCTACGCACTCTTAGAAGAATGACTAGTTCTACCCAGATTATCGTTCAGTGTCCCTGCATGAGGATCCTGATCTGAACGGATGGGAACTGCCAACCAGCCACACTGATTAGTTTCAGGTGGGTTCCCAGGGCCAGGAAAGAAACCTGGAACTTCATCGAATGGTTAAAACTGAGTGACAATCTGAAAATGTGTTACGAGAATACTTTGACACTTAGGATTAAACCAAAGAAGCTGGGTCTGTTGTCACTATCAAAAAACAAGGGAGAAGCTTCTATAAAAGAGGTGGCATTGAAGAACAAGAGGGAGAGAAATTAAGGAACCAAGCAGAATTTGTGGGACAAACTTTGAGAAATGGGTGAGAAGAAGAACTAGGACTTTGCTGTGAGCAGATGTATCTTGCTGAGGTCTCTTCTCACAGTCTAAGTGTTGAATGGATGTCTTGGTTTGTGTGAGAAGCGTTAGATGAGGGCTGAGAAATAGAGACCTGAAGTGTGGGAGAGAATCAGAAGAGGACCACCTCTTCTCTGGACATCTAGGAGGGCATGTTGCCAAAGCCATTTCCGATACCAAAAAAAACAAAACAAAACAAAACAAAAAAACCTAAAAGAAATGGTGAGATCCTAGGTTTTCATCAAGACACGGTTTATTCTTCAGAAGATTAGGAATAGCATTGCTTCAGATTAAAAGCTACATTTCAAAGATCCAAGTTCTATTTCCAGGTACATCAAATGCCAGGTTCTCTAATAGAAGGGATAAGGATAGCTACCACATTATAGTTATACAAACTTCAGGGAGCTGTCACATGCACTGTCTCATATGATCCTTACTAAAACACAGTGAGATGAGAGCTTCAAGCAATCACCTTCCCAATTCAAAGAATGCAGAAACTAAAACTCAGAGTATAGTGACTCCAGGTCACATACTAAGGGCTTTGGTAAAACTATAACTCAATCTACTATTCTTAAAAATCATTCCTATTTCTCCTTGAAAAACAACATAATCTAGACATTAAGGGTACAAACTCTGGAGCCATACTGCCTGGGTTCCAATCCCAGCATACGCATTTGCTAGGTACCAGAACTCGGGCAAGTTACTTATCTTCTTTGTGTCTCAGTTTGTTCATCTGTAAAGTGGGTTTAATAACACCACTTATCTCCTAGAATTGTGGTGATGATTAGGAGCTAATACATGCAAAATGCTCAAAAGCACTTCTAATGTATTCCTTATGAACACTCAATAAACCTTAAGTTTTCTCTTTTTTTAACTTTTCTGGTATAAAGTAAAAATTTAACATACTCATATAAGCTTTACTGCTTATAAGGAAGTGAGTGAAATTATCTTCATTTTATACATGAGAAAACTGAGATGCCAGGTTACTATTTCTGCATTAACCAATCTCAAAATAATAAAAGCCATTTGATTATGTCCATAGATTGTTTGGATAAGGATTTGGGACAAGGGACAGCAGAGAAGTCTTGTCTCTACTCAACATGGTCTACAACCTCACATGGGGAGACTCACAAAGGTGGAGAATGGGATCTGGTGGCACCTTCTTTCACATGCCTGGTGGTTGATGCTGGCTACAGCTGGGACCTGAGCTGGGCTGTGGGCTAGAACACCTACATGTGTCCTCTCTCTGTATGGCTTCTGGCTTCCTCTGCAGCAGAACAGCTGCAGGATACTGGGACCTCTCACACAGCAGTTCAGAGTGTCAAAGATCAAATAGAAGCTGTATCACCTTTTATGGCCTATTCTTGAAAGTCACACAGCTTTGTTTCAGACACATTCTACTGGTTGCAGCAAGTCACAAGACTGCTCAGATTCAAGGAGGAGGAAATTAGACCCCACTTGTTGATGGAGAAGTAGAGGTTTTTGGAAAAACGTGGGGGGGGGTGACAAATATTATTGCAATCATCATCGGAAGATGCAAGATGCTACACAGAGAAAGAGAGGATTTGCCAAAACTTTTACAAAAAGTAAGTGAATATGGAGTGCCTGGGTGGCTCAAGTGGTTAAGAGTCTAACTCTTGATTTCTGCTCAGGTCATGATCTCAGGGTTGTGAGATCGAACCCCAAGTCAGTCTCCATGCTGGGTGTGGAGCCTGCTTGAGATTCTCTCTCTCCCTTTCCCTCTGCAACCCCCCCAAATTAAAAAATAAATATACTGGAACAGAAATGCACAGCTTTTCGCTTGTAAATTTCTATTATTTCACTGGCCTCCCAGACCTCTCTAATTTGTAAATAATGTCAATTAATCTTGCACATTCATTGGCAGGTTCATCTGAAGACTTGGTCCTACACAGATACAACTGAGGGCAAGCAGATTGCACTGGGAAAGCATTGAAATAAATTCTACAGACTTGTAATGGTAATTTACTGTGTTAGTCTTCTTCCTTCCCCAGGCCTTCCATACTATCTCCTCTTTTCATCAACCCTCAGGAAGGAAAAATACAAATCAAAATTGGTCAGATTCCAGAGCACTGAGTGGACTCCCCTCGTGGGTACATAAATAACTACCTATACCTCCAACTCAGTGTTTGGTCTTCAGCCCATGAGGCTGGGCCTTACTTTCTGTTTTCTTCTGTCTGGTCCTTCCTTTTTGACCACTTCTCATCATGTCCTCTTCTATTGGACTGGTCCAAGCCCCCATCATCTCTCTCCTGGGTTAGATAATAGCCCCTAATTCACCCCCCTGCTTTCATTCTCGTATCCCAGACTTTTCTCAACCTACCAGCCAGAGTAAGCCTTTTGAAACCTAGGTCAGATAGTGTCATCACTCCTCTACCTTCTAATTCCCATTTCATTTGGAGTTAAAGCCTAAGTCCTTACCATGACTGATGTACTCTGGGCATCATCTTTGATCTCATCTCCTTTATTTTTATTTATTTATTTTTTTTAAAGATTTTATTTATTTATTTATTTGACAGAGAGACAGCCAGCGAGAGAGGGAACACAGCAGGGGAGTGGGAGAGGAAGAAGCAGGCTCCCAGCGGAGAAGCCTGATGTGGGACTCGATCCCGGATGCCGGGATCACGCCCTGAGCTGAAGGCAGACGCTCAATGACTGCGCTACCCAGGCACCCCTGATCTCATCTCCTTTAAATCTTCTCCTAGCTCATGCTACTCTACCCATACTAACTTCTCTTTTAAATATACTACACAAGAGCCATCATCAGAGTGTTTATATTTTCTCTCTACCAGACTGCTCTTGCCCTATAAAACCACATGACCAACTCTCACACTTCCTTACTGACTTTGCTCATGAGTCAGCTTTTCAGATCCTTCCTTGAACACTGCATTAAAAACCATAAATGCCCTCTCTCTGCACTTTCTATCCCCATCCCCTGCTTCATTTACCACCAAACAACAAATTTTTTATTTCCATTCTCTATTGTATGTTGTGTATCTCTTGCTATCACTATGTACACACTACAGTGTAAGCTTTTGAGCATAAAATTTAGTTTTTGGTATGTTTTATTCAATGCTATAGCTCTAGAACCTAGGGCAGTGCCTGACACAACACAGGTTGCTCAATGAGTATTTGTAGAAGGAACGAATGAATATGTGAGTGTAGTAATACTAGATGCACAGTTAGGCACAGGTTAGGTGATAATTGAAGAAATAAGATCTAAAGCTATTTCGAACTAGTTAGCCAAAGAAAAAGGGGATGTTTCCCCATGGCTCAGCCTATTTTACTATAGCAGTGGTTGCTGGGGTTCAAGTCCACCTATAAACATGGTTCTTTGCTTCTCATTTGACTTTTTTTTTTTTTTTTTTTTAAGAATGTATACCACCCTCTTAGAGAACTCTGAGACAGAAAGGCATAGATTTGATCTGGGCAGGATCCAGGAATTCCCACTTTCCCTAGCCTCCATGAGATCCAACAGTCCTCATATCCTACTGTGGTAGATAGAATGGTGGTCCCCTAAAATGGCCACATCTTAATCCCTGAAACCTATGACTATAAACTATATGGCAACAGGAAATTCAGGTTGCAGATGGTAGATGTGAGAGATTGTCCTGAATTAATCCAGGTGCTCTCAATGTTATTTTAAGGGTCCTTTTAAGTGAAAGACGAAAGGAGGAGCATCGGAGGCAGAGAAAGAAACATCATAATGGCAGGACGGGTCAGAATCAGAGAAAGAGATGAAGCTCTGGAAGTAGAGATGAGAGCAATACCTATGCTAGTCTTGAAGAAAGAAAGAGGCCATGAACCTCTACAGCCCTAAGAAAGCCAGAAAACAGATTCTCCCCTAGAGTTTCGGAAGGAACACAGCCCTGCTCCTATCTTGACTTTAGCCCTGTGAGACCCATTTCAGACTTCTGAACCCCAGATATGTAAGATAATAAGTCTGTGTTGTTTCACACCACCAATTTGATGGGTAATTTGTGACAGTGGCAATAAGAAACCTTCTAACAAACATCTCCATCATTATTAGCACCACTATCAAGGTACAAAAGGCTGAAAGCACACAGTCCTGCTACAACTTCTGATAGACAGAAAGGCAATCATTCTTGGCCCTGCCATTCAACTTACATCTGCCCTGAAGGGTGCAGTTTGAGTTCCTCCTTTCATCAAGTACATAGAGCAAATGTTAGCACCAGTCATAAAGTCCTGGTGATAAACTTAATTTTCTATATTCCAAATGCCATCCAAATAACAACTCTAGCTAAAGCTATTCTTTTTTTTCTTTAAAGACATATTCTGAAGATGTGGCTGAACTAGACCTGTAAAAGAATAATAAGTACTTCTTTCCTTTTAGCAACTGACAAAACATGCTTTCCACTCACAGGAAAAAAAAAAAAAAGATTAAAATGCACCTTCCATGAATTATAAGTTGAATTTTTAAATTTAGCCCAATTCAAGTAAATTCCTACCTATTGCTTCTAATTATATCATTTTCTTCTTTTTTTATTTTTTTATGAAGACTACAGATCACGAAAGAGCACTAGAAGTTGATTTTTTTTAAAGGAATGTGTTTTCTCAATTCAAAATGGGAAAGGATTTCAACAGCAGGTCTGTAGATTTTTGAAAATCCTAATTAGACTGAATTAAATGACTAAAATGCTACTAATTACTTTTTAATTTCAAGAGAGATGTTTACAAAGCACAGTATAATGAGTAATACAGCACTTCAAATGATTACTAATGTTGCCATTTTGTCTGACTTAATCTCAATTAGTATAAATCACATTGTCATCATTGTTAATTGCCATTTCTTTCAAGCAAAATGCTAATTTCTCTTTACAATCTTACAATTGCTGTTTGTTTTCTTCAAAATATTCCATTTGAAAGGCCTAATAAAGAGAACATTTATAGCCCCTGTATTTTCTGCATTTTGAGGCAAATGCATTTGTTTGTTATCCTTTTTGGAGGGTAGTGGTAATTCCTACTTACTTCTTAATAAAATGAAACAGTTAACTTTTAGCTCTATTGTGGTGCGAATGGAAATGCATGGGTAGCTATAGTTCCAAGGAAGAGTCTTTTCCATCTAAATGGCAGGTAGAGCCTTCATTCATGAGTGCTAAGACGCATCGTTTGTCTCACCTCTCTGAAGAAATTCATCATAAAAAGGGAGGAAGCAGCCTTTAATCAAGGGAATATAGAATAGTTCTGTTTTTTTTCCCTTCAGCTTCTTTCCATTGTTCTTCTACTCCCGTGGAAGTTAAACTCTCCCTTGAAGGAATTACCTCATCAGGCATAGGCTATTGGTTTTTCAATCCACTGTGTCATTGGATATCCTTGGGAAATCCACCCCCCACCCCGCCGATTTGCTCAGTCATAAATGCAAGGAACCTTAAAAATCATGAAGATTCAATAATTTTCCAATGAGAGTCTAACATGACACTATTGTTTTAAGAGCTCTCCTAGATTAACCTCATTTTTCTTTAAAAAAAAAAAAGGAATTGAATATTAACAATTTTAAGTATTTTTTCCCCACGTCTCTGGTGCCTGTTTTGTTTACTTATTGTCACATAATAAACCACTCCAAAACTTATTAGCTTAAAAAATAAAACATCGTTTTCACTCATAATTTTGTAAGAATCTAGGGGAGGGCTTGACTGGATCATTTGTGGCAACAGTGGAGGAAGCCAGAAATGTAAGGGTCCACTTCTGTAAGTGCGTCTTCCTGCACACATCTGGCCACTTAGAGCTACTCAGCTTGTCTTACATCACACAATGCCTGGTCCTTCAGAGTCTGTTCATGTGGTCTGGGCTCTTCAGAGCATGATGCTTCCATGTGGATATAGAAACTCCAAGAGCAGGTGTTCCAAAAGACTGGTGGTATAAGGTGCATCATAGAAGTTCCAGGATGTCCCTTCTCCCAAATTCTATTGTTCAAACAAGTAATTAATGTCAGCCAGATTCAAGGAGAGGGGAAGATACGCTCTCACAAGTGGGGAGTATTTAAGAATTTGCTTCCATCTCAATTCTATAGCTTATATGCAAGCTAACAATAAAATAAAATAAAGCAATTTAAAATGCAAAGACGTTCATGGAAAATCTTAATAATGTCCTTGCTTAGTACTGCTGCCTGTTGTTTTTCCCTCAAAAAGCTAAAGTTCATGTGTTACGGACCCCCCAATACTCATAGGATGAAGCCCTAACTCCCAATGTGACTGTATTCAGAAATAGGATCTTTAGGAGGTAATGTTTAAATGAGGTCATTAGGGTTGGGTCCTAATTCCATAGGACTAGAGGACTTTTAAGAAGAAGACGAGAGAGATTTCTCTCTGAACACACAGAGGAAAGACCATTAGAGGACAAGGAAGAGAGCCTCACTGGAAACCAAATCAGCTGGTGCCTTGATCTTGGACTCCAGAATTGTGAGAAAATGAATTCCTATTTTTAATCCTTCTAGTCTTTGGTGTCTTCTTATAGCAGCCCAAGCTGACTGATAGATCATGTTTGGGATTTTATATGATTTACATGTTAACATCATAATTTTTAGCAAGTAAATCATGTTTCACAGTTGTGGAGTTCTGTCGCTTTTTGCCTCTTCAATATCCGTTTCTCCTTCTTCCATTAATAGCAAACTGATTTTCTCTAAGAACTCACTTTTCTCCTTCTGGATGCAGTATTCTGGGACGGTCAACCAAAGACCCTTTTGCTATCATTGGCCAAGAGGCAGATACTTTACTTGATCTAGGTCCATGAAATGCTTTCCCCTAGAATTTACATCATGAGAAGAGTGACACAGAGATGGGAATTATCTGGTCTTCATACCTCCTGATATTGGCACCCTGCAACACCAACACTTAACCTTTTCAAGCACCTTTACTATAAGCTTTCCCAAACATGGTCCTTTAGGCTTTCCTTTGATTCTGAAAGCTACTTTGAGTCTTCTACTTTTGTTGTTGTTGTTGTTAATGCTGCTTATAATAGCCACAGTTTTCTATTTTTTCGAAACAAAACCAAAAACCCTAACAGATACAGAAATTGGAACAATCGGTGGGGTTACCCATAAATATTAGGATAAAAAAATTAGTACGAGGATACAAAAATCAGGAATCATCAGGCATAAATGATATAACTTCAAAACACATTAAGTGAACACTGATAGAAATTCAAGAAGAAAATAAATCCACAGTCATAGTTGGAGACATATAACGCAGCAATAATTAACAGAGAAAAGAATAAGTCGGCATTTAGGTTAAATTAATATCTCATAACTTAATATCCAATCTTGTATTTGTTTAGCCTTTTAGCTTTCAAAGCACTTTTACAGGTGCTCATGGATATCTCTCCTTACCTCTCTAAAGTAAACCAGGTGAGCAAGAAAAAACCCGATGTGCGGAATTGTCAGAACTGTTTAGAACTCGAGTCTCCAGCTTTTAAATTGTATTCTTTTCTCTCTACTTCTGGTTATATAGCTAATTTTCTTGGTTGTAGCAGCCAGCTCACTACTCCCTGCTAATGACTGAGATTTCAAAGGAGGAGACATACACTCCTAAATGATGATTTACAAGATAAACCCACAGACACATCAATCTAGTAATGTATAGAAGGTGTTTGGCCTAGTCCCTGGCCTACAGTGAGTAGTCAATAAATGGCAAGTGTTACTATGCTGAATACCATGCAAAGCTCTCTATTATTTCTAAGTTGATTTTTCCTCTGTCTCATGTTCCAATGGTCATTTGTAGTATTCAAAGCAAGTACTCAGTGGTCTCAAAATACTCTTCTGGATGGGATCTCAACTCCATAACCTTTCTATATGGCAGTAAGCCTTGACAGACCTACTCATTAAACGGTAAGAAACATGGATCTAGGGTGAAAACAGAGAAGGCAAATTTTCAACAGCAGAGCACTTGCTGTGTCTCTGAATTCCTCTTAAATGCCCTCAGGTTACCTTTCCCTCTCAATTCTGCTGATCCAGTGTGAAAGAAAATTCCTTCAGACAGCACCACAGCATCTGAATTCCATCAGAGCAGCTGAGTTTCTTTTGCAGCCACTACTAGCTGGTACTTCACAGAGTCTTGTCTTTGAGTCTGATTCTAGAACCTGGTTGTAACAAGAGTCGGAGTCCAATAAAACCAGTGATATTTACTCCCTAATGCAGTTCCTCTTTCCAGGGTGTGCTTTCTCTGAAGATTGATCACAGTTTTTATTGTGTGAGCTTGTAAAATGCAAAATGATTAAAGGTACATCTATTTTTTTAATCCCATCTCTGTCATTCCTGTAGTCAACAGCAGCAGAGTCCTGGCAGTTTCACATGAAAGGTCAGGTTTAGCCATCAGCGCTGAAAAAAATCTTAAAGGGCAAGATTGCTGCATGGTAATGAGTTTGGGGGAGCACCTTCGGGCTGACTATAAGTGGAAGGACTTGTGATCTTTCAGAAAGTCCCCCATTTACTTTCTCTTCCCCAGCATGAGCCTAACCCAACAGATCCATTTCCATATCATTATAGAGCATGAAAAGTAAATTTCCTTTCAAAAGGCACAGTTTGGAGTCATTCTGTTGAAGTCCTGTCCATCTTCTTGGGCCCTAATGCCTCCTTCTTTGACATTCCAGGGCATTTCACGGTTTTGACTTCCACCTGGATTCACTCTCACTGCTGGCTGCCAAGCTCTCTCACCCTTCCTTTCTGAACTCAATTCTGCTCATCTCCTCTCTGTCCCAGATCAAGCTCCCCAATTGCACATTTCATTTAGGAATTTTAATGTGACAGGAGAACGAGCTCAACAAAACCACTGTGGATGGAGAGTGACTGAGGTGGAATTGTGAAGTAAGTGTTCTGCATGGCTTTTGCAACACGGTAACCATTTTACCTCTTCTTCCACAGCCTCCAGCAACCAAAGAACACACCCATGTTCCATCTCTCCCCTGCCCCACCTGTCCTAGAGGACACACTGTTACAATCCAGACTGTCCTTATCATAAGAAGCAAACTTGGGCTATAGCACAAGTTTGGCATGGTGGGAATGGGTTGAGGCAAAGTGTCCAAGATCGTTAGAGAGGAAATAAAGCCATTCCTGAAATCTTAGGCATAAATATGGAGTCACAGACATGACACAGAACCAAAAGTTACAAGCTAGGGAATCAAGGGTGTGAGACAGGTATTGGGGGGAGGAAGGAGGTCATATGTTTGGGGTTCAAATTTCAGCACAGCTATTGACCAACTATAGGACTACAGATAATTTCTCTAACTACTATAAGTGTCCATTTCTTCATCATTTAACTGGGTTCAATCTTAACCTTCCTCTAACATCATGATGAGCATTAAGTAAAATAATGAGTACCTACTGGGGAGAATATTGTTTAAAATATTAAACTCCTGTAGAAACAAATGAAGACCAACCAAATGAGAACAATCACAAGCTATTTATTTAGAGCTTGCTCTATCAAGGGAGTCAGCTACCATCACTTGCATTTGGAAGAAATTCAACGGCAGGAAGAGGAGTAGGAAAGCTTTGTGGAAAAAAGGGAAGGTTTTAGGTGTGCCATGATTGATGGCTGTTGACATGGGGAAGCTATAGGCAGGCTAAGTAGAAGCAGGGTATCCTATATGATGTGTTAGGGATGCATATCTGGCTAGTTCTGGTTGCTCCTAAGTTCAAAGCAGGGACAAAAGTCAGAGAAGCTGTCAGTTATTAATCAAGCCCTGGCCATTTCAGGCCAATTGTTACAGGGGTTATTGTTTGGTTCCCTGGGCTTGTTGCTAGAGACAGCCTGACTTCCTAAAAGTCTGACTTAATAGAAGGCTGGCTTCCTAGGCTGCTTACAATACCCAATGGGCTAATTTTCTGGGCTAGTTGCTGACTGTCAGTCAGCGTTCTATTTTTATATATGGTCTGGCCATTGTCTGTTTGCATACTCAGTCTACAGTTTTCTATAGTTTACATTTTTCTTAAATAAAGGATTACCTGGACCTCCTCCACCAAATCTCACAGCCCATTTCAATGTTTTAAGAAGTAAGTGAATATAGGCTGGAAATAATGAGGCTATTGCTCAACTTTTTTTTTTTTTTTTAATGATTTTGTTCTTGTAAGTCCACTAAGAGACAATAGTCTCTAGATTCCAGCTTTTGCAAAAAGATTTTAAAAAAAAAAAGATATCTACATTTTAAAAGACCTCTTCACATCAAGTTGTGATCCCAAATTACTTAGATCAAGAAAATCCTCATGCCCAAGGGTGAAAAGTCCTTTTGCAGTTTTCTCCAGGGCAAGCAAAGGAGAAGAAGAAGAGGAGAAGGAGGAGGAGGAAGATGGCGATGAGGAGGAAGAGGAGGAGCCAGCGGCGGCAGTGGCAGTGGTGGTAACAGGGAGAGAGCTTGTGCCAAGGTGATTCAATGAGCTCTTCCAGTTTCCATGGGCATCCTAGGGTCATGAACATATTTGCCAAACTGATATCCCATGATATGCAATATAGTTATATACTAGAGGAATCTCAGTTTCTAGTATTGTTCCCAAGAATACCTGAAATTCTACTATTAATGAATCATCCTGGAATGAAATGCATTGCTCCCTCACATCCTCTTTTTTTAAATGTCAGGACTTTACTGTGTTTGGTCCTTACCATGCAGTAGACTTAGGAGACATTCACACAATAATTAGGAGGTCAGCCATGATATTGAGGAGAGTCAAATCTATGTCATATTAGAATGGAATAGAACTTTCTTAACATCAGTACCATGCTATTTTGGGCTGGATAATTCTTTACCATCCTGTGTACTTGTGAATGTTTAGCAGCATCCCCAGCCTCTACTCACCAGATGCCAGTAGCACACTCTAGTAACAACCAAAAATGTCTCCAGATACTGTCAAATGTCCCCTGGGGGTACAAAATGCCCCCGGTTGAAAACCCCTGAAAAGTAAGATTCCTATACTCACAGTAAGATATCGTGGCTGACCTCCTAATTATTGTGTGAATGTCTCCTGAATCTACTGCATTATATTGGACCACTTGGAAAAAACGTTAAGATGACTTTTGTCTTTTTGACAGTTTTATCTTATGTTAACCAAAGGGCAGAAATAAAATAATGACAGCCAGGAAATACAGTTGCCTTTGAAAAGAAAGAAAACAAAATTTAATGAAAAATGTTTACCTTAATTTCTCAAAGAGCATGTCTAGAGAAAAAAAGGAGGTATATCATCATGCAGTTCAGTAATGAGGAATCTATCACCTAGGATGGTTTATACAAATGTCTTCTGCTGAAAGCCGTAATTCACATTCCACAGATGTACATCAGACTTCTAGTCCTAAGATAAAGCCCCAAAATATGAATCTTAATCAGAGTGAGGAATTAGCTAAGATTTCTATCATATCCTAAAGTATACTGACTTGACCCCCAGTACTTAAATGTCTCTCATGATGGATAAGGATCCAGTTTCCATTTGCTATGATTAGATACGATATGGTAGTGGAGGAGAATAGGATGGGAGAAGGGGGAAGAATCAAGTTGATAATTTAGTATAAACTTGAAAAGAAAAAAAAAACCCGGAGTCAGAAATAATAATAATCAATAATATGTATTGAATATATCTTAAATACCAGAAAATGTGTTAAATACTTTATACACAGCACAGCTAATAGTTTCAGAAGTGGTATCATGTTATAATTCTGATTTTATACCTAAAGAAACAAGGTCAAAGAAAATTAAGTACTTGCCCAGGGTCACACAGATTGTGCACAGGATAGGATGCAAACTGAGTCATCTGATCTCCGCATATGTACTCCCAACTCTACCCACCTACCCTCCAGTTTGTTCCCACACAGATCTCTTCCTGCTTCAAGCCCCAGGAAATGACTGACAGCATGGAGATGTCAGACAGGAATCCTGGGGTTTCATTCCATTCCCCTTCCACCCACTCTTTCAGGTTTTTTTGGGTTTTTGTTTTTTGTTTTTTTGCTGGAATTCATCATTAAAAGCTAATTTGGATGCCTCGGTGACTTACAGAACCTTCTAATGAACATAACAAAAGTGAGGAAGCCATTTGCATTCTAGGATGCTCTCAACTCTCACATTCTAGCTGAGCTGGGAGGATAAGTTCAGCTCCTTCTGGACTCAAATTCAAAGGTCTTTAGTTTAAATACAACTGAGCAGATGGGCAAGCTCTCTAAGATCCTGAGTTTGTTTCAGCAAAAGTAAGAGCTGAAAGCAGGATTGGTTCTAACTAGACCCAGAGGTACTTCAATTTTCTGCCTGAGCATCCAGGTACACTCAGTGTTTACTCAGAACTTCAGAAAGCCCCTGCATGTTGACAGCTGGCACCCACAGGCAGGGAAGCTGACCCAGAGCTGAGACTGCAGGACTGTTGTGAAGATAGTCCCTAGTGATAAGTGCTTCCTCTTGCTGAAGTGAAACCCTCATACTTCATTGCTTTACCTTTAGGCTTGTTTTCTCTTAAAATTCAAATGGCTCCTTTTAAGCTGCTAACAGGGACCAGTCAAGTCCAGCAAAATCCATTTAAAGTCACACTAAGCATAATCCTTCTGTCCTGGCACCAGACACCACCCACTGAAAAGGGGATGCAGATCCCATGGTGGCCGCCTTCCCTTTACTGCCTACAAGCCTGGTCAGACCACCTTGTACTCTGCTGTGAACCCTCCTGTTTCCTCAGCTCCCACACTCCCCGCCTCTTTAGTCTTTCTGCCTAGCACATCTTCAACGCTAACTCTTGACCTCAACCGGAGCCCTCCTTCCCATGTTACTGACTCAAACTGCCCTGAGTAAAACATATTCTCAATTTTCTCATCTCTAGTCATCCCTGCTTGCCCACCTTCTGCCTCCAGATGATAAAAGGGTGAGACAACATGAACTGGGAGGTGGACATTCCACAGAGTATAGTGTGAATGAAACCTGGAGGCTGAGGCACCAGAGAAACCAAACTAGATTGTTAGCTCAGTTTCTAGTGAGTATCACAGACAGATTAAAGTTAAAAACAAACCGGCAAAACCCAAGGTGTTATGTTAGGCAATGACAGTGTAGATAATTATGTAATCTGTGCATCTGCTTATGTATTAAATCTAACAGGTCATGATTGCAAAGACAAAGTATGCATTTTTCTTTAGGTTGCACAAATACTTTCACTTACGTGATCTTACTCAATGTCTTGTGCAGCCAATCCAAATATACTGCCAGGTAGGAAATACTTTGCCTATTTTAGAGATAATGCTGTTGAGGCCCAGGGAAATTAAATAGTCAATGCAACCTTAGATGGTAATACAATCACAATGGGAGTCCTAGGCCCGCCTGTTTCTAAATAGCAGGCTTGTTCAGATCATCCCCTGGCCCTCTGCTTTACTTTTTCCTTTTGACAGAGTCTGAATGATGATGATGGTACCTCTCTGATGGGTAGGACCAGAGAAGCAGGAGTGTGTAGGAGTAAGAAAGGGAGCCCAGTTGCCTGGTCTGGATCCCAGTCCCCTCACTTTTAATGGCTACATGAATTTGGTTAGGTGGCTTAATTATTTTGCACTTTTATTTCATATACACTCAAGTTAATACTGGTACCAACCTCCTGAGGTTCTTGCATTAAACAAGAAAATGAGAGAGAATGTGGCACATGGCTCTCACCAAATAAATGTTTATGCTATAATTACTCATGCTGTGGTTGCTGTTATTATTAATATAATGGCGATGATGAAACTCCTATTGAGATCCTATAGGACTTGGGCTCTGTGAAGAAAAGATGCCTTCAGTGCACAGCAAGAGTGGTTTTTGAGGCCTGAAACTAATTTTAGGGTTTAAACTGAAACTTCTTTGAAAACACTAGCTCAGAAGGATAATTTCTTAATATCTCCATTGGCTTGAACACTCCTCAATGGCAGGGTCATCTCCAGAAAGAAAAGTAGATATCCGAGGTGTACCAAAGTCAAAATTGTGAAAAAGGACAGCAGCCTCCCCTCCATCTCAAGCTTTCTGCTTCTCAGATGTCTGATGTCCTTGTATATTATGCCTCTGCTGTCCAATATGGTAGCCATAGGCTATTGGCCTATTTGAATTTAAATTAACTAAAAACAAATAAAATTCAAAATTTATCTTCTCAGTTCTCACTAGCCACTTTTCAAGTGATCAATTGCTACATGTCACTAATGGCAACTGTATTAGACAAAGCAGAAAAAATACTACCATTATAGAAAGTTCTCTTTGGGGTACCTGGGTGGCTCAGTGGGTTAACCATCTGACTCTTGGTTTCGGCTCAGATCATGATCTCATGGGTTGTGAGAAAGAGCCTTGCATGGTATTCCGCACTCGGTGGGGTCTGCTTGATGATTCTCTCCTTCTGCCCCTCCCGCCACTCTCACACAAGCTCACTCTCTCAAATAAATAAATAAATCTTAAAAAAAAAAGTTCTCTTGGACAGAGCTGATTTAGACATATCAAAACTTCATTCCATAAAAATGAAAATGCTAATAAGGTTGTGAGATTTAACTCTCAAGATGTTATGTGCTTTTTAACAGATACCCATGCATGAAGCTCAGTGAAATTCCAAAGCATTTGAGTAAAATATTTTATGAACTTTCTAGGATCCCATAAACAGCACTATCTTGGCATTGCTTAATTAAACTAAGGAAAATCACCACTTATCGTTAAAAAGGAGTTCATCACAGTCCTCAGAAACATATGTTTTCCATCAATATCTATCAAAGGAAGGTCTTCATGAATATGGGAGAAATAGAAACAACCAAAATATACGGCAAATAAGGAATGACTTATTTAGCTGTGGTAAATCAGATAATGGGTGGGTAACCATTAAAAACTGTTTTTAAAAAATAATTCTGGAGCTTCCACTTCCAACATGATAGAGAATATACATACTTTTCCCAATTCCTCCTACTAATTACAACTAAAATCCATGGATATATATATAAAACAGGGGGATATGGAAAGGATGATATGGTTGGTAAGAGAGGCTTGTTGCTCTGTTTGTATGGCACCCTACAAAGGAGACAACATTTTCATATAAAGGATGGATGAAGGGCTATGAAGATTATGGAACTAACCCCGATGCAAGCCACCGTTGACATTGCCACTTTGGGAAGCAGAGCTGACCATTTTGTCAAAGCGCTTTGAATCATTAACATGAAGAAATAAGATGAATTTTCTAAAGTGTCTAAAATACACATTTATTACTTTCATAATTAAAAATAAGCATCTCTTTTTTTAACATCTATATGAAGCATGTACACCTTAAGTTATCCCAAGTATAGTCTCATTTATTTCCATGGATGCTTTTAAAATCAAACATCCTCTTAATACCACTGAACTCTATAGAATAAGTCCTCTGCCATTGTGGTCATAGTTTCTCGAGATTAGCAAAGTGATTTCTATCCTGCACAAGAATACAACTGTGGAGAATTCCATACTGGCTTTAGTAAATAGAGTTACCATAAGAAGCTTCTGGGTATATACCCAACAGAATTGAAAGCAGTGTCTCAAAGAGATATTTGTACACCCATGTTAACATCAGCATTATTCACAATGTGCCAGTTTCAAACTGGGGCTTCAAGAAGACATGCCAGTTTCTGTTTGCTTTCCTATCTTTCTGCCATCACCATGAGAATAACCCTAGGCTAGCCTCTTGTTGGAAGATGAGAGACACATGGAACAGAATTGAGTCACCCAAGTCATTCCAGCAGAAATCAGCCAAAATCAGCAGNAACAGCTATTCAATCTGGACTCAACACATATACATGTGCAATAAACACTTTCAATTATATATCATTGAGCTTATATGGTTGCTCAGTACACATCAAAGGCTAACTGATAAGCACACCCTTTTAAATTCCCTATAAAATGTCCTTCAAGTTTTTCTTTATGGCAAAGCAGTGACAAGAAAACTGCATAACAGGAAGATCCCCCAGTTTATAGGAAATTCTATGATGAGCTTTTGTTCCCCCTGTAGACACAGCTACCTCATGAGTCACCTCTAACTGCCATGTTCCTGGCTCTCTGCAATGTAAGATGTAGTTGATTTTCTTCTCAACTGGTTACTACATGATCAGCTACTACTAGATGGTTTAAGGGTACTAAACACCTTCACGTATTAGGGGAACGAAATTCATTTCCACCCATTATACCATGGAAGCATATCTGAATACAACACAACAGGTGTAACAACTAGAAAATAAAGTGATTTTCCTACTCAGCCTGAGATTCCCTATAAGCAAACTCCTTAAAACACATAGAATACCCATTTCAGCAAAACCCTTTACATTTGCAGGTGTTTCACACTGGCTATCTAGACGTTCAGCTGGGCTTTGTGTTGCACTGATAAAAAATGATAATGAATGCTTTTATAGTCTTAAAACAATTTGCCCTCTTCTAAATTGTTTCAAGAGTGTACCAGCCAGGCTTCTCATCTACAAGCAAGAGAAACTTCCCTTTACTAAATTAACCAAAAACCAAGTTTGGGGAGGAATATTAGGGGGCTGGATGGCTTAATTCATAAAAAGAGAATGTGATATAGGATGAGTTTTGTCTGAACACCAGATGCCTGGCTGCTGCCACCACAGCACTTGAACCCTGGCTACCCCTGCTGTGGCGAGCACGAATTCTCCGCTGACTTCTTTACATCACTGAAGACACAAACTCTAAGGTAGGAGCATGTGATTTGCCAAATACAGGAAATATGCACTAAAATCCCACAACTCAGAGAAAACTTCAGTCCTAATCAAACCTAAACAGCGATCACCCCACCTAAGGGAGCTGGAAAAATAAACATCTGATTCTTTTGCTTAAGAGCAGTAAGTAAGTCCTTGTATACCTCTGAGATATGTAAATCAAAGGTTTCCCTAAATAGAGTAAGAGATTTTTTAAAAACAACAAATGTGTACAACGCGGATAATATTTCATTTAACACTCAGGAAAAATAAACATGAGATTTCCAGGGCAGGCATTATCATAACTATCTGATGCATGAGGAACTAGGAATCATTTATTAACTCATTCAACAAATATTTTTTTAATGTACCAGGCTTCTGTGAGTCACTTGGGAAGCTTATGAAAAAGACAAAATTCGGGAGCATCAGAGTGTACTCCTTCAGTAAATGAACTTATTATATCAGATAGTAACTGTGAAGAAATCATAAGTGAGGTAAGGAACGTGTGATTAGGTGAGGGAAATAAAAAGTTCTCTGTTCTTAAAATGGCAGTCAGGGAAGTCCTGTCTGAAGAGCTGACAACAAACAAATCTTGAAGTGAGGGTACAAGTATTACAAACAAATTGAACAAGAGCATTCTAGGCAGGGGAGAAGCAAGAGTAAAGACCCACATCTAAAGCAAACCTGGCATGTTTTAAAAATAGCAGAAAGACAAATGTTCCTGAAACAGATGAAGCAAAGGCAAATGAATATAGGATTTGACTAAAAAGACACAGTTATAAACCAGATCATGAAAGTTCTTATAGGACGTGGTAGACCTACTTTATACACAAACTCAGAGAGCTCAAAAAGAAGCATTTGAAAATAGAAAGCTGAACTGCAATTAAATTAAGCTGCTTGTCAAAACAGACTCCCACAATCTATAAGGGAAGCCAAAAATATCCAAACTCTCCAAACCATATGCACAATGTCAAGTATTCAATTAAAAAAATAAGATGCAAGGAATCAAAAAAATGTGACCGATAAACAAAGAGAAGTCCATCTGAAACAGGCCCCAAAATGACAAAATGATGCAAGTAGCAGACAAGGACTTTCAGCTACTGTAAATATGTGCGAAGATGTGAAGTACAACATGAGACCTAACAGACAGAAAAATCCAAACTCTGAAAAACAACCAAAAGGAAAATGCAAAGCTAAGATATGTATGTTATACAAAACTGAAAACTCATCAGATGGGCTCAGTGGCAGAGGAGGCTCTGCAGAAGAAAGCTCAGTAGTCTTAAAAGCAAGGCAATAGAAATTATATTTGAAATGGAGAAGAGATAAAAAGCTGAAAAAAATTAGGAGTCTCAATGACCTGTGGAATAGTATAAAGTAATCTGAAATATGAGAGAGTCCAAAAGTAGAGAAGAGGAAAGAAAAGCAAGTTCAAATAATATCTGATATTACTATACCAAGATTTATAATCTTTTTTTAAAGATTTATTTATTTATTTGAGAGAGGGAGAGCATGTGCACAAGCAGGGGGAGGGGCAGAAGGAGAGGGAGAGAAGCAGACTCCCCACTGAGTGCACAGCCCAATGTGGGGCTCAATCCCAGGACCCTGAGATCATGACCTGAGCTGAAATCAAGAGTCAGATGCTTGGGGCACCTGGGTGGCTCATCGTCAGCCGTTAAGCGTCTGCCTTTGGCTCAGGTTATGATCCCAGGGTCTTGGGATCGAGCCCCACATCAGGCTCCCCACTCAGTGGGAGGCCTGCTTCTCCCTCTCACACTCCCTTTGCTTGCGTTCCCTCTCTCGCTGTCTCTCTCTGTCAAATAAATGAATAAAATCTTAAACAAAAAAAAGAGTCAGATGCTTAACCATCTGAGCCACCCATGTGCCCCAAGATTTATAATCTTCGATATAACTTACAGAGCTCACAGATATTCTGTTTTGGGGTTGTTGTTGTTGTTGTTGTTGTTGTTGTTTTCCTAGGGGAGGTGAGTTTTTTGGTTTTGTTTTGTTTTTATTATAAACCAAAGGTTTGTGGCAACCTTACATCAGGCAAGTCTATGGTGCCATTTTTACAATAGCATTTGTTCACTTTGAGTCTCTGTGTCACATTCTGGTAATTCTTGGAATATTTCAAACTTTTTCATTATTATGATCAGCATTTTTTTTAGCAAAAAACTTTTTAACTAAAGTATGTACATTTTGAGATATAATGCTATTGCACACTCAATAGACTATAGTATAGTGCAAATATAATTTTTATATGCATGGGGAAACCAAAAAATTCATTTGACCCTCTTTATTGCAGTATTTGCTTTACTGCAGTTGTCTGAAACCAAACCCTCAACATCTTTGAACTATGCCTGTGTAGTGATAAACCCACAGATATAAGATGTATTATGTACCAGAAACAGTATAAATACATATCAAAAGACATCTAGACATATCATAGTAAAATCACTGAAAAACAAAAACAAAGAGAAAAATTTAAGTGCAACCAAGAAAGTGTGGAGGATGGGGATGGAAATATTACTTCAGAATCTCAGAAAATTCCAAGCAGGATAAATAGCATGAATGCATTGTGTGTGATATGTTTGGAGTACAAAGAGAAAAACACTGTCAGCCCAGAATTCTGTATCCAGTGAAGAGACACTTCAAAAAAATAAAGGTAAAGTAGGACTTCTCAGGTAAATAAAAACTGAGAAAATTCATTTTTAGGAGGCCTAGGAATGCAGCAAAGGGTTAACTCAGTAGGTCTGGGGTGCTAACTGCAGTAAAGAGTTAATTCAGAGGACCTGGGTGTTCAAACCCTACACATCTCAAAGAAAGATCTGTCTTCTGGAAGACGACATCTAAGTCCCTGCGATACTCTGACTGGAGTGTCTTTGTATCTCCAGGGTCTTGAGCCACGCCAGAGAGTTCATTTTAACAATATGATTTATGGTGGGGGCTTTGGGCCACACTGTATTAGTATGACCTCTGGCAGGGCTGGAGATTGAGTAACTGAGCTCAGTCCCATGAGTGCTCCATGCCTAATGACTCATCCCCAATAAAAACCCTAGGCCACTAAGAATTGGGTGAGCTTCCTTGGTTGGCAACATTTTATAGATAATGTCCCACATCATTGCTGGGAGAATTCATCACTGTCAGTAGGACAACTGGAAACTTCCACTTGGTCTCCCTTAGACTTTGTGCCAGGTGCCTTTTATCTTTATTTATTTTTTTTTTTACCTTTGTTGATTTTAATCTACATCCTTTAGCTGTAACATACTGTAATCGTAAGTATTTTCCAATAGTTTCTGAGTTCTGTGAGTTTTTCTAGCTAATCTTTGAAACTGTGAATGGTCTCAGTGACCCCCAACACACCTGTGGTACAAAGTCTGCATAGAGAGAAGAGAGTTCTCCAAGCAAGTAGAATGTGATACCAGAAGGAAACTGAGAACTTATCTATGGAAATAAATGAGGAAATCATGTACATAAGAGTACATATTTCCATGTATGTCAAGTTTAAAAACAGGTAACACTAAACTTTGATGATAGAAGTAAGCATCATGGTTACCTCCGGGGAGGGTAAAGACTATGAGGGATGCTGGTCAGTTTCTACACACGGATATGAATGTTAGTTACACGTATGTGTTAACTTTATAAAATTTTACCAATATATTTAGTGTGCATTATGACAGATGAGAGATGTTAGGTAGGTAGGTAGGTAGGAAGGTAGACAGATTTAACTTCAAGAAAAAGTTTAAAATATGTGGGGCACCTGGGTGGCTCAGTCATTAAGTGCCTGCCTTCAGCTTAGGTCATAATCCCAGGGTTCTCGGATGGAGCCCCGCATTGGGCTCCCTGCTCAGCGGGAAGCCTGCTTCTCCCTCTCCCACTCCCCCTGCTTGTGTTCCCTCTTTCGCTGTGTCTCTCTCTGTCAAATAAATAAAATCTTAAAAAAAAAAAAAAAGTTTAAAATATGTGATAGACATACAATCTGGGGATGCCTATGAAGAAAGACTTTCCTAAGGGAGCAAGGTTATTATGTTGATGCCAAGTTTCAGCTCCCAGATAATATAGCATCAGAGAAAGACTGTAAGTTTGTAAGTCTAAAGGAACTGTATGTTTTTTACTGCCTAGCTGGCTGGCTGTTCTTAGGTAATTCCTTAATCTCTCTCAGAATCAGCTTCCTCATCAGGGAGGTGGAGAAAATCATATTTACCTTTCTATGTTAGGTGAAGAATTAATGAAATAATATCCACAAAGGGACTCAATAAAGACAAGAAGTCAATGATTATGTGAGCAATGCTTTTTCACATTGTTGTTAAGATGACGGAGAGGGAGAGGAAAAGAAGGTTGAGATGTTGAGGACATTTCAGTTCATCTAAGTATGTAATCAGGTGAATACTTTACTAAAGAAACCCGTATCCATACCCATGCCCTCTGAAACTCCTTCTCATTTTTTCATTAATTTTGGTCCAACTTGGAAACATACAATAATCACATAGGTAACAAATGTAGTACAGCATGAATGGACTTACGCAGAGTTGAGAAAAAATAAGGTGCAAGAAACTGGAACGATATCTAGGGATTTTGATATTTAAAAAAAAATCATTTACCTCAGCTCATCCAAGCCTTACGGTCATTGCCGAACTTCATCTCCTCGAATTGACAAAACGTCACAAAACACTAATCTCTCTTAAGTCACAGAAGGTGCGGCCGAATCTGAAGTTCCAGAGAAAGAAACACACTCCCAGAACGTGGCAAGTCCAGAACTGGGGGACTCAATGTAAGTGGTCAAATTAGCCAGTGGTAGTTGTCATATGTCGCCTTTTGATCTTTTGAAGATGTAGTTTCTTCATTGGCAAAATATGAAACAGAAAGCCTACTTCACAAGGATGGTTCTCATTGTAAACATCCTGTCCTATGGTTTCCCTAAATACAATTCCACATTCTATGTTGTGTATCCTACTTTGGAGTTAATATAATATGATCAGCACTCTGGTAGAATTCTATGGGAAATGATAATAAAGAGCACAGTCTAAATATTAAATAAAAATAAAATTTAATTTTAAAAGTATTGTGGTGCAGCAAGTACTGACATATTATGTCAGGATGATCTTAGGAAATTACTATCCTGCTGTGAGTTCATCAGTTTCCCCTTTTGGCATTTCAATCATTTTATTTCTCGGTTGCAAGATAAATCAGAAATCACTGTTCTCATCATCCATTCCCCTTAACAAATGAGAAAACAGGCTCAGAGAAGGAAGGTGACTTGCCTGCACTCACACAGCTTGTCAGTACTCAACCTGGGACAAAAGCTAGTTTTCCTGACTCCAGGTCAAATGCATTCTCAATAACTATAACACAGAGTGCAAAATGAAAGCACAGCCCTCCTAGTCAGATGAACTGGACGCAAATCTTCTGGTAGCCATTTTCCAGTAGGTACAACCTTGGACTAGTTATTTAACTTTTTTAACCCTCAGCTATCTTGTTAGAAAATGGCACCTATCTTAAGGACTATGCTGATAGTAACTGGAAATAAAGACCCTAACACACTGCCGAGAACATTATAAGACTCAATAAATGTGAGATATTAGAATATTAATTAACAACATCGTATTCAAGAATGAAATCTTGACGATGATGCAATTGAGAAACTAGGATTGCCACATGTTTTTCTTATTATGAGTAATGAATCAGAAAAGATCATTTCAAAATAAGTCATTAATTGGGGCACCTGGGTGGCTCCATCAGTTAAGCACCTGCCTTTGGCTCAGGTCATGATCCCAGAGTCCTGGGATCCAGTCCCATGTAGGGCTCCCTGCTCCGCGAGGAGCCTGCTTCTCCCTCTCCTCCTCCTCCCCACTTGTTCTCTCACTCTCTCTCTTTCTCTCAAATAAATAAAATGTTAAAAAAAAAAGTCATTAATTCCATCCCTCCAGTTGTAGATATTGCACACATCGTGCTTCTAAATCTGTTTTCTGTGATAAATACGAACTTGTAATCGTGTCAGAAGAATCAAGGATGTCTATGAGGGAATTCTCGGAGCCTTTGCTTATACTCTTATACTAGAAAGTCTACTTGTTTTCCAAACTTTTCCAATAAGCTATTTCTGTCATTTAGGAAGTATAGTTAATTTTTGTGTGTTTGTGTGTATGCGTTCATTTTTATGAGGTACTGTACATCAGAACATATAGGTCTTTTGCTTAGATCATCCTTTAACGACAGGACGTGGTGGAGTAAAAAGAAAATTATTTTAGGTTCAGTTCTACCTCTTCCACCAATTAGCTGTCCAGACAAATCACTGAACTTCTTTGAATCTCATGTTTGTTAGCTCAAAAATGGGAGATAAGGCCACCCACCTCACTGGTTGTGAAAAGCAATAGAAAGACCCACAATCTATCTCTCAATTCCCTCCTTCTTACTTCCTGGAAAGGAATAAAGCAATATTCACTGATCAAAGGACAGGGGGAACAATCTAAAAAGACTACCGGTAAATGAGATGTTTCTTAATCTAACTTAATCTAAGACTGCTTACCTTCGGGAGAAAAACAATCCTGCTGTATTGCATGAGACCCGGACTGCATACGAACATGCTAAAGCAAAGATTCACTGTTCTTGGGAGCAAATGAAGTGGGAATAACTAAAAGAACTGCTAATTTAATAATAATGACCCTTGAGACACCCATGAGTAGAGGTTAAATAAAAAATAATTTGTTATCAGTCCTTACTTAGCAAAGACCAGTTTTTCATATGTATACTGTTCTCTCCCTTTAGCATGAGATGCCAGTTTTTGGAATGGTCACTGGGCTTAATGTATAAACACAAACTTAGATATGTAAGGCAGAAGGGAAAGAAAAACAAATGGGGCAAAATAATGGGTGAAAAGATGCAGCCTGGCTCTTAAAACTAAATAATCCATATATTATGCCCCATGTTCATTATTTTTAGAAACATTTATTAAACTTGGAGTCAGAAATTGAACTGGATGCGAGAAATACAGAGATTAATAACATTGTCTAGACCCTCAGGGAGCTCATAGTCTAGTGGGGAAAGAGGTAATGAAGAAGACAACTCTATCACAGCATGCTGGTGCTACAGAAGCAAACTGAGGTTAAGGGTAAATTCCTAGCACAGATACACCCTAACTGGATCCTACAAAACATTAAGGAAGTTAGATAAAAGGGCAGACAGAGGTCATAGATGAAGCTATGGGGCAGCACAGCATTCTGGAAAATAGCAAGTAATTTAGCGTGGCTATAGAGAATGGGTAAGAAAGGAAGTCTGGAAAATGAAGAGGTTAAAGAAGTTAGTAGGGACAAGTCACAAAAATCCTCTTATGCTAAGTAGTTTGAATTTACTTTTTTTATGAAGTTGATAGGAAAGTATATAAAAAACATGTATGTTTTAGAAGTGGGTTACGTGATCAGGCTTACTTTTCAGTAGAGCATGCCCAAGCAACTGTCCACCAGTGTCTAAGTCAGGGTACTGGAATGAAAATGAGGAACAGACATAAGAAGATAAAAATTCTGAACTTGGTGACCAAAGAAACAAGAGAAATGAAGCAAAGACCTGATCACAGGAATTATTCAGTTAATCTCCTCTTTCGATTAGTTCAACACACTTTTTATGTCATGCCACAGAATAGTTTATATTCTCTTATTTTGTCATATACATATTTTGCTATATAATTAGGCTATGGTTTTTGCTATTCCTTAAACATACCAAAATACCTACTGACCTCGGGCTCTTGCATTTGGTAGAGAGTTCATTTTTTCCCCCAAGTAATTACTAATCCAATAATTTAATTCAAGTCTCTAGGGCTATCTTCTCAGACAGAACTTTCCTAATTATCTAAAACAAATTCTCCTGCTGTCACTTTCTCTTTTTAACCTGTTTTAATTTTTTCACAGCATTTATTAATACCTAAAATTAAATCATGTAATTATTTGTTTCCCACCAGAATGTAAGCTTTCTAGAGCCAGGTCTTTTCCCCCTCCACCATGACTACATTCCCACCACTAAGAGCAAAACCTACCACAAAGTAGTAGGCCATCGACACATAACTAGTAAACATATGAGATGTTCGTATGTTTTGTGCCTTTCCAATTAGGTAGCACATTCCTTCACATTCTATAATGTTTAAATCAAAGCTGTCACTGCAGTGAATCTAAACAATCCATCTTATTTTCAAGATAAGGAAATAAAATCCTGGAGAGGTTTTATTATTCCTTCAAAATCCAAAAGCTAGTTAATGGTAAAATCAAGGATTTCTGATTCCTAGTGCCATATCTCTTCCCTTTTGACCATTCTCTCTGCTGTGGTTAGAAGTCATACCTTGTATTTTGTCTATTTTTTCTCCTCCACAGTACCTATATCCATAGTAGGTACACTGAAATGTTTACTTCTTATTGAACAATCAAAATATTCAATGTCTCTCACCCTTAATAATAAAACTGGCTCACCAATTTTAATTCTATTAGAAATTCTGACCCTTTTCCTTAATAATAGTGTCTGCAGTTTCAACTGTAAGACCAATATTGCCTTTTCTTGAGCATAAATAATGTCAGAACTACCCCTGCTGGCTTTCTATGACTTTGGGGTAGAGTAAGGAAATACTGCTAGTAGGAAAATCAGATAGTAGTCTTCATGAGGAGAGAGAACTTTGGAATGGCATGAATTTAAGCTATTACTCTACTTAAACTATTTAGTATGATTAAAATTAGTAGAATATAATTTATCTATGAAGTTCCAATGCCCTGAACATTGCTTTAAATGATAGCTATTATTTCACATCTCAACAAACAGTTGCATTTAGCTTCCCAGCTATCAGTGGTCACAGTCATTCTGCACTCCAGAGTTGCATGTCTCCTTCAATTTCAGTTTAAAATATTGCCCCAAAGCTAAATATATTGCCCCCTAATTACACAAAAGAGTACTGTGATTATCGTATCCATGGTGGACAGTCATATGTAAAGATGTTGCAGTCAGGTTTCAAAGACTGATAGAAGTAATACTATTTCATAGGTTTATCATTATATGTTGCCAATTCCACTATGAACACCTCCTAAATCTAACTTGTGACCTCCATGTTTCTAGGCTTACTAGTTGACAATGCTTTTCCAATAAGTTGCATTTTGAAAAAACAACAATGAATAGCACAGTCTGAATCAAGGACCCTCACTCTAGCTTCTTCAAAGTGTCTTGCGGTAGTTTAGATTATTCAGAGACTATTCACTTCTTTCCTCTCACTGTGGATAGAGTGTACTTCTCCAGCTCATTGTTACATAGCTGGACTACATATCTTGCTTTAACCAATGGACTGTTAGTGGGTAGGATGCAAGCAGAGGCTTGAAATGTGCTTGCAAGCAGTGGGGGAGGCTTTCTGACATTTCAAGGATCCACCATGAAAAGAGCTTTCCCTGGATAGCTTCTACTCCTCTAGCTTGGGCTCAAGAATGCAACAGATGGAGCGGACTTGAACTCCACCCCCAGCCTGAAGCATAGCTGCCCCAGCTGACCAGCAGACCATGAGTAATAAAAATAAATATTTATGTTGAAGGCCACCGAGATATTGTGGTTGGTTGTTAAATAGCAAAATCAATTAATATAGACTACATCCCCAGTCACCTGCTGACATTCAAAACCATTCAGATAATGCTTGTTATGATGTCCATAACTGGGTGCAAGGAATCCAAAAGCAAAGTCAGTCTTAAGTTTAGTTCCTGGCTTGGTCACATAGAAATTCTATAGAATCAGGCAAGTCACTTTATGTAGCTCGACTTCAGCTCCTTAGCTACAACATGGGACTAATAATATCTTCCCCCAGGGGTTATGAAGAGTATTAGATAAGTTCCACAAATCAACCAGCACGACGACTGCTGAGGATAGTGTTGGATGTGGAGACAGACTAACTGTGTCCAAATCCTGGATCTTACAACATTTCAAAGTAGATGACTTGGAAATATATAAACTTTTGACTGCCTATATGCATTCTCTCTCTCTATCCCTTCCTCCATGAACATCCTTTTTTTTTTTTTTGTGGACAATATGTGCCATGTAGTTCGTGTGAAGTTCGCCTTGAACTTCAAAGGCAGGTGTATAACTATGACCTACTAAATCAAAGTCCTACTCCACCTGTGCCAGCATGATTGGATCATGGATGGACATACGACCAAAGCCTGGCCAATCAGGGCTCTTCCCAAGGCCTTTTCTGAAGCTGTAGAGATTGAGGCACTCTGTCTTTTCACATGGTTGCATGCTGAAGGAGGGCAGTATAAACTTAGAGCTAAACTGGCCATTATGGAAAACATGCTGGAGAAGTCTGTTAAAATGAAGCCAACACAGAGGAACTCAAATCAATACACAGAGAAAAAGTAAATTCTGATTACACTAGTTAACCTTCTGAGCCCCTCTTGGGCTGTACACAGGACCACCAATAGGCATTTCAGTAATGTGAGGCAACATACTGCCATTTCCTTAGGTTTATTTGAGGTGGGCATCACCACTTACAAATAAGTGTGATGTTGGAAAATTTGACTACCTTCTTTGAATCAAATTAGTGTCCTAATCTGTAAAAATGGAAACAAGAATAGCATTACAAGAATAATATTTAAGTGTGTTGCTGTTGTGGGTATAAATGAGGATGTGCCTCAAACATAATACGAAGCCACGAAGAGTTACTGGTCATCATTACGATCACCATCACATCCTCCTATCCTACACCTGCTTTGGAAAATGTCACAGACTAATAAACCAATAAACACATATGTTTTTCACTCCTGTCTCTATTTGTGATAGACAGATGTGGGGTGTGGTGGAATTCTATAGCAATGTGCAAAAATATGGTAAGAAAATGGGAACAGAGGGTCTGATATGCCCCCAAAACTTTGGAAGCTAGACCAACCTCAAAATGGCTACTCAGGTGACAGAATGTGAAGGGATTAAAAGAACCAGTAATTCCTGAGATGAGCCTGGGTCAACCCACAGAGAATTAAAAAGAGCCCACCAGTGGGAGAAAGGCTAAAAGCATACAAAGAGAAGCCTGCTTATATCTTGTTCCATTTCTCATCCTCTCAGCCTATGAGAAAGACAAAATGCCATTTAATATAAGCAACAGGCTTGGAGACCTGCAAAGTCATCAATTCTGAAGATCCCTGCCAGCCCTGAATGATGGATGTCAAAGTTCTTCAGCCTTAAGGAGGCAGCAATAACCATATGTCATCCCCTGCACTAGAGGAAACTGGTAGCTCCTTCTGAGTAAGCTTTCCTATAGACCACTTAGAAAGACAAAGGCCAAACCCAAACTCTTTCTTTCCAAAAGACCCTTGTACCTTTGACAGACAAGTCCCCATCTATATACACAGCTCTGGTGGAAAACTTCCATTTTCTGATATATTAGAATATCTCACCCCCTTGCCTTTGAATACAACAGTTCACCTGCGTATCCCCTTCGTGCTCCCTCTCCTCAGCCAAACACTTTCTATGGTAACCACACCCCTCCTTTTTCAGCCTCACGTCCTCAGCCACAGGATGCTGAAAAATCAAGGCCAACAAAGTTAAACAGCCTCAACTCTCCTTATCTCCCCAACTATACTTTTCTTCTCACTTCTACTCTTTTCTATCCAGTGTCAGCAAAGTGTTCCAAATACATTATTCAGTTTCAAGGAAACTCTTCTCCCATAATTCCAATATCAACTCCTCTCATCTCTTCAATGTTCTTTCTCATTTTCTTGTTTTCTCCTCTTTCTTTTCCTAGCCCCATTCCTGGGCTATTTCTCTTCAGATTTCAAATCTTCTAACCCACAACCAGACTAAAAAAGGAAGAAAAAATTCAAAACAATTGCTACAAATAACAATAAGTCTTTGGGGCCTGTTATTCTATTTGACTACTATTTCCTCTCTGTCTTCTGATAACCACCAATAATATATTTTTTAAAGATTTTATTTATTTATTTATTTATTTGAGAGAGAGCAAGACAGTGGGGGGTGGGGAGAGGGAGAAGCAGGCTCCCTACTGAGCAGGAAGTCCCAGTGCGGGCTGGATCCCAGGACCCTGAGATCATGACCTCAGCCGAAGACAGAAGCTTAACTGACTGAGCCACCCAGGCGCCCCTACTGCCAATAATTTTAAAGAGCAGTCTATCTTTCTCTGTTACATCTCTTTGTACCCCCTCTCACTGCTCACTTTCTTGAGATCTGAATTATGTTACCTAATTCAAACTACATAATGGAAGATGTTAGGAATAGGAGAAACTGGGGGGAGGGTTGAAGAGTTATATTAAAACTATACTTTATTCTGAACTTTTCTGTAAACATAAATTGCTCACAAATGGTCTATTAATTTAAAGAAAAGATAATACCATCATACATAATACTGCATTAAAGTCAGCTGAGATTCTGAAGCATTAAACACACCACACCATACACACACACACACACCCACCCCAAGTATACCTGAAAATCACTGATGATTTTCTAAGCACCCATCCTAATGGCCTTTCCTTATGCACCTTCTTCCTTTACTTCTGTGCTATTAGACACTGCAAGAATATTTTCAAACTGCCTGGAATATAGCACCTGGATGTCTGATGGCTTTTTTTCAATCCCGTCTTTTATAACAAAATTAATAGTAAAATTCTTAGGTAGCAGTTGAGAAAAAATTGGTTCAAATACATCATAGTGCTAATAAAGTAGTAAATGACTAAATAAGCATGAAAATTCAAGTACTCTTTCCTAATTGAGTACTCTTTCCTCTACCACTCTTAAACCTGAAACACATTCCTCCTCTTGACTGCCCTATATCTATTAAAGGCATAGCTATCCTCCTACTCACCCAAGAGCAGAACCTCAAGCATCTTTATTAACATAAGAATTTAAGGTCCCTTCCTATAACACCACAGTCCCCTGGAGGCTACAGCTCACTACTACTCTAGACTAACTCATTTTTGTTTAGGTAGGGAAACTGAAATTTGGGGTAAGGGGGGATGATGGGAAGGAGACAGTGTCTACAATGTTATTGTTTGTAACTATAGGGTTGGGATTAGAATTTTAGGACTCCTAACCTAATCTGTCCTAACCTCACCAGGCTATAATTCAGAGGGAGAAGAAAGACAGACTATATTGTGAGTGGCACCCTCCTGGAGCAGGTGAATCATTCTATCAGTGAACTTACTGTCCTAGAAACTCTGCTTATCATCAGTTTCAAGTGATTGGTCTCTTGGTACTTCCCACTTCCTACATTTATAATGATTAAATTTCCCTAGGGTTCAACTAAATTTTGTACAATTAGGCAGATCATCCTTAGGTCAACTTGTGAATATTAGTTTTGGTGCCCATTTTTATTTTCAAATAATGCCCAAGAATGCCCTCCATCCCATAGGTATCATGAGGCCAAAATATATGTGAGCCTTTTGGCTGAAGTCATCAGTATAGCTTGAGCCTGAACAAAGCTAATTTCTGATGAAAAGTGGGACGATGTAGAGAAATCATAAGGGACACTCACTTGAAGAAGAAGAGCATCAGCAGCAGAGAAAATTTAATTAATTTTCTAGTTATTTTCAAATGGCTACATGTCTCATACCGTACTTGCCATAAAAACCATGACTCAAATATTAATTCATGTACTTTTAAAGACTGGTGGGCTCATAAATTTCACACAGTCCCTTCATTTTATAAATAAGAAAAGAGAACTTTTTATTTGATAAACACCAATTCCAAGGCCAAACCAATGCAAAGGGGAAGCATTAGGTACCTTAGATCATTATGTCCAGTCCTAGCTTTCTTTTCCCCCACGAAATTTTGTGTGTTTAAACTTAAATAGTGTAATAAAAAGATGCACATATATGTATGTATCCACACACACACACACAAGACGTAGTTTTGAATTGCTTAGAACTTTTTCTGGGGTGATTTTGTTCTCTTGGTTTTATCCACCCACAGAGCTGAACCTCGTTAGTCCCTGTAGTGCCATTCCTCTCTCTTTTCTGTAGTTTGCAACATTCCCAATTTAGTAACATCTGAAAGCATAATTAAAGTGCCATTTATTCACTTTTACATAACATGAACTGATAAAGGTAGAAAAGTTGAAAACTCCTAAATACAATTGGTTTTGTCTTCAGGTTCCTTCCTCAGTACCACGGAGAATACAGCTCTAGCGTCCTATGTGGTCCTGGTGTTCCTTTGAAAAAGAGGATAATATGAATCCAAAGTAAGGATGTGTCCTATAAAACAGATACCTTACTTTGGCTGAGCTGAGAAAAATGCTGAAGATGCAGCACTAGAAGCATGCAAAGGAAGGCGACTGTCAAAATTAAGTATGGAATCCAGGGCAGGTGTGGAAATTAAGAAACAGAGACATCAGCTTAGCTCCCTTTGAATTCAAATTATTGAGAACTATAGCGGGAATGGACACAGTCAAAATCAAATGCACAGAAAGAAATAAGGTTCCTAAGATAAAAATCACATCAAGATTAAAAAGAGAGAAGAGCTGGGGGCTAGTTTTTGCACTGAGTATGTGTTTTTACTATTCCCTCAATTTGACTTTCAGATATTCCATCCTTTGTCCTTTCAAACAATAAGTCAGCATGCAGCTGTGATCACTGTATTTTATAAACCTCGTTTGATAATTTTACAAATTAAGAAATCAGGCATAAAACCTGGTTACATCCTCTCACAACTCTTCCTTCAATGAGATTAAAATAGAATGACCTTTAGGGTAGTTATAGGGCTGACGGTCATTCCCCTAGTGGGCAAGGATCTCAGAGGAGAAAACTTCAATCAGGAAGTCATCCTCAGAGTAAAATATTACCCATTTCTCTAATGAAACTTAAATGAAATGAGAAATTGTAGTCATGGGGTGCTCCCATAATGGTTAAGAGTGTCAGGAGAGACAAAGCTGAAACAATATAATCACTCTGGGTTGTATGATAATCCCTGAGATACATTTATATGTCAAGGAAGATGATTTTAATAAAGGAGGACTTCCTAGGAGTAGGAATTACCCATTATCCTTTTCACAAAATTAAAACTGTGGTTAATGTACGATTTTCAGAGAACAATCCCCTAACATCGTATGGAAGCCTGTACATGCATTCCTCCAAGAGGTCCAGATTTCAAAGGAGAAAAACTTAAAGCAACATTCCCACCCAGGAGTTTTAAGAAGAAGGGAAATGCTGTGATTTGGGGATAATGGTGATAGTCCGATGTCAGAAAGACTCTCGGTGGAATGCAATTCAAGACTGAATGTTAGGCAGCCAATGGCTCGTTCCATGACAAGTAAGGATTTCAGAGATTAATATAGGACAAAGGGCAAGATTTTCACTTGTGAATCAACCATCATTTACTCTTTTTTTTTTTTTTTCAGTTTAAATACAGATGAAAGGATATCAAGATAATGCTGGGGAGGGTAAGTAAAATAAATATAAAACTGGAATACTTACCATATTCACAAATGTCAGATGAGCCTATCAAAAAAAAAAAAGCAAACAACCAAACAAAACCTGTTTACAGGAGTTTCAATGGGGATATGAGACATGTCTTATTCCTGAACTCTTGTAATAGATTCCATGGTATTCTTACAATGGCTGAGAATGTGAAAGGAAGCCAGTCCCTCAATCCCATCCAGGAATGGCCATCATCGACTCTATTCTCTTTAATTTTATATCAAGAAGCATGGGATTGTCACATGGCTTGTGGGCATACCCAGCATGGGTCAAACATTTGAGAAGAAATAACCAAAGTCAGGAAGTCCTACACCCACCCCCTTTTATTTAGACAGATACCACCAAAGACAGGGAAGAACCTCAGAGGTGACCAATCTAAAACAAAAGATCTATCTAGGAATTTGTTTTGAAGTAGCCTCTTAGTTAAGTTGTAAACAAAGAGCTTCACTGATAGCTGGTGCTAGTTGTCACTTGTGTAAACTCCAGGTTGTCAGAGGAAATCAAGAAAAGACAGAACTGCCCTATCTTAAGTAATAACCCACTTCATTCTTTCTGATTTTCAAGTGAATGGATTTGATCACGTTTGCATGCCTCTGGATATTATTTAATATGTACAATTATATCAAAGGTGAATTTTGATAGGAGGAGCAATGAGAAATAAATCATCATTAACTGATTTCTCCATAATTTTAAAGAGGATCCAGGTTAAGTTTTTATATATGTGTGTAAAGGTATACATGTATATTTATTTAATTATTTATATTTACTTTTGTTTGATTTTAGAATTGCACTTTTTCCTAAAGCGTCCTAGGCCACGCCCTGGAAAAGTTTTGAGAATCCCCAGTCACTATTTATGTCATTCCAGGATTGATGGGAAGTGCCAAATAGCATAACTACATTTACTCATAAATTGTGATTATTACTTTCCTTATTTGACTTTGTGTGTGTGTGTGTGTGTGTGTGTGTGTGAGAGAGAGAGAGAGAGAGAGAGAGAGAGAGAGAGAAAGAGAGAGAGAGATACATAAAGGGAGAAGCAGCTGCCTCTTCTAGATTTAATGTTTCTGGCTCTTAATCTAATGCCTTCCCAAGTTTATAATTAGTGTGTGCCCATTTCTTCTTGCTCCTGAGATTTAGATTTTAACGTGAATACATGGATTTCTTGAATTAGCATCTGAGAGATTTACCTAACTCAGAAAGAGAAACATTTCTACTCAACAAATTCATTAAATTTGATATATAACTACTAAATTCTTCACCATCATAAGCTAAACCAATCATAATATAAATTTCTAGAACACAGAATTGTAGAGTGTGATTCTTCATTCACCGTATTGAAATATTCTTAGAGGTGCAGGAAGTAATCTGTGCAATTCACATTATGATTACCATAGGATTTAAACACTTTTCACTGATGAAATTCTCCCCCTGAATTAGAACACAGTAAGCTCAAAGCCAGTTAGATGCTACATTGTATCCATGGTATTAATAGAGCCAGACCATAAAGGAATTTCCCTGGATGAAACACACAAGACCATTGTTAAAGTGAGAACCTCCTCAGGCAGGAGATCTGAAAAACAAAGGAAACAAATCATATTTGTAAGAAGAGGAGGGCTACAGATTTGGTCTTAAGTTTCCTACCAGGAAAAGATATAAAGAAAACATTATGAATTGAAAAGTCTTATAGATTAAAAACAATTATGTCCCTCGGACAAAGCAATGGTCTTTGCTCCCTTATCTCTTCTTTTTAGCTCTCCTGGGTTTTGCTGGATCAGATTTCTCCTCTGGAGTCTCATACTGTACACGTTGACTCATGGCCTATGGTTGCAATAACATTTCTACAACAACAAAAAAGAGTTATGCTGCTATTTTTCTAGTTTTATCTGTTGCTGCAAGCTGACACATAAACTAAAACACTCTTAATTTCTAAAAAAAAGAAAAAGAAGAAAGAGAGAGAGAAAGAAAGAAAGAAAAAGGAAGAAAAAGGAAGGAAAGAAAGGAAGAAAGAAGGAAGGAAAGAGAAGAAAAGAAAAAGGAAAATTAAGTTCTCAGCTCTTTGACATCTAGGATAAAATGTCTACAATCAAAAAATAAGAAGTGAATGACCCTTTATTGTTTAGGTAAATAGCCATTAAAATAAGCTCTTAGTCATAAGCTTTGGATAAGGTTCAGGCTGAGGAAGGACTACGAGTTCCAAAGAGTATACGGAGGAGCAATTTGAGGCCTGGAGAGAGCAGGGAGATGGAGGAGGAATAAATCTTCCATAAGGTTTTCACATTCTTAGTGAACTGGAGTTTTCTTTTTCATCAATTTAAGAAATAGAATTTTGGGTTGACTGAAATAGACTAATCTGTGAATATAACAATACACTGGACCTACTTCCTGGCATCTCTACCTCATTACCAGAGGAAGAAACAGATCTGTATACAAATGAATACAATGTATAATAACAAGCACCACGGGGGGTAAGGCAAAGATCAGTTTTGGTTGCACAGCCTCTTTGTTACAGGACCAAAACTCTGTCCTATAGTGAGAGAATTAAATGAGTCAATACATGCAAATTACTTGGCACAGTGCCTAACCCACAGGGTAACCCATAAAGGCTAGCTAGTGAAATTCATGGTTAATAATTGTAGCAGATATGATGAACCTTCACTGAGACCTCATGGCAGTGCTAGACAGAAGAGTAAGTACTTTACATATACTAATTTAATCTTCATAAAAATTCTTTGACATAGCTATTTTACAGAGAAGTTAAACAATATGTCCAAGGTTACAAAATCAGGAAGGATGGAGTAGAATTCAAATCCTGGCACTCAAAGTCCAGCACCCGGGCTCTAAAATATTACACTATACTACTAGTAGCAGCAAGGCCAAAACAGCCAGTCAAGGGAAATCAAGGATTTTTATATCAGATAGACATTCTTATGAGAGATGAAAATTACTGTAAAGCCTTATCAACATATACATTCACATACAATTATATAAGCCTTTCCCACATTGCATAGACTCATTTCAGCAGTATTATTATTATTCAATGGGCAGTTTGAAGACCTCTCAAAACTGACTTGAATGCTTAATTCCTGGCTCCCTAGATCCCTGAAATCTTCAAATTAGTCCCTAGGAGTCTGCATGTAGCAAGCTCTACATATCATTTCTATGCATAGTAAAATTTGAGAACCACTGGCATAGTGTTATTCTCATGGAGAAGGCTAAAAAAGGCATAAAAGAAACGTGTGTTAGTCCAGGTCCTCCAAGAAGCAGACAGTAAGAAAGGATTAAGTGTACAAAAGTTTTTACTCAGGGAAAAGCCTTGAGGCAAAATGGGGAGGAAGCCAAATGATGACACTGAACTTTACCTGAGCTTCATGCTTCTGGAAAATATTGATAGTCAAGAAACCCATCCCAATTTTGTGCCAAGAAAAGGCTTACTACAAAGAACTACCCTTTTCCCTTGACTTAACTGGTGAATGAAACCCTTGTTTATTTATGACAAAGCCAGACACAGACTACATATTCCCATTTTTGTGTCATAAATTAATGGCTGAACTATTTGTCACCACCATCCAACTGGGTAAAATGACCATTAACTTAACATCAACAAACTTGAGTCAGACTTCACTACTTACTCCTATGCCCCTGAACTTTGGCCCACCCCCGAGAACTAAACAGAGAACAATCCCTTCTTAACAGCCCCTCCAAGAATCAGCTAACCTCACAGGATAATGTTCCCTGATAAATTGTCTGATCACACCACCCACTCATCCCACTTATCCACACCTGGTTTTTTTCTAGCCTTATTCCCTCCTCCCCTTTTTCTGCCTGATCTTGCAACCCTCATGGTCACAGAGTTCTTAATTCATTAGTCTTCTCCCCTCATTGCAATAGTCTTTTTCAATAAAGTCTCTCCTTACCTAAATTTGGCTTTATTTCTTAATTTGACATAAGTAAGACTAAGAAAGCCATCGCACCTGGGTGGAAGTCTGTCTCAAAGTGAAGAAGAGAGGGAAGGAGGAAGGGAAGGGAGGATGGATGGAAGTATCCTAGACTTCTCTATAGTCCAAAGAAAGTCTGCCATCAGGCCATGTCTCCCAGGGACAACCATGCTTTAGGAACCACGCTGTGCTCCATCACTAGTTAGGAGTAGCCCAGGGGAAGCATGTTCAAACACATTAATTGATTTCTGCATGCACAGCTGGGACCCTTATGAGTCAATTATGCTCCCTGAAGTTGAAGTCTACAAAGCACATGCTCATAACTACTGCAGCAGATTTCAAACTATAACTCCCTAGCCTTTTCGGACTTCTCCATCTACCACATTTAATACAACAGCAGCAATGAGCCACTATTAAAGATTGGTACAAATGTACAGGGCTGGCAAAAAGTGGATGGTCCCTAGGTGTGGATACTTGCTTACATGAGTCTGGGAATATGCAATGACTAGAACACAGAATGAGCAATAAATTGTGAGTTTCTAACGGGAGAATATCAAACAGCTGCTTCTAGTAATTTCAACTTTTGAAGCTGGGAATACCAATGGGGAAAGAGATGTTTGTTTGAACCTCTGTTGTCTCTATTCAATGTGCTCACACTGAGAAAAGCATAAATGAGCAAACAAGGTAATATAGACAGGCAGTGACATTGTTGGAATCCAGTTTTTGTAAACCTGGACAGCTCATTTTGCCTCACTGAGTTTCTTCGTCTGAATAACAGTACATATTTATCACTATACCTCACAGGGATGTTGGAAAACAACATGACGTGCCTATGAAATGTTTCAGTATTCTTAGGAAAAGACACAGTCTAGATGCTTCTTAGGAAAAAGACACAGCCTAGATGCAGATTTGAAGTCAGTTTGACTTTTTGCAGAGATAAAGGAGAGGCACTGTTTTGTATGGTTTTGAGGCACTGTTTTGCAGTTCATAGAAATTGTGAGCCCTTTTTGAGTTACTCTGTGAAGCTGGAGTTTTAAATGTACTATCTACAGATGGCAAAAATATGGGAAGAAAAAGAGGAAGGGAATGGGTGTGGAAAGAAGGGAGATAATTACATTTGTTAATCTCTTACTCTAGTTTCTGAAACTGTGCAGAATACACTTACCCACACATACTGGCTGTTCAACTAAAAAATAAGTACCATCTTGAAAAGTCATACTGCTTTTTGGACATTGACTCCCTTGCTTTCAGTATGATGACTTTTTTTCTTCTTAAAACACATTAAGTAAATAAAGTATAGAAGGTAATATTTCAACATTATGGCTTCAGGCAATGACATATTCACCAATTTACTTGACACCAAAGTTTCCAGTTAGGAAATATCATGAAGAATACATTTGAATGAGTTACATGTTGAATGAATTTAAATGAGTTTGCTTTGCATACAGATGCCAAGCAAGTGTGATGACAGGGCAGCACTGTCTAAGACTCTCTGGTTTGTTTTGCATGTATTTTGTTTCCACGTGTTTCAGAGTACCACTGTTGTAGCTTTTATTTTAGTATAAGAATTTTTTCTGTGCCATAAAATTATTAAGTGTAGTTTGAGGGCAAGATCACCAAAGGCCCCAAAAGGCTGAAAATTTGTTGAAGAAAATAGTTTAAAAATAATGCACTTGGATATAAAGGTATACCCAAAAGAAATGAAATAGGATTAGAAGAGATATCTGGACCCCTATGCTCGCTGTAGCATTATTCACAATGGCCAAGATATGGAAACAATCTAAGCATGCATCATGATGAATGGATAAAGAACATGTGAGATTTCATACACACACACACACACACACACACACATACATACATACCTCATAGCTCAGAAATTATATATATATGTATATATTTAGCAACAATATGCATGAACTCTTGAGAGATTTACACTAAGTGAAATAAGCCAGATAAAGACAAATACTACATGGTATCATTTATTTGCGAATCTTAAAAAAAAAAAAAAAAAAAAAGCAACAGAGAGTTGAAAAGTGGTTGCCAGGGACTGGGGGACTGGGGGAAATAGGGAGAGGTTTGGTAAAAGGGTATAACCTTTCACCTATAAGATGAAGAAGGTCTGAGGATCTGATATATAACAGGGTTGACTATAGTCGATAACACTGTACTGTATAATTGAAATTTGATGAGAGAGTACAATTTCAAGGTTCTTGCCAAAAAATAAAAAAGGCAAATATGTGAGGTGATAGATGGGATAATTAACTAGACGGGGGACTCCTTTCACAATGTATATGTTTATCAAATTATTATAATGTACACTTTAAGTATCTTACAATATTGCATGCCAATTATACCTCAGAAAATTTGATAAATAGATAGATAAATAAAACTCACTTCTAAAGAACAGATTTTTGCACCCTCTTTTACAACTCTCCATTATCCACCCTTCCCTTACTCCTTCAGTGAGTAAGCAAGGCTCTGTTACATTAAATTTTACATACGAATCATGTTAATTTATTTTCAAACGGTCGTTCATTACTTAAATGAATTTTTTTATGCAATTGATATATTTTTTTTCTATCTCTGACAATTTGAAAATCCATGCTTCAGATTGGAATCAAAAGCATCATAATTTTCCCATTAAAATTAACAGAACCATATTTATATTTAATAGTTTTTAGCTAGCAGCAGGGTTATCAAAAATGAATTTAGGTTATTAAGAAAATGACCTGTCACAAGCACTCTTTCATTTAAACCTCATAGCAACCCTGTGGGCATGTATTACCATTATCATTATTATTATTATTATTATTACTACTACTACTACCATCGTTGCTGTTATTACCATCATCTCCATAAATACTTTAATTTTTATTCCAATTCCCAGATAAGGAAACTGAAGCATAAAGCAGTTCTGGGACTTGCCTAAGATCACACAGCTAATAAATGGCAGAGCCATGATTCCATCTCAAATCTATCTGACTCAAAGATCAATCATGAGAGCATTCAGATCAACGTGAGCAAAACTTAACGGGGAGTCAGAAGAGACCTTTAGTTTCTAACTCTCTCACGAGAAGCTCCATGACATAATTCAGACTTTGAAAGTTCACTAATAAATTATTGAAATAACCACAACAGATAATGCAGAAAATAACTGATTATAAAAGAGATAAAACTCTGGGTGGCTCTCTATCTGCACTGTGGGGTGAGAAAGACTGAGCAGGAACCATCCAAGGCCACAGACAACTTTGATCACGGCAGTTTTTGTGCACATGTGTGTTTTATATATTGGGATTTTTGCATGACACTTTGAGAAAAGGGTCCCATTGTGTTTTTTACACAAAATAGGTTTGGAAATCATTTGCTCTAAGTGAACTCTGAAAACCAAATCTGAAAGTCTGTATTTCTCTGATTATACATGTATAGCTTAGTAGAGCAGCAAATCTCAAACCTGGCAGCTCACGCTGCTAGCTAACAATCAATTTTAAAGTCTTTTATTAGGAATAAAGTATCGTGTGAGTAAAATATTTAGAATTTATTCAAAGTTATTCCATTCATTATGGCAACTATCATTGACTTGCATTTTCATATATTTTATTAAGTGGGAGAAAAACAAGGAAGAGTAACAGCTCTCAACTTTATATAGGTGATGGCCCTTTGAGAATCTAATAGAAGCTATGAATCTTCTCACCAAAAAAAAAAAAGCACACATTCCCATAAATAATTTATGTGTGTGTGTGCCCACGCGCACATGTGCGTGAACTCAAGGACATGCAGCTAACTCCTCAGGAATATCCACAGGAGTTGGTTAAATTTGTAAATGCCGTCACTGACTACCACTGCAATATAAATTTATTTTTGCACACATATGGGCTATAGATGAAAATGATTCTTCTTAAGTGGCTAATCTCACCCAAGTTTATGGCACAATGTTACTACCTTTGAAGATGTCATTCACCACCTTCCCTCTGGCTTACATTTGGGGACTGCAAAGTGAAATCTGCTTAGAAGCTTCTAATTTCCCCCAAACTTTTCAATAGTTGTGATTTCAAGCTCCACCATCTCACAAAACTGAGTGCCGTTCTTCTTAGGACAGGTAGCTACACTGTGCCCAGAGAGACACAGAGCAGATTTTATTTTGTCAGCTCATTGTTGCCCTTGAAAAAATATCTCATTAGTGTTGTTCCTAATTCCCAAGAAGAAAACCAGCTGGGAATTCTTTTGTTGTCGTTTCTTTCTAATTTGGTGTGAATGTGGTATTTCACTGATAAATAAATTTACCAGTGAGAGAGAACAGAACATGGCAATAATCAGTATGCAAAAAAATATGGGCTGTGAAGAATTCCCATTAGGAATAGAGCACTGAGGTTGGCTTGGGGAGATGGGCTAAGGCATTGGAAAGAAGACCTGTGGTTCTTCAACCAAGAGGAAAGGAGAAATATTGAAATTAAACATGCTAACCACATGGTATTAATCGATGTCATCCAAATCCAAAACCTACCTTTTCTTTTAGTTGCACTGCTATTTATACTTGTATTGGGAAATATACCATTATGCTTTTATTCTTTCTACGTATATTTTTCATATCCCAAGACAAAAAGCAATTACTCCTTTCTATTATTTCAGGTAAGATCCTTATTTTTAGGTTTGCCATGTTCAATAAACCTCCTACAACTGCACAGGACAAACTCTATTACTCCTCTCAACTCTTAGACCCTCATTTCCATACCACCAAAATAAGCACTAGGTCACATTCCATCAGGCCTATACAGAATGCATTCATCCCTGTTTTCTTATTTGAATTTTACAAGATCAGTATGACATGTATCATTATTTCCCCTTTCAAAGAGAAAATAGAAGTGAAGTGACTTGCCAAGGTATCAAAGCCACTGCTTGCTACACTAGTCTTTTTTGCAAATTATAAACTAGACTTTTAAATTCAAGCTTTTGGGTAATTTCTCCAAGACTGAGTTTTTCTAGAATAAGACACAACTGCCACCATGCCATAGAAAAATTTTGACAGAGTGTTATGACCTCTGTACTCAATCTAAACTCCAAACAATTTTCCCATTAAGTTCACTAACTCAGTGTTTAATGTCCTTAAGCAAGAGTCTATTTGGCCATGCTTGGGTCCCTTGCTTATTCCCTGGGTAGAATGTGCAGAATATGTAGCAGAAAGATTAAGCTTTCCACCATTTCCACAGAGTGAGTCATCAGGAGGAGGCAGGATCTAGAATGTCCCTTCCCGCTAAGAAAGCACCTTAAGAGAAAGTCCTTCAGAAAGGAGATCAGGTAGTTAATAGACCAAGGGTTAGTTACTGAACAGTCTAAAAACAAAAACATCAACACTCCTTTGTAAGGACTATGGCAGTTGACATTTTTCACATACATATTTCATTTCATCCTCACTGCAACCCTTTGTGATTAACATGATATGGAGGACACTTTGTCCAAGGTTACAGAAATATCATTTGATCAACTCGTGATGTGAATCGAGATGAGTCTGACTCCAAAACCTATGATTTTCCCAAAATTCCACAAAGTGAGGTGTGTTTCTTAAGTTCCATATATGTGACTCATATTTCCCTTTATTAGATTTTTCACTTCTTGAAAGCACAAAAAAGCTACTCTAGTAAGTATCCTCCTGATTATCTAAAGTTCAGGATAGACGTGTCTGAGTGGCTCCAGTCAGTTAAGCGCCTTTGCTTAAATCATGATCCCAGAGCCCTGAGATAGAGCCCCACATTGGGTTCTCTGCTCAGCAAGGAGCCTGCTTTTCCCTCTCCCTCTGCCTGCCATGCCCTCCTGCTTGTGCTCTTTCTGTCAAACAAATAAATAAAATATTTAAAAATAAATAAATAAAAAATAATAAAGTTCAGGGTATATACGATTTGACCCATGTCATGTATTCTTTAAATGACCTCTTCAGGTATAAAATAATTGTATAAATCTAACCCAAAAGCAAAAGTAATTATTTTTCACTCTATGCAATGTTATTTTTTGTTCTAGGATATTCTGAGATATGATGAAAGAGGTTAGTAAGTATACAAGGAAAATGACTCCATAACCTGAATCCATTAGAGACTAAAAGGAAGACAAAAGGTCTAGAAAAGCAGCAAAAAGAGACAACATGATTGGAAGGGCTGAAGAAGGAATTAAAAAATAAAAAGGTAAAGAAGTCCCTGCCACCACCCTAAAAGGAATGTTTACTAACAGACAAAACCTGTTTCTAAACTGTTTTCTTTAAAAGCACATTCTCAATAAGAAAACTACAATGGCACAGATATTTTAGAATAATAAACCTTAAACGCAAGTGCTAATCCTGATGAAGAGTAGGCTTGTATATGTCAAGGCTAAACTGTATAGTTTAGAAGCCACTTGGTTTGGAGGAGATATCCTGAGTCTTTAAGAACTTAATTAATGAACTTAGCAAAACACTAGCAATTAATTGTAAAAAGGTACTTTGATACATAGCAAAAGGAGGGAACACCTACATAGTGGAGGGATATAGTTCATGGACAATTCATACGACTATGATAGACCATTAGCAGAGAAGCATTAGGATATAAGAAACATTGGGCCGAGGAACATAATCGTATTTCATAATCATACATACCTATGGATTTTTCCTGGGAGGAATGATGCATTCTCTTACTATAAAATATTATGGATCCTTATGTCACAGCCATTACTTTTATGTATCACTAAATTGGGCTTATCTCTGTCTGCTCTACAGACATGCAGAGATAAATAGATGGGATTTCATGCCAAATGTATGCCCAAACGGCCTTATCTAAACCATTCCATGAAAAATCATGAGTTTACAATTTACATTATGATTTTTCACTCTACTGCCCCTACCTGGCCAACTCAGTGTTTTGTTTTGTTTTGGTTTTTTCTCCTAATTCCTTAAAAGAGTTTAGCACTTATTTCCCACAGCAGTGGGGAAGACAGTTCTTTATGGTAACCTTTAAAATTAGATCTTGGATGGAATCTCAACTCAGTCACTTCATATCTCTGAGATCTTGGGCAAGTTACTTCTCAGATTTATGGTTTTCTCATTTGACAATGAGAACTACTAAGGCTTACATCATAGGACTGGTCAGGGATGTCATAATGTGCCACATGTAAAATCTTGGCCATAGAAATTTTCTGGAGTTAAGGAAAGACCTCTAGACTAAGAGTCAGAAGATGTGGGTTCAAGCCTTGGTTATGCTTCATGCAAGTTATTTAGTTTCAGAATATGACATCTGTTTGCTTCAGTGTACTCATCTTTAAAATGTAACTGACAGCGCCAACTTTGTTCAGTAGTCATGGTTTTGATACTATACTTAAAGGATGAATGTGGAAGCACTTTGTAAACTGGAAAAGTGTTAACCATAAATTCAAAGTAACTTATTCAAGCAAAGCAGTGACTGTTCAGCTGACACACAGCTCAGTGTCTATGTTCTCAGCAGAATTTCAATTGTTACATCCATATACTTACTATACTTACACCAACACATTCTACATTTTTAAGAGGAATTACGGTTCTCTGCTCCTTATCACATCATTGCCAGACCAATTAGACAAATGTTAAAGCAATGAATGCCACAGAACTTATGGAATATTATAGCTGGAAAGAATGTGGAATACTACTTCTATATTTTTCTTTAATGTTTGAAGACTGAGTCCCAAAGACCCACTTACTGAATAGTGCAAGGTAGAGACAAGACCTTAATCAGAAATTCCAGTTTTATGTAACTTTCCACTACCAAACTATCCAAAAATCTGTTGTTGTTGTTTTTTTCCCCCTATGGGGCTCTTATTGTACAAAATAAACCTTTAAATAACAGGACATCAGTCAGAGCTTAAAAAGTAATTTTTGGAAATGGGAAAAAAAACCTGCAAGATTAATGTATTAGATAATAGGACTTGACCTGTACTCAGGTGAATTTAATTTTCTCTCTTGGGATGACTTGCTTTCCTCCCTCCAGTTAGCTTGCCTTTTAAGCTAATTTTGTAGCATCTAAGGTTACCTATTTTCATTTTCCAATTTGTAAGCCCCTTTCCATTTTCCAGATCATTACCATTTAAGATGTTCTGATCATTCTTCTTGAGAGTTCCTCAAGTAATTAAAAGAAATCCTCTGGATGGGTCCCTGACCTTTGGCAGTACTCGTCAAATGCTAAAACTGCTGCAAGGCTCAAAGGCCTTATTTACACCCTCCACCACAGTGTCTCATAAAGCACACTCTCACTTATTCATTCGACAGAGATTTATTAAATGCCAACACTGTCAAGCCCTGTGTTCATCATTGGGTTAAGTTTCTACTTAGGGAGAAAAACAACAATTACAATATGTTCTGATAAGTGCTGTGATAAAAGTATTGAAGGGACTCTCTGTGAGTCCAACATGATAGGGCTAGGCAAGAAAGGATTCTCAGCAGGGAACTGTGACATACAGGGCATATCAAGTATAAATCATAGAGGAGTGTTTAGGAACCGTATGATATTCCATATGCCCAGAGAAAGGGTGCTTGCCACCCTCAGACAAAAAAAAAAAAAAAAAAAAAAAAAAAAAAAAAAAAAGTAAACCCTCTTTAGTCTACTCCTGAAATATACTCAGAATCTATCTACTTCTCTCCCCCAACACAACCACTATTGTCCCAGCCTACATCTTCTCTTACCTGAATTATTTTCCTTAGCATACTAATTGTTCCCTATGTTTCCATTTTGCTTAGTGCAATTCATTCTCCTCCTAGAAGCCAGGATTATCGGTTAAAAAGCAAATCAGATCATGCTTAAACACTTCATTGGCTTTCCAGTGAACTTAGAATCAAATTCATACTCCTTGGCATGACCTACCAGATCCTATGATCTAGCCCTTGCTTATCCCTCCAGTCCTTACTTACTTCTTGCTTATAATATTCAAGTCACACATCATCTTCTCAATGAATCCAGCAATTATCAACATACAAGTTCATTTATTAGTTTGTTTACTAATAAACTAATTTTTTAATGGCAATTATCACCATACAAGATCATTTATTAGTTTGTTTACTTATTATTTCACTGCACTAGAATACAGGATCTTATATATGTTGTTTCCCACCATTTCCTAAATTCCTAGAAGGTACATGGCATATGGCAGGTCCTCAATAAGTATTTCTGGCTGAATGAGAATGTAGACGTAGGCAAGCACTGGAGAGAAAAGCCTGGTATATGTGGTAGCTATGCTGATAAATCGATGGACCTCCTCCTCCATCAAAATGTGGTTCATATGCCAAGACTGAGGATGTCACATACACACTAAGTGGGTATGAAAATGCTTATTAATTATATAATAAGACTTTTGGGGAAGAACAGGGAACACTTCCCAAGCTGGTCCAAAAAATGGCTTGAGAAGCTAAGGTAAAGAGATGAATTTGAGGTTTGTATTGCGATTAGGATATGGGGCTGGAATAAGGATTGCACATGGATAGGGGCTTACATGGACTGAATCTCACATTGCTGAAGGAGGTAGCATCCAGGCTTTCTTACAAGCTTGCCCAGATATGGACAAAAGGGGAAGAAGGAGAAATGAGGCTTAAAACTTGTTAGTAGCCAAACATCTAAAAATGAAATCAGACTCTATTACAGAATGCCACCCCAAAGTGTCCAAACTATATAAAAAGGTGTGCATGGGAGATTCTTGAAGTATTTTAAGCATGATGAGATTTATATTTCAGAAATATTAATGTGGCCTTACTTTGGAGAAAGTAACACTGGGATGAGACAGAAGATGGGGAGGACATTTTAGTTATTGCAGTGACCTGAGAGAGAATGGAAGCTCCAAAGTACAGATTCTTGGAGGCTCTGAAGAGACAGTGTGGAGACACAGGGACAAACTTGAGAGACAGATCATCTTTAGTGGGGAAAAAATTACACTATTAGATTACATTTCCTCAACATCATAACTGATTTGGATACTGACAAAACAACCAAAGCAAGTTCAATAAGTAGCTTAAGATGAAACGGCCCCTCAACATGCAAAACACTGAACCCCACGGACCACTTCTGGAAAGGGAGCCTCTGAAGATGATATAAATGCATCAAGTAGATCATGTCAAGGAAGGGATGCATTATACAAAAGGAACTCATAATTCAGGTATAATTTTGAGCAGGCTCCAGACACTTTTGAGTTTGGTCATCAGAGTTGAACTGATACTTGAGATTTTTTAGATCCTATTTCAAGCTTTGCTTCCTATTGACCTCAAAACTTAGACTGTTCCACTGGGAAATGCAGAGTTGTCCCTACATTTGCAACTGGTAGATAAGGAACTCAGAGAAACTTGATTCAAACATTCAGGACGCTGGCAAGGGAATAGGCCCTGTTGATTTCCTCATAGTGATACACCTTGTCAAAGATGACAGGAGCAATGAAGTTTCAAAAATATTCTGTTTATTAGCACTGTTGTGCTGGTAATTTATGACTTTATATAGCTAAGCACCATGGTCTTTAAGGACCGGGATTTGTAGGTGTTCCCTCCCTTCTGACTTCTACTCTTCCTAAGTCATCTTCCCTTTGTCTGGACCATCCAATTGCCAGAAATCTTGCATGTGCTTTCAAGTTAGCTCACCAGTTCACTATATGCAGTCTTTCTCTATATTGTAATGCCACTGTCTTACCATGGGGCTATATTGTTCTGGTGCTAAGAATAAGTAGTATAGATTAAGAGAAATCCTATCTGTTCCTAAGGTTGGCCATATCTGGTTAAATATTTTACCCCCAAGTGTTCCCTTAAAAACCTGTAAAGGGTTAACCCTTCCCTCTACTACTTTGTTGGGCTAGTTCTTTCCTACAATGTTGCAGTCAGTGGAAAGAAGCATGTAGCAAAACAGGAGTCAGTGAAGAAAAAATATGTAGCCAGTTTCATCTTGTTCTCATTAAATGCATTTTCAGGCAACATTTTACTTCATGGATTCATTAAATTTCCTCATCTTCAACAGCAGAGATAGATATAAGCCATTTCACTATACTGCCTTTTTTGCTTCTACCATAAAATGAACCACTTATACTAGACCAGAAACCTCTGAACACTTTCCAACCAAAGTCAACTTTTGTTCAAGTCACCACAATCTCCATATTTAAAATATGAAAATTACTAAGAAAATTCCATTTACTAAGCAATTATCTCACTACCATTTTTTATTCATCAAAATTGTACTCTCAAAATGAAAGCTTCTAATAAGCTACATGGGGTTCTTTTTTTGCTAAACATTTTAAAATAAAAAACTCAAATGCTATAAAGGAAAATTATATATAGAATAGCAAAGTAACTGTGTGCATGTGTGTACAAAAAAATAACAAAAATTATATCCACATATAACAAGCTAAAGAAAATTAGCAACAGATATAACAGAGATAATTATTTCATAAAATATAAATAACTCTTCCAAATGGACCCGAAAAAAGACAAATTAATGAACAGATGATTAAAAAATATGAATCTGAAATTCATGAAGGAAAAACTTTCAACTGACGATAAGCATATAAGAATATATTCAACTTTAATAGTCACAGAACAAATCAAGTCAATAATGAAATTACATTCCCATACTTGAAATAAAACTCAATACCACATATTTGAAGATATGGAGAAATAGCTATTCTTATGTATACTGCTGGTATGAAAATGAATTCTTACAAGCTCTTTGTAAAGTATCTAGTAATATCCATTAAAATTTAAAACAGATATAACCTTTGATTGAGAAATAACAGTTTTGGGACACTATCTTATCAAAATAAAAGTACAAGTTGCCAAGCCAAAGTATTAAGGGAAGTTTTATTGGAGCATTGTTTGAAAAGGTGAAGAAAGGTAAAGAATCTGAAAAACATCAATAAATTAATGATTAAATAAAGTGCAGTACTTCATTTCCATGAAAAACCATGCAGCTACTTGAAATCATGTTTTAGAGTTATAGTTACTGACTTGAAGAGATGGCCATGCCATATTATTAAGGAATAAAACCAAATTTCAAAGTAATATGTAAAATATGATACTGTTTTGTGAAAAGAAATAGCTCCCACGAGTCTGTAATACCTTTCTAAAGATCAAGGAAAGCAATGAAAACGGAGTGTGGGAAGATTACGAAGTTTGTTTATTTACAGTGTTACACTACAGCTTCAGTAAATAGGGGTTTGTTGTTGATGTTGTTGCTGTTGTTTTGTATTGTGGAAGAGAAATTTAATAGAATAAAAATATGTTTAAAAAAAATAATGAAAAAAATGGTTCATAGAAAACCCTCTCTCTGTTTCCAGGATTCTGAAGGGCCCAGACACTCTCTAGTATGGGAATCACTGGAGTAAATACTCCTGTGTCCCTTTCTCTTTCTAAAATTCAACTTTACATGATAATGGTTTCATATTAACCTCTCAAAATTCTTCAAATGGATGCCATCAGCCTATAGTTGCTCCATTTTTTCTGAAACCCTTCTATGCAGTTTGATTGATTACAAACTTTCCTCTAAATGCATACTTCTCTCAATTATTGTTCAGTCTTTCTCTGAAAACACAAACTCTGCTATTATAGGTTTCAGGTAGAAGACATATTGATTCATCTAAACAGCACTGCTTTTATGGGAAATGCAAGCTCGCAGCCACTGGCTTCCATAGAAGCAGCAATTTTCGTACAATATCCTCCTACCACATTTTTCACAGAGGTAAGTAGCAGATCCTGACTAGGATGATGAGACCCTTCCTCCAGGTGTATAGTATTTGGGCCAGAGAGAATATCAGAACAGTCCTCATTCGGTGATCAAACCATAAAACATAAAATTTGTGAGTTGTCAAAAACTAGGTTTCCTACCATGTGAAGAGAGTATAATTGCAGGGAAAGAAAACAAAGCAAAATTCCCAAGAAAGGTAAAAGTAAAAGAGGGGTAGAGGACACTAATTGTACTTGAGTCCCTGGTCAAGATGTTTCTATGGCCTAGCACTGCCTTATGCAATCAACAGATTATTCAACCTTCCTTTGGGTTTGATGATCACACAAATTGGGTTACTACCACTTGCAATTAAGAAGGCCCTAACAAATTTGAATCATGTGTTTAATTTCCTTTGGAATGTCCCCCAGAACCCAAGACACACTTAGATACACAGAAGGTATCTAAACCATAAGTACCTAACACATTAACCTCAATCATTCTGTGATGGACAGGGAGAAAGGTAGAGTCCAAAAGCCCTAATATTATCAGAGAAAGGAACCCATTGGACAGATAAATTTCAATTTGAAACTTAAAAGAACAGGAGGATAAGAAAAAAAAGAAAAGATGAAGAGAATCTATAACACAAAGAAAATTACAACAAGGAAACGATATTCCACACAAAAACAAAAAAAGAAAAATGTTTAAAAGATAATTGTTTAAAACTGAACTTTTCAGCAAGGTGGCCTAATTTAATAAAGCATAAGGAAGGCAAAGATTTTGGAGAGTTCAGTTATGGTGGGTCTGATAGAATCTCTCCTGAGGTATACACAGCTAGTTTTATAGATGCTATTTCTTGTCTGATAAAAAAAAAAAAAAAAAAAAAAAAAGTCCAACATTTTCCTTCTTCTTTACCTGCAGTGTGTTGGAGTCAAGGTTTAGTTATATGTTCTCAAAGGGATCAAAAACATTTCATTTCACTCTCCAATAAATAATAATGCTTGAACACAGCATTATTTATATATCCAATCAAAAAATATTAAGCACCTGCTCTGTGTCAGGCACTGTTATTGTTATTACTTGGAATACGATGGAGAACAAACCACACCTAACAAAAATTTCTTCCCTAAGGAACTGATCATCTAGCAGATAGAGATGAAAAGCAGGCAATGAACAGAGTATATGACTGGCTTCTTTACTTAAAAATACTGTTTTCAAGGTTCATCCACATTTTAGCGTGTATCAGTACTGCAGTCCTTCTTATTGTTGGACTAACATTCTCTTGTATGGATAAACCACATTTGTTTATTTTATTCATTTGTTGAGAGAGACGTACATTGTTTTCACTTTTTTGGCTAGTATGTATAATGATGCTAAGACATTCATCTGTAAGTTTTTGTATGGGCATATGTTTTTATTTACCTTAGGTATAGTTAAAAGTAGAATTTCTCAGTGATATAATTCTGTTTAACATTTTGAGGAACTGTCAAACTGGTTTCCAATGTGGCACCACCATTTTCCAGTTCCATCAAAAATGTATAAGGGGTTCCAATTTTCCCACATTTTTGTCAACTCTTGTAATAACAAACTTTGATTTAGCCATCTCAGTGGGTGTGAAGTGATATTGCATTATGGATTTGAGTTCTAGCTCCTTAATAACTGTGATATCAACCATCTTTTTATGAATTTATTGACCATTTATATATCTTCCTTAGAGAAATGTCTATTCAAATCATTGCCCATTTTTTGTAATTGTGTTAGTTGTCTTTATTGTTGAGTTGTAAATATTCTATATATATTCTGGATCAGTGTTTCTTATCAGATATATTATTTGTAAATATGTTCTACCATTCTGTGGGTTGCCTTTTCACTTTTTTTTTTTTTTAAAGATTTTATTTATTTATTTGACAGAGAGAGAGACAGCCAGCGAGAGAGGGAACACAAGCAGGGGGGAGTGGGAGAGGAAGAAGCAGGCTCCCAGCAGAGGAGCCTGACGTGGGGCTCGATCCTGTAACACCAGAATCACGCCCTGAGCCGAAGGCAGATGCTTAACCACTGTGCCACCCAGGCGCCCCATACAGAAACGCCTTTTCACTTTCTTAATGATGTCTGGAAATGTGGATTATTGATTTGAGATCTTTTTTAAAAAATATATCATCATTTACAGGTATAAATTTTCCTCTAAGCACTGCCTTTGCTGCATCCTGTAAGTTTTGGTATGTTGTATCTTCATTTTCACTTATCTCAAGATTCTAATTTTCCTTTTGATTTCTTCTCTCATTGATTATTTAGAAGTACATTTTAAAATTTCCACATACTTTGAATTCTCCAAATTTCTGTTTGTATTTGACTTCATTCCTCTGTGGTTTTAGAACATACTTTGTATAATTTCAGTCCTTTTAAGTTTACTAATACTTGTATTATGTTCTAACATATAATGTATCCTGGAGAATTTCACTTACGCACTTGAGAAGAATATATATTCTACTGTTCCTGGGTGGAATGCTCTGTAAACCGTTAGGTATAGTCAGGATCCAGTATTTTACAAGTCTTCTATTTCCTTGTTCATCTTTCACCTATTTGTTATATCCATTATCAAGAGTGTGGCATTTAAGTCTTCGATTATTACTTCCTTGTTTTTTCCTGGTCAGTTTAGCGTAAGTTTTGTCAACTTTGTTGATCTTTTATAAAAAACAACTTTTATCTTTCAATTCTGTCTATTTTGCTTCATGTGTTTTGGGGCTCTGTTTTTAGAAACATACAAGTTTACCATATTTATATTTCTTATGGACTGACCATTTTACCAAATAAAATGTCCTTTGTCTCTAGTAAAAACATTTGTCTATTTTGTCTAGTATTATTATTGCATTTAGCTCTCTTGGTCACTGTAATGACGTAACTTTTTCCATCACGTTACATTCAACCTATTTTTGTCTTCAAATTTAAAATGTGTCTCTCGTAGAAACCACAGAGCTAGATCATTTCTTTAATCTACATTTCAATCTCTGTCTTTTGGTTGGAGTATATACTCAATTTTCATCTAACATAATTACTAATGATTTAAAACTTTTGTCTGCCATTTTGCTAATTATTTTCTATATATCTTGTGTATTTTTTTATTCCTCAATTCCTTCACTGCCTTCTTTTGTATTTAATCTATATTTTTAAAGTATCAATTATTGCTTTATGGCATTATTATTTAAATTAAATGTGAAAAGAAAATACTTAAAAACAAAAATACTTCTACTGTCATTTATATTTACCACTGTAGTCACCATTATCAGGGAACTAGATTTCTTCATGTGGATTTGAATTATTGCCTAATATCTTTTCACTGTAGCTTGAAGGACTCTCTTTTGTATTTCTTCTAGGGCAGAACTGCTGACATCAAATTCTCTCACTTTTTGTTTATGGGGTTGTTTTCACATTCACTTCACATGTCACATGAAGCATAGTTTTCCTGGATGTGGAATTTTTGGTTGACAATCTTTTTCTTTCAGCACTTTGAATGTATCATTCTACTGCTTTTTGACCTTTGTGGTTTCCGATGAGAAGCCAATTATTAACGTTATTGAGGATCCTTTGTAGGTGACAAGTTATTTTTCTGTTTGCTGCTTCAAGATTTTCTACTTGTCTTTGGCTTTTAGCAATTTGAATATGATATGCCTAGGTGCAGAACTCTTTGAATGTATCCTACCTGGTGAGCATGGAATTCCTTGGATGTGTAAATTGAGTTTTTCATCAAATTTAGCAAGTTTTTGCCCATTATTTCTTCAAATATTCTTTGCACCCACTCCTTTGTCTCTCTTCTCCCCTTCTACTATTATGCGTGTTTCTTTGTTTGACTGCCTCCCAGATTTCTGAGGTTCTATTTGTCTTTCTCCATTCTTTTTTCTCTTTCATCTTCAGAATGCATAATCTCAATTAACCTTTAAGTTAATGATCTAATTCCTGCCAGGTCAAATCTGCTATTGAAACCCTTCAGTGACTTTTTTCACTTCAGTTATTGCACTTTTCAACTCCAGAACTTCTAGTCAATTCTTTTTTTTTTTTTTAATCATTTTATTGATATTCTCTATTTGGAAAGGCATTGTTCTTACCCTTTTCTTTACTCCTTAGATATGGTTTCCTTTGGTTCTTTGACCATATTCATTAAGAGCTAATTTAAAGTCTTTGTAATATGTCTAACTTCTGGACTTCCTCAGGGACAAACTTCTATTGATTGCTTTTACTCCTATGTGTAGCTACATTTTCCTGTTTCCTTGCATGTCTCTTTATTTTTGTAACCTGGACATTATAAATCATATACTGTGGTGACCCTGGAAATCAGAATCCCCAGGCCCCCCTGCAGAATTCTTGTTGTTTTTCTTGTTGCTCCTGCTGCTGTTTGTTTAGTGAATTTCTTGGTCTAATTCTGCAAAGTCTATATTCTTTATTATCGCTAACCACTGACTGGAATATCTTTTTGCATTGCCCAGTGGTTAGCTAATGACTGGACAGGTTTTCTTAAATACCTTGAACTAGTAAGTCTCCCACCCTTTGCCGTGGGGCTGTGCGTGTGTAGGAAAGCACATCTTCAGCACTGCAAATGTTTACAAATGCACAGACCTTGAAAGTCAGGCAGCGATGAAAACGTAGGGCCTTCTTAGGTCTTTTCTGAGTACATGAACAGCCCTGCACACGTGCACAGACTTCTAAATCCCCATAGGTTTTCAAAGCCCTCTAGATACATCTTATTCCCCCAATTTTCCTTTACGTTTTCTGGTCAGTCTCCGGTTTGCCTCAACTGCTGTCAATGCCTTAGGCAGTTGTGATATTAAACAATTGCCAATGATTGTCAGCAAATACCCCGGGGAAAGGGCTTTTCCCCTGAATGATCTCTGAGTCAGATGAAATAAAAGCTAGCTTTGTGGATGGGTTTTTTTTCCAGGGAGCTGCCAGGCAGGTCAAATAGTTAAAATTCTCCTGGGATAGGGCTTTTGAGAGGCTACAAACACTGTGGTCCCTCCATGGCTGTTAGGCTTCTGCAGTTCACAGCTAGCATGCTTGCAAAGCTACTGGTTTTTAAAACAATCAGAGAGTTAGAAAGTAGAAGATTGGAATAGGGCAAGTTAAAACATGACAAACTCATGGTTCTTACTGAGCTTCAACCATTTTTAAGCCAACAGTCCACAAATTTTTGTAAGCCTTTGTTTAATTTCCAGAGTTCTGAAAAAGTTGGTGTTGACAATTCTTGCCACTGTTGCTTTTATGAAGGTGAGAGTTTTTGAGGTTCTTTCTTGGCCATTATTCTAGAAATTCTTCTTCTAAAGTGTATTTTTAAAAGCACGAGTCTAAGCATTTAAACTTCTCTTCTTAAAATTATGCATTAGCTTCCCTTTAATTTTCAGATAAAGTCCCAGATGACCTACAAAGCTCTATGTAATCTGGTCCCTCTCTCTTAGCGTCAATAAATCACCTTCCCACTGGCCTTTTGCATAGATCATTCCTTCCCCTCTAACCCTTTTCAGTCTCCCCATTCTACCCCCACCAGGCTAATTCCTGTCAACCCTCAGGTCTCCTTGTGTCACTTCCTGGGGGAGCCTTCTCTGACTCACATGGCTACCTTCAGTCTCTCCATCAAATGCTCTCAAGGCACCCTGCATTTTTACTTCATTGTACTTATTGTAACTGTAATGAAATGTCATTTGTGTATTTGTTGAGTTTTAAGATCCACGACGGCAGAGATTTAATCTGGCTCAGAGGAAAAATGTTCAAGAGATGTTTGTTCAAACAAATGAATGAAGGAAGAGAAGAAATGCATTATGCAAATATCTGGCCACAAAAGCTGTTCTTTCTTGGGAAAAGGTGATGAGGAAAGAGACAGGAGATGTCACTAAAGCAGCCCTGAACCCCCCCCCACACACACACACTAGCACTCCAGCCAATGCAGCACCTCAAAATATTTATTTTGGAAATTAAAGAGGCTTATGCTATTATTATGAACATCACTAATCTAAATCCCTCATTTTATAAATGAACACGCCTACTACAGGTGAGCAATGAACGAAAGATTGAAGCAGTTGTCAATCCAGGCTATCAATCACATCAGACAATTTTAAAATAACCATGCCCAGATCATGGCTCCAGAAATTCAGCGATAATTTGCCTTTGATGTGGCCTAAGAGCCTGGGTATTTTTGAAAAGCTCTCTAAATTCTCATACGTGGCCAGGCTTGAGAATCTTCATAGGTAAAAGGGTTTCTTGTCTTCAGGTTTGTTTCTGTCAACCTTCTGTTCGAAGTGCTCCAGTCCTTACAGCAAGGAAATGTAGTAAGATTTGGGAAAAATCCGATAAATGATCAACTTAGAAAGACAGGAAGATAAGAAGCAACCGGGGTGTATCTCTCAACCAAAAAACAAAAGCAAAAGTACTCTTCGCATTTGAAGTAACAGAAAAAGCTTGTCCCTGGGGAAGATACAACCTGTTTTCTGCTAATAAACTCCAAGGTGGCTTCCGTGGCTGCCGTGATTAATTGGTAACGATGAAATAACCAGTGCTCAGGGATACATGAGACAGCGAAGGATTGTAAGTGACAATTTGCTGTTAAAATTCATCGGCCCCTGCAAAGCTCCTTGATTAATGAAGTGGCTGCGCCTGCCTCTGCTTTGAGGAGGGGGCCGCTGTGGGAGGGAAGGGAAAACAAATTTGCAAGGATGCTCTTGCTAAAGAGGTTCGGCACCCGGTTGCATTTAATCTATCTGCTGTTCCATTACGCAAGTACCTTCTCCCTCTCAATTGTGCACTGGCGCTGCCATTAATCACCGACTTCCGTAAAGGAAAGGAAAGCAGGCGAGGAGGTAGGGGAGACAGAGCTTTCCTTCCTGGCTTGTAGTAGGGGTGAGAATGATGGGTAAGCAGGGGGCTCAAGAGGGGAACTGCTGCGTTATGGCCAACCAGAGGAACTTGAAACAGGATTCAGAGTTGAGCCTCAGCAGGCCACAGCTGGATGATCCTCCGCCTGCCACCGCCTCTGCGGAGGAAGTTCTTGGTGCAACATCGCCATCTACAGCTGACTGTGAGAACTGCTCCGAGGGAGTCACAGCTCCAGAGAGAGCCTCACTTACTTCCAAGTGATCTCACTTGCAAATCCGATGGCTTTAGGAAGTTGTTGCACTGGCCAAGGAGGTAGGACAACATTGGTTTTCATGGCACAAGGATGCCTTCGTTGGTGTCTGGTCCTACAGCACATGGTCCTGCATAAGGTTAAGGTAGTACCAATGTGAATATGCCACAAAGAATAGATTCCCATGAAATCATATGAATGAGCTCTTTTTCCCTAGAGAAAAAGCCACCAGGCCCCATATTTGAAACCTACCCAGTCAGAGAGGGCTGCTGCACTGCACTGGACCTTGCTTTGAAAACAGTCTTAAAGAGTTTCTAAAATCAGTGTTGAAATAAATCTATGTTGCCATACTCAATGTAAGGAAATCTCTGTTTTGTTATATGATCACATTCTCCAAGTTGTATTATGTGTAACATATGCATTTTTATTTTTAGATTTTATTTATTTATTTATTTGAGAGTGAGTGAGAGCCAGAGAGATCACAGAGGGCGAGGGAAAAGAGAGAAGCTGACTGGCTGTTGAGCAGACAGCCTGCTATGGGGCTCAATCCCAGGACCCTGAGATCATAACCTGAACCAAACGCTTAACCTACTGAGCCAACCAGGCACCCCCATCTGCGTACTTTCTAATACGTGATGAGTGACAACTCTGTATTTGTACAGCCCCAAATTCTAAGATGTCAGGAATGGAAGGGTCTGTTTGGAGTCTCATATATCTCTACAATATTCCTGCAGTGTCATACGAATTTACAACCATGAGCTTATTTAATACATATAAAACCTGTCGTAGATACCACTGATATCGCATTTTATGGATTAGAATAATTCATATGAGAGATCAAAAGTATCTAAGTGGCTCTCCCACAGCTAAAAGTTACTTTCAAACTTTGGTTCTAACAGTGAAAATAAGTGTCCTCTCAGCCTCTATGAACCTTGTTATTCCTCTGTGAAGACAACGGGGCTAATTTACTAGCAGAGGATGTTGTCCCAGCTCTATGTTAGCTGTGTGCCTTTGAACAAGTCACTTGAACTCTCTAAACCTCCTTTTTGTTGTTGTTCTCTGTACACTGATGAGGTTAGGTCAAAGGATCCAGCTTTGGGACCCAGGAGCAGAAGGTGAAAATTTTAAAAAGACACTGAAGCTTGAGACCACTTTTGAGGTAAATAATTGGAAGTGATTCAGTTACTGAAAGGGATTCAAGCCACAGCTGGACTATTCCACTATTTATGACCACACAAGGCACTGGTCATCCATGGACCAGCCCCCCAACCCACTTCTCTCCTTTGCTTTGGGCAGTCGGCCAATTCCTGACAGAAGAAAGTGTCTTTCCACCCTTGCCTTTGACATGCAGTACAGGAGAGAGCTTGGGTTTTGAATTTGATGTAGTGAAGAGCCTGTCTGTCTTCCTACTTCATGGCATTCAAAGAAAGCCTACCTGTACACGTGCATGCTGTCAGTGCATGGCCTACTTCTAAGAGAAATGCATATCAGGATCAGGATGTGGAAAGCAACTATTCCCTGAAAATGTTGAAGTCAAAATAAAAAGTATATTCTAGGAATCTTAAATAAGATTTTTTTTAACAATCTCTTTAATAAAGCCACCTTAGAATAGGACATGGTTGACAGAATTCCCCCAAAGTATTAAATATAGCATTCAAACCAGAAAATTACTCATTGATTTGCCCTGTAAAAAGATAAACGTCTACTCAACTCTGCTCTGTCCCAGCGCGGGCCTTGTTTTTCAGTGAAACAATCTGAGCAAGTCCCCCTAATGAAGTCACACAGCACGTAATCACAGCAAGCCCACAGCACAGGACGAGAGCCCTTGTCAACCAAGAGCAACACCCCAGAAGGCCACCCACAGCTCCCAAAAGCGGGGTGTGCATGCCAGCTTAACAAAGTGGCTGTGCTATCCCAGCACACCAGCAGACACACAGCCCGGAAGCAAATACATATGGCAGATGAAGTCTCCAGCTAAAGATGGAGCAGAGACAACAGCTTATAATTCACTGCCTCGAGAGCCTCTGAAGTCACTACCATTTCAGCTTCGGTTAAAGACAGTTTTCATAATGACGGGTGACTGCCATCTGTAAGACCCTGCCAGACCACATATGCCTAATAATGCTCTCTCATTTTTATCCAGTGTTTTACAGCTCATGAGGGCCCCTGCATGCCCAGTCTCATTTGATTCTCTTAACAACCCTATTAAACAGGTGGTGCAGGTACCCAGTGCACTGGCTGCATTTTGTTTTTTCAGAAAGATGCTGTCAAGTAGCATTGTATCTATTGTTCATTCAGCAAGCACGTATGCAGGGCCAACTCTGTTCTAGGCACAGGCAGGAGGTGGAGGAGCTCAGAGAAGGAAAGAGAGAGTGCAGAGGTGAGTCAAATATGGCCTCCATATCGATGTGTTCGAGGAATTAATAAATCTCAAGAGGAGGCAGATGGGTAAACGGGTAACTCTCATTACATCCACAGCTGACAAGGAGGTACCCAATCTCCAAAAGAAACGCAAGGGAGTGGTGATGTGATTCTGAAAAGTTGTCTGAATTATAAAAAAAAATTTAAGGTATGCTTGTCATCCTGATTCTCAGAAAAAAATTGTTATATAATAATTAAGAAACATTATGCACTTTGAGTTTATAAATCAGTTAACAGGCTTATGAAATACTTTATTATTGATGATTTTCTTAAGGCTAACAACAAAACCTCCAGATAGGACAAGAGGCACTTTTATCCTTATTTGACTGAGGCTCACAGGGGCTGAAAGGCTTGTGTGAGGTAACAGGTCAGGAATTCGAATCTACTAAAGAACAGTTCCATGCAGAGTTCTAATCCGGATTCTAATCCAGTGCTTCTCAAATGTATATGTCAACCACCCGTGGATCTCGTCCAATAACAGACTCAGGTTTAGTAAGTCCGGAGTAGGGTCTGAGATTTAGCATTTCTGACAAGCTGCCAGGTGACACTGAAGCTGCTGGTCCATGGACCTTGCTTTGTGGAGCAAAGATCCAGAGTGACAACATTGCTCTAAGAGAATATCAAAGAATGCTCTCATATCAAATAAGGGGGAGAGCAATCAGAGCACATGGATGCTAGAAATGGTGAATTCGTTCAGCAAAACCCAGAAGGAAAAAAAGTAGAAGATTAGGGAAATTTAGGGGCAGACCCAGAATTCTGAAGACCTAACAGAGCTAAAGAGATGTCAGACGAGGCCAGTAGTGCCAAATCTGGAGCTCTCCTATTGCCAGGGATCTAAGAAAGCATCAATGGGGATTCCTGAATGTTTTTAGATATTCAAAAAATACGTATTAGAAATTGAATATCTGCACAAGAAAAGGCTTCATTTGCTAATGAAAACGTGGACTCATTAATAAGACTTACCATTTCTTTGTTCTCTTTAGTCTTATTATTATTCTTATTATATTGTTTATGCTGCATGAATATATATATAAACTTTTGATTAATTAAAGACAGGAAAACAAATTAAGTAGTAATAATTACAATTCAAGTAGTAGACGGAAATTAACAGAAGGAACATGTGGTAGTGAAAACATTGGGAACTAATTTAAACCCCTTATTTTATAGGGTATTTTTTATTTATTGTTTTGTCTTCTGGTTTCTTTTGTCTTTTTTTTTTTTTTTTTTTTTGCATTGGTTCTGCATTAGATTGGCCACATAAATATTAAGTAACTAAGCAAAGGTTTAATGGTGAGTTTTCACTACCAAGTATTACTTCTCCAAAAGAACTAAACTCAGATCCAAATGTTCTGACTTCAAGCTAATACCAATACTTACCATTTATGAACAACCTATTATGTGCCAAGTACCTACATGAATTATCACATTAAATCATCAAAATAACTGAGAAGAAAGTAATATTATATCACCATTTTATAGGCGAGGAATCGGGGAGTCTCAGAGACATGCAGTAACTCGCCCAGGAAAACATAATAAGTAAAACGTTTATCCAGACATGGAGCCTAAATCTGTTCCCTAAAGCTCATTTTTATATGCAAAAACCTAGTTTCAATACTCTCAAACTGCTGTTAGATTCCAGGACCTCCACACTGTGTATGTGAACACCGAGGAGAAAATACTGGTTTATATGAACCTGGACTCTTTCCAAAAATGTTTGTGAGCACACGAGGCAATGTCAACAGAGAGCAGCCTTGAGTTTGGCCAGAGCAATGTCCCCATTCAGTAGCCTACTGGTATGCTGCATTTCTCTTAAAGATTGAAATTTTCACTCCTACAGACACACAAAGAAGAGGGGCAATTGTCTCAAAAAGGTACTAGTAGGAATGCGAATCAAATTCTCTACGTTTTGCGCTAAGGGTGCAGTAGAATAAACACAAGTTGAGGGATCAAATGAATTCAGGTTTAATCAAACTCCCCAAGGACTGACTCGTCATTGTTGATGGATCACTGGCCTCTGAGCCATTTTTATCATCTGCTAAAAGAGTCATAATAACACATGCTTCATTGGATGGCAGTGAGGATTCAAGGGCCTTGCATTGGTAAAGCCCCTGGAATGGGTCAAGTACCAAACACATCCATCAGCAGCTCCTATCAGATTAGCTAATTACCACCTTGGAAGACACACGTTTGGCACATCTCAGCCAGATCATGGGCTGTCAGCAGAAGTTGCCCTCTTTACTGTAGATAATCCAAGATAAAAAAAAACCTAAGCACTTGTTAACCCAACCTTATTTCAGGCATATTCCAAAATATGGAAGCTGGGTGGCCATAGGCTAATGACAGCATCCGTTCCGAAAATAATGTCTCTTGGCAAAGACGACTAATGTGGACAGAGCAGCATCCGTGTGACCGACCAGAGAAAGGAGCCTATTTCTCAGAGTAAGTATCGGACTGGATATATCCTAATTTAGACTTCATTTCTCATCTTTCTCACAGAGTTGGAAGGTGAGTCTAGTTAAGTCATTTCTCCCCACCCCCCATCCAATCATGTTTTGCTTACCTCACTCACTGAAAAAGAAAAAAAAAAAAAAATCAATCTCCTAGCTAGCATTCCAAAGGAAGAAAGCATGAACAGAAGAGCCCTATAATGCCAAACTGGTTATACAATAGCATCTGGGAGGGTAAATGGGTGGATTGTAAAACATAGTAATGCAACCCTGCCTTTTCTGCATCAGACGATGGTTTTGTTCAGAGAGCTAAAAACCCAGTTGGATGGAGGCGAGGGGACAAAACACAACTTTAGTTTTTAAAGACTCTCAGTACTCAGTGAAACCAACTGATGCTTCTGATTTTTTTTTGTTATATTCAGATTCTCCCTGCACAGCCAGCACCAGACCTCTCATATTCAAACACATCAACAAATACTGATTTTTAACACCCCCAGCTAAGGACCCCTCGGTTAGCTCTCAGAGAACACATGTGTGTAGAATGAGTTCAGCAAGTTGACTCAAGTCAGTCTCAGCTGGATTCTTTCTCCTGCTGAACACGCAGGTCCGAAGAGGCAGCCAGATTCCAGCAAAGAGCAATCTACCACCCAGCGCAGCCGTAGCTCTCTGGGAATCCTCTGTACCTCCTAAGACATGCATTACTCTGCAGTCAGAAAGGGATCTAAAGAACTAGACCTAAGTAAGAAGACATTTGAGGTTGAAGTGAATAAAAAGCAGGGAATTTAGGACTCCCTTCTCAAAGTTGTGAAAAATGCACAAGTCTTTGACACAAAAACCATGATTTGACTTAGCTTACCTCTCCAGCCTCATGACTACACTTCCTTACCCTTGAAGATCCAGCCGAATGGATTACAGTAGTCCCCATTTATCCACAGGGGGATATGTTCCAAGAGCCCCAGTGAGTGCCTGGAACTGCATTTCAGATAATATGGAACTCTCTCTATATATTTTTTCCTATACATGCATACCTATGTTAATTTGTAAATTAGGTACAGTAAGAGATTAACAACAATAATAAAACAGAACAATTATAACTACTGTGAAAGCTGAAATAAAATGGAGTCACTTATCTCATGGGGTTTTGAGATAGAGCTTACTAGACTCTCAAGAAGACGAGACTTAGACACATCCTCATTCTCATCAGGTGAAACCTTGGACTTTTGAACTGGGCCAAACTGCAAAAATTCCAAGGATTCTGCAAGAACACCTGCAACTTGTTATAGTAATAGACTTTTGTTTAGTGACAGCCTTAGCAACCAATTATGTTTAGCAAAAAGTAGCTTCTTGCTGCCAACACCAATCAAAATTCTTTGTAAACAACTTATACAAGCATTCCCTTTTGCTTTAAAAATGCCTGACTTCTGCTCCCTAGTGGGACACTATTTGGGTGGCTGCCCAAATCTGTGTACCCTGAGTTACAAATAAACCCTTTTGCTTGATTGTTGCCTTCTGACAATTTTAGGTTGAAACAATATATTGTAATAAAAGTTACAAGAATGTGGTCTCTCAAAGTATTGTACTGCACTCACCCTTCTTCTTCTTGTGATGATCTGAGATAATAAAATGCCTAGGTGATGAGAAGAAGTGAGGTGTGTTCAGCTACTATTGACCTGCTAATTCATCAGAAGGAGGATCACCTGCCTCCAGACTCCGGCTCACTCAGGTAACTGAAATCATGCAAAGCAGAAAGCACAACTGCAGGTAAAGGGGAACAACTGTACTCACAGTTCCTTGGACCAGCCACGCCTGCTCTCACAGGTTGACTCGAAATCTGCATCCACCAAATATACTCCCGTCGGTCCTTAATAATAGGCACTTATTAATATTTTTGACTGAATGCCAAATGCATGAATGAAAAAATGAAGGAATGAGAAAAGGCAAGGGGCCATTTCTGGCCCCGTCGATCACTGGTAGGCTACTGAAAACATATTAAGTCATACTCTTTAATGAGTTCCCGCTTTGCGCTAGTAACAAGCTAAGTGCCTTACACTTTCCTTTTCATCGTCACACTACCACCGTGAAATAGTAAGAATTATTAGCCTCATTTCAGCTATAAAATAATAATAATAATAATAATAATAATAGGCTCAGGAAGTAGAGACATTTAGGTAAGTTCACACATTTAGAAAGTAACAAAAATCGAGATTTGCAACATGATGTGCTGCCTCCCTGCGATGCTCAAGATCTGGACAAATGCTAGGGACCTTAGGTATAAGATGTTTGAATTCCTCTATTAGAGCCTTTCATATTTTTTACTCACTCATTCATCCATCAATTTTTACATCCATTCAGTAAGTATTTATTTAGAACCTGTTTTAAACAGGGCCCTGTGTAAGGCTCCAGGGGATGCGAAAATGAACAACATCCCTTATTTCCAAAGAGCGTTCGGTTTATTTGGAAAGATGATAACACAGAGAGCTGTAATAAGTTGAGTCCCTCAAAGGCTATGAGATGTATTAGAAATTAAAGGAGAAAAGAGTCTCCATTACAGTAGTTTTTAGGTAGTCCCTTTTGCCTTTTTTCCATCCCCCAAATAGTACCCCACCCCCTCCACCAGCAGGAATGCCAAGAAGTAGCCCATCTTTTAGTTATCACTTAAAAAAGTGTATTTTTTAAAGATTTATTTATTTTAGAAAGAGAGAGAGATAGAGAGTGTAGGGAGGGGCAGAAGGAGAGAGAGAAGCTCAAGCAGACTCCCTGCTGAGCACAGAGCCCAATGCAGGGCTCAATCTCACGACCCTAAGTCATGACCCTGAGAGCATGACCTGAGACAGAACCAAGAGCCAGACTTAGACTAACCAACCGAGCCACCCAGTAGCCCCTTAAAAATGTATTTTGATCAGGGCGCCTGCGTGGCGTAGTCGTTAAGCGTCTGCCTTCGGCTCAGGGCGTGATCCCGGTGTTCTGGGATCGAGCCCCACATCAGGCTCCTCTGCTAGGAGCCTGCTTCTTCCTCTCCCACTCCCCCTGCTTGTGTTCCCTCTCTCGCTGGCTGTCTCTATCTCTGTCAAATAAATAAATAAAATCTTTTTTAAAAAATGTATTTTGATCAAGGTACTGCGTGTTCAAAAACATTCAGTGACTTCTCTCATTAAACAAAAACCTCTGACCTTATTAGGATGCTATAACCTGGGCCCACCTACATGTCCAGGTGGATCTTCTACATCTTTACGATTTCCTGACTGGGTGTCACCATTTTCTAAATCTATACTGGGCCTTCCTGCTTCTGCAGTTTTGTCCAGCTACTTTCAATCGGGATTAGGTTTATTCTTTCTGTTTAGACTTTTCTGCCAACTACACTAGCTCTCGTTCCTGGATTCCTCTAAAACACTTTGCTTCATTCATATAGGTATCTCCTTTTTTAGATGGCTGCATCAGAAAATTATCCTGGGTTGGAATTAACTGTTTATCTGTCAGAGTCCTGTTCTAGTCAATGAACACCTTAACAACCACACCACTTTCTCATTCATCTTTATATCCTCAGTGTCTAACACAGTGTCACGTGCAGTATGCCCTGTGAACGTCTGCTAAAATGAAGGGACTGACTAGTCTCGTGTAATATTTACTTGTTCAAACATCCTATTTCCCATTTAGTTACATATATATCTTTGCATCTTTCATTTTCACCTCACCATCGTTTCCATTATAGTCTCTGTATAGAGTAGGTGCCCAGTAAATATTTGTTGGTGAATGGAAAAATTGTCAATTTCATAACAGGAGTGGGCTTATCTAATTTATTCATTGCTGCCCTTTTTTGTCTGTAGACATGGTAGATATTCAGTAAGTGACTGTCCATTAAATGGGTACCAGTTCCCAAATATTTAGCCAGGGACTGTAATGGACATGCTGCTTTGCCTGACCTGCCCCTGCTTTTCTGGCCCGTTCTCCACTTCCCACATGGCAACTGCAGAAATCGCAACTTTATAAGATGTGTGACTTGCTCCTAACTGGAGTTGATGGGTCCAAGGGAAAGAAACCATAGTCAAACTGCTAATCATAGCTCCTTCCTAGAATTTTGGGGCTTGGGATACAGTGAATCAAGCTGATTAGCTAGAACTGTTAGAAGAAATTAAAGTAAAGGGATAGTCACGATGACCCCAAAGGTTTTGAGTGCAATTATCTCTTAGGTTAGGTTGCAAACCTGTCCCTGTCCTTTCTCTGACATACTTGTGTTGTGTGACATCTGGGTAAAAAACTAATACTTTTATTTATTTATTTATTTATTTATTTATTTATTTATTTGCTTAACCTTGTTAGAAATGGATTTTTGTCACTTACACCCAAAAGAGCCTTAATGATTGCAAAGACCATTCTGGTAAAAAGATGCAGGAGACAATAGAGCCCAGAGAACAAGGAGGTATATAAAACACATAAAACACTAAATTACATAACAAAACTATAGACGTTTATCTGGGACCTTTCCAAATGCAAGACAGAGGGACTTAAACAGTTAAGGAAGCCAGTGAGAGGCTGTCTGACCAAATCAGATACTGCATAATAGTTCCATGAGAAATTACTAGACAACAGAGGAAGGAAACAAGGCCAGGTCATCTCAGTGGTATTCAGTGAGCAATGAGCAGCAGCCCAGCCAGAACTGGAGTGGAAGAGAGTAGAGGACAACACTGGGAATGTGGGTAAGAGCCCACTATGTCACAAAGAAATTCTTTCCTTCCATGTATTTTATATGTAATTTAGTATGCGCTAGGCATACTACTTAATGCTAAAGTTATGGAGAATAAAAACTCTCTCTTTCCTTTAATGATCCTCCTCATGGTGAGTTGACGACAGTCTGATGTGATAGGTGGAATACATTGTGATAGGTGGTACGATGGTCTAGAATTGTATTACAGGAGTGTAGGTTAGGGGAACCGAGCCAGTGTAAAGGTTCCATGGAAAGTTTCCCTGATAAAGGCAATGCTTGAGAAGGCCTGAAAGATGAGTAGCATTTACTTGTGCCAAGGAGAGTGCTGCAGATAGAAGCAAGCACTCTAGGAAGAAGACACAGCATATGCAGAGTCATGGTGACTGGATAGAACATGACATATTCTGAAGGGGTGGCGATTCCTCCAAGTCCATATTTTAGTGGGACAGGTAAACAACTAAATCAACAATTGCAAAGATAAGTCCTTTGACAGAAATGAGCATATGGTGTGTGGTGAAAACATACATGGAAAAACCAACACAGCCTGTTAAGGTGGTTGAGGTTATGGAAGACTCCTGAAGGAGGGGACCCCGAAGGTGAGTGTGAATGACAGACATAGGCTATTCAAACAGAGGAGAGATGGTGAAGGAGGATTTCTATGCAAAATGCACAGTACCCGAACAGACAATGGCAAGCTTGACTTAATAACCAGAGTGAGTAATATATTCTCTCTGCTCCAGAAGTAACAGGGAAGAGATGGGTCTGATTTTATTAACACTAAATATTGTCTTCCCAGAGAAGCTATCTTTCGAAGCAGAGAAAGCATTCAGTACAGGGAGCAGAAAATCAGTGTAAAAGAGGCAAACAGGCAAGAATGGAAGGGCTCAAATGGGAACTGACACTTAGCTCCCATGTGTCAGGAGAGCAACAGGGTGCTGAAGACTGTGGTACAGTGTCCATCTGGATGGATAGCACTCTGCTGTTCCAAATGATGGTCATGTAGGAACATAGCCTCAAAATTTCTAGATCTTTCTTACTGTCAAGCAGACCCACACTGTGTGTGTGTAAGAAATTTCCTGATACCGGGGCGCCTGGTGGCGCAGTCGTTAAGCGTCTGCCTTCGGCTCAGGGCGTGATCCCGGTGTTCTGGGATCAAGCCCCACATCAGGCTCCTCCGCTATGAGCCTGCTTCTTCCTCTCCCACTCCCCCTGCTTGTGTTCCCTCTCTCGCTGGCTGCCTCTCTCTCTCTGTCAAATAAATAAATAAAATCTTAAAAAAAAAAAAAAAAGAAATTTCCTGATACCAATTTAACACTGTGAACGTTGTTCTTTGGATTCCATAAAACATTCCTGCAACTCAGAGACTTATCAGAGCCCTATAGCTTGTGATCTTTGAATTAAAACTTAGATGACAGACATGCTAAAAATGTGCTTCAATAATCTGTCATGAATTTTTCTCTTCTCAGTTTGAATTAAACTTGAGAAGCAATTGGTATATGGCACAATAATTTATCTTTCTAAAGGAAAAGCCATAAAACCTGATTTTCCCCATTTCTTTATGTCTTAAGATCTGGTCTAGATTGAGAATTACATCAGAACTGAACATCAGTATCAACTAGCATGTGTTATCATAATTTTCTATCTTTTCCTTAAAAGAAAACCCACAAAAGCTGATTTTTCCTCCATTCCCTTAGATCCTGAGACCTGGCCTTCCTTCCCTGAGTAATCTATAAGCCACTTCATAAATGATGAGGTCACTGAGGGTCATTTAGGATGCCATCCCACAGTTAGTAATGACATGCCTAATTACAGACCAGAGGAAATATTTAGCTGGAGGGAATAGAGGAGAAGAGACCACGATAAGAAAAGAATCTTTGTATAAGTGCTTCTTCCTGCTTCATCTTTCCACTCATTCTCACGTTCCCTGCTCTGTCTTGCACTTACTGCCAGTAAATGCCATTCACGAGGCAAGGAATGTTAGATTGTCACCATCACCTGCCTCCATAGGATACATAAACGTTTCACGTTACTGTGTTTAAACTAGAGATTAAGTAGAACAAATGTTATAATTTTAAGAACCAAGGGGCAGGAAATCAATAATGATAACATCTAGCACTTACATGATGTTTTGAGTCCACCAAGTGTCTTTCTACATCCTAACTCATCTGACACATGTGGCAACATTTTGGGTAGATGGGGCAAATATTACCATGTTTATTCTGCAGAAGAATGGAGGTTTTAAGCGAGTTGGAGCTCCACCACATATTAACCATGTGAGATCAGACAATGTATGTTACCTCTTTGAAATAGAAACATTCATAGAACTGTAGCTTAACTTTGAAATAGGGACAGTCATAGAACTTATAAAGTTACTGTTTTGAAGATCCTAAAAGATAGTTCATGGGGGCCCAAAGCCTATCTTAATGTAAAGGCTCAAAAAGATCAGCTGTGGGGCGCCTGGGTGGCTCAGTCGGTTTAGCATCTGCCTTGGGTTCAGATCACAATCTCAGGGTCCTGGGATCGAGCAACACGTCAGGCTTCCTGCTCAGCGGGGAGTTTGCTTCTCTCTCAAATAAATAAAATCTTTTAAAAAAAGATCAGCTGTTACTGTCACCATTGTTATGAAGAGGTTAATACTAACTACTGTAACGTATAGTTCTGGGAGTTCAGTGGTTTAACCCACATATATAGATTCTAGTTGGTCGGGGGAGTAGGGAGCTAGACATGGGCTTTGCTCCACTTAGGAAGAAGGGTCTTCCATCAGCCGTTAGGGTTTTGGGGTCCCTGGAATAATACCCCTACCTGGCCTACAGATGAGGAAAGGGAGAGAATGAAGGGGGGATTTCAGAGTCTAGGCCTCAAATTGGCCTTCGTTCTGTGCACCCATATCCCATGAACCGGAATTCAGCCACATGGCCAAAGCAACTGCAAGGAGCCTGGGGAATGCAGCCTAAGTGTGTGCTTAGGGAGAGCAGAGAATGACTTCTCATGAACAAAGAGCCATCTGTGCCACATGAGGGGACTCTGCCCAGGCCCACCAGCTGATAACTGTGAGAGCTAGGACTTGAAAGCAAGTGAAGTTCTCCCTCCGGATTCAGAACTCCTCCCTCTACAACTGCCCAAGGTCCCACATGAAAACAGAAACCAGGTGTCCTGATTTTTACTTCCACAATTTTTTCTCCCATCCTTCCTGTCTGGTAAAAGCAAGTTGATGAACTGTAAATGGGTGGGTTCTTTCCATGACTACGCTGTGTTTTCTTACAGGTGCTCCGATAGCACGTTCACTAAATTAGAAATCCAACCTTTCTCTTCTTTGACAACTGAGACAGTAGAAAACAGTCTTACTCTGTGACTGCTTCATTGAAGTCTCCCCTGGTTGACAGATAGAACTGACAATTCCTTTCCCTTAGAGGAGAGCAATTTAGAGCAACAACTCAATGCATAGGGAGTGTTTGTGTATGCGGGATGTATGGTATGAGGTCACATTGCTGCATTATTTTTCCGCATGCCGAAATTGAGCATAATTGGGCTATTTTTCAAAGTCAATGGAGTGTGACTTTATTGAGAGGAACTGGCCACATCCAGATTCTTCTTTCCTTGCTCTGGGTGCTGCTTTAGGTTCTTTTTTCACCTTTGGATAATGTCAGACTGTTGCCTGTTTAGAGGTAAATTTAGAGTAATTCAGAGAGAAGCCCTTCTAGAAACCTCAGCATAAATCCCAAGCATTGACATGATCAATTGCCCAGGCTAGACAGTTTCAAGGCACAATCAGAGTGCATCCGGCCTACTGGTGTCATGCTTGTCCTCACCAACATGCAAGGCCTACCTGAGAGACACGGCTATTTCTTTCCCGATAAAAGCCTCTAATGAGTAAGCTGTGGTACCAGTTTATAAGCCATAGACTCTCCTTGAAGCTTGTAAACCAAGAACCACTTCTAGTAGGGTATGTTTGGTTCTTTTCTAATCTCAAAACCACTTAGGGAGAGAGTAGAGATTAGTGCGAAGTACATAGGCTCTGACGGCAAACAAAATTCATTTCAAATACTGGTTTTACTTCATAATTACTGTAGGGCAAAGGTCGGCACCTTTCAACCTATGGACTCCATCCGCCCTGCCCTCCGTTTTTGAAAACAAAGCTGTATTGGAACATGGCCACTCTCGTTTGTTTCCATCCTGTCTGTTGCCACTGCGTACTACAATGGCAGGGCTGAGTAGGACGCACATGGCCTGCAAAGTCATAAAACTTTATCATCTAGCCTCTCCCAGAAAATATTCTGGATCTTCAGTTTCTTCATCTGTTAAACGCAGCTAATTAACTGTGGTGACAACTGAAGAAAGTAGTGCATAAATTGCATCCTGGGCAAATCCAAAGATAAAATCATCCTCACTAAGGAGTGGGTTCCTTTTCCCCAGTTATTTTGTACTGGGGTGCATGTGGGTGGCTGGACTGTGGAGGCTCAGGGATACACAAATGCAATGTGACATACGCAAGAGAAACACTCTTCAAGGAGCAATGTTGTCCAACTGCAGGTCCCAGCGTACAAGAACAAAAGAAATAAAATGTGAACAAACTCAATGTCCTGCAGAAAGTGAGGAGATCAGGAAGGGGCCTTCCATTGTCTTGATATCACCGCTACAAGGTAAATCAGCCCGTTTTGATGTTTTTTCTTTACCTAAGAAAGAGGTGAGCCGCAATTTTGCATCTGTTTTGGGTCCTGAAACTCTAAAACTTCCCCCCAAACAACTCATTTTACTCTGAAATGTATTACATGCATCCTTACTTCCACAGAGAACTAAAGCTGTTCTGCAATTCTGAGGAGTGACTGCTATTCTGAGTGTTCGAAGAACCGTTTATTAGCAATTAATGTGTGTGGCTGGAAATTAGACAATTTGTCTATGTTATAAAATAGCCTCTCAATGACCCTTCAACACATATATTATTGTTCTGAATTTACTGATGAAGAAACTGTGAGATGAAACAAGCTGCCAAGTTTGTGCAACCAATAATAGGCAGAGTTACAATTCAAAGCCAATCCGACTCCCTCCTGGGTCTGCCTGATCCTTAACAAAGCTGGTGGTGTCAGAACTACAAAAGGACTGAATTTTAATTCAACCAAAACTGTATTGTCAGAAAACCTGAATAGCTGGCAAGAGAATACAAGGAAAAAATTTTACAAATATATCCTGAGTAACCACCATCAATATTTTCTAAGCCCTATTCCATAGGTACTTTACACTTTTTACATGTCTCAAAGGAAAGTGTGGCAAAAAAAATCTTTGGATCTGAAGTAAAAGTTCTGGACTCTAGTCTCAGACAAGCCATTCATTTCCTCTCAACTCTTCTATTTGTACATGAGAAACTCATATGGTCTTTCAGGTCATTCTATCTGAATTGTCTATGATACTTCCCAGAAAGCAAGTCTTGGTCACTGGGGACCGATAGCCAAACATGCAGTCTTCCACCACAAGCATGACCCCACCACTGGGAAGTGTGCACACACACTCCCACCCCCGACATACACACACGAGTGCACTCAACACACATTTTCTTTTCATAGACCCTGATTTAAAGCACCTGAAAATTAAAAGAAGTCAGTGAGAGAAAAATAAGCTTCATAAAAGTACAGAGCTGGGTAGATAAAGGAATAATATAGAAACAAACAAGGTATTTGCATAAGGTTTCTGACACTGATTGGGAATAAAATATACATGAAAAGACAGCAAAAGTGAGAGTATACCAACTGATAAAAGCAAAGAAAAGCTTAATCAAAATATGTGCCTCTGTGTACACACACACACACACACACACACACACACACACACAATCTCTGTGAGCAAGTGGCTGGGGAAAAAGTGACATTTCTAGGTTATTTCTGAGTCCAAATACCTCCTTAAGGAAGTGAAATAAAGAGAGGGTGGGCATGGCTACCATTTATCGAGGAACTACCCTGTGCCATACACTGGACAAAGCTAACTTTCAAAGCAGAATTTACAAAGCAGCTTCGCTCCTCTAAGCACCTCCATGAAGAAGGCATGATTACCCCCATTTCACAGAAACAGACATTGCTCACAGAGGCGACTATTTTGTCCAAGACCACACTGCTGTTTGGTTGTGAAATCAAGCATCAAATTCAGATCCAAAGATTATGTTCTTTTCTCCAACACTTTACAATTCCAAAGCAATCCTCACTTTCCTATCATTCAAACCTCATTTTTAAAAGGTAAGACAGATATTAGTTTCTCTGATTTTATAAAAGAAGAAACTAATGCTTAGAAAAATGAAGCAAGTTGCCGAAGTTCACACATCAAGGAAAAGGGTGATATGAATCCAGATGTTCTGACTGGCAAAGCAGGTCCTCAGCTACTATTTTATGAGGAAACTATTGACTCTTCATTTCAGACTTCTACTGAGAGGCACTCATTACACGTTCAACGAACAGGTCTTGGAGTTGTGTGAATCTGTGTTCAAATCTGGACTGCAACACTTACTAGCTACTGGAGAAAGTTGGTTAATGTGTGCCTTCCATTGTGGAGGGTTAGTGACATTTACTCCAAAGGGAGTTGTGAGAATAACTTAATGTGACAGTAAATGTTCAGTTAAAAGCTGGTGATTGCCGTAGGTGGGGCTCTGCAGAAGCAGACCATGAAGTGAAGATGTGTGTTCCCAAGAGAAAAATCAGTAGGGGGTGGGAGAGGCAAGGCAGGGAAGGGAAAAGAGTCAAACAAAGGTGTACTTTCAGGGAAAGTCCCAGCTCTAGTCTAATCCTGCACGAGAAGAAATTTATACCTCAGAGTTTGCTGTGCTCCCCTCCTTCTTTGCAAAGAAGGGAGAGGGACTGCACCATCCAGTCATTAAAAAAATTCATGGCTGGGTGGTGAGGAGAGATGGGATGCAAAATTATAGGACCTTCTGGCTCCATAAACATCTGTTAGGTAAAGCAGCTGGAGTACCCGAAGGCCAGAGTAACAGGACAAGATGGGGGGCAGGAGGGGAGTTGGGAGGGGTGAATGTATGAACAAATAGAAAGGGATCCTAGGCAGTATATGCTGACTTGGCATTCTTCTTCTTGTTATTATTAGCATTAGCATTATTATCTTTTATTAGGAAGGGAATAATGTCCTTCTTTTATGTGCCTCATTTCCAGGAATACTGGGAAAAACCTATATATTCTTCTAGAGTCCAAGGTAGAAGTCAGGCCAAGGCCAGAAAAGGGCTATCGGTTCACGGGAAGACATACATTCCAGATCATGATCAAAAATGGAAGCCCTACGCTGAAAGCTTTATTAGGCTACCTACAGCATCCATTTCAGGCACTGATCTCAGCCAAGGGACCAGATCCCAGCCTCTGATTTACTGGAGATGAGAAGCACTGAAATAATGCAGCAAATAGAGATTGGGAGAGCCGGCTCTTCTATCACAGTAATAAGTGCATGTTCCCAGAATCATTGAAACCTTCTTATTTTTAAATTCTCCACCCCTTACACCTAATACAATTAAGGCCTGAATAAATTACATGAGGGATAAACAAAGAGATGTACTGCTTCCCAGAGACCCAAAAGGAAATCTAGATTACCTTCCTGCATTAATGCTACTTAACAAACATCTCCACCCCAGGCATAACCTTGGAAAAAATTAATTCGCCCCCAGATTTTCTGGTTCCAGCCGATTTCCTTTAATTATTCTCGTAAATTTTTTTTTTTTTTTTTGCTTGCTTGCTTGCTCTGCTTCACATTTTTTCTTTGAGCAGGACATGCTATATCCTAAAGTCATGAGAACAGATCACTGAGTAAAAAGCAAGCAGATGGACACACACAGATTTTTCCACAAAAACTAAGAAATCCTACTAGATCATGATGAAGACAAATCTAACCCTGTTCTGAGGAAATAAAAGTCCACGCTCTTGATTTCTGGAGCTTTAGTCAAGGCGGTGGATTATTTGAATGTGGGAAGCCTAAACTTATGACAAAGATCACTTGTTCTAAAAACAAAATTTTAAGGTATATTTTAAATTGCAATGTCACCAGGAGACACCAGTTGCCAAAACCCTCCCGCAGGAAAGAAATAGTGTTTATCCTAGGCACAAGTCTAGGCTTGAATTCCAGATACAAATTTGACTAGCTGGGTTATTTTTCACAAGTTCCCTAAAGTCTGTGAATCCCCATTATCTTATTATCTGTATGATGGTGAAAAAGATGTTACACATGTTTTATTGTGCGGGTTAAATGGAATAATTCGTGACACATATTCTGGGAACTAATGACCATAGGAAGCTCTCAGTAATCATGAGGCATTATTAAGGTGTCATTTACCTTGTTGTATGATCCTGGATCCGCCTCGAAGACTTGGAAAAACCTAAAAATGGACCTGATGTAACAAATCACCAGAGCAGTAGAATAACCGAGTGATTCTGCAAACCAGCTAGAAAGGATTGATGGTGGTATGACACTAGCTGAAAATGCAATTCTGGAGAAACTGTGTGACAGATTATTTGGTTGGAATGTATATTAATTTTCTATTGCTGCATGACAAATGACCACAAATGTAACAACTTAGAACAACGTTTACATCTATTGTCTTGCAGTTTTTATGGGTCATGAGTCTGGGCATGGCTTAGCTAAATCCTCTGCTCAGTGTTCTAAGATTGTAATCAAGGCACAAGTTTGGGCTATGTTCTTATCTGAAGGCTTGACTGAGCAAGGATCCATTTGTATGTTCATTCAGGATGCTGGCAGAATTCATTTCCTTGTGACCAAAGGATTCAGAACCTGCCTCCTTGTTGGCTACAGGGTGGAGGACAGCATCAGACTGTGGAGGCCACCTGTGGTTCCTAGAGGCCACCAACAATTCTTTGCCATCTGGGCTTCTCCAACCTGGTCACTTATTTTATCAAGCCTCTAGACGTAATATGTTAAAATGGGATCTTACTCAATGTAATACAATCACAGGAGTGATTTGAAAGGAGACCATCCATTACTTTTCATTCTATTTGCCATATTCTTTTGGTTAGAAATAAGTCACAAATCCCACCTGCACTCAAGGGGATGAGACACAGGTTGTGTGTATTAAAGAGTCTGATGCCATTTTTTGATGTTTGCTGACATTTAAGCCTTCCTCTTCCCCTTCTGCCCCATATCTGGGTAAGGTAATAGGAAAGCCTGGGTACCTCCTCATTTGACACTGGCAGGATGTTCAAACCACACAAGCCCCAGGCCACACACAGGAACTTTTACTCCAGGCTCCCTACCCCAAACACCATAAAAACCTCAAGCCATTTCAGACCTTCTCAGGATCCATGTTGGCCTCCCCAAAAACCCTCATTTTGTGAGGAATAAACATTTTCATAGTTGGACTATGGTGTATGTGTATCATTGGTCTTGACATCTGAACGAAATTTTGGGTGGAGGTCCATTCCATTCTGTGTGGTGGCTATAATGGCAGTTCTCCGAAGGAAGGAGCATGGGAAACACCCTAAAGTCAGAACGGCAAAACTGGTTATTGGTAATATAAGCAGTGATCTAAAGTTTTTTAAAGGATGGCTATTTGACTGTATCAAATGAATATTGCAACCACTGAGTGACCTAAACAGAGTGGTCTAAGTGCAAAGGGTTTAAAATAAACTTTTTTATCTACTAGAAGGGTTAATCTACTTATTCTGTTCACCTATGCATGATTCCACCTATCCCTTCATTCTAAAAGGATGTACAGAGCATCTGTTGTTAGATGAGAGAGACACAGTAGTACTCATGACATACAATATCCCTACCTATCCCATTATATGGATATATAGAAAAATACAGTAAGTGATACACCCTACAATGGGTAAAATTTGGGGAGTGATGCGAATGCCATGGAGAAATATCTGCTCCACCTCAATGTGGTAACCTGAAATGAGGACTGAAAGATGAGCAGGAATTAGTCAAGCAAAATGTATAAACATAAATACAGAGAACAGCATTATGGAAAAGCAATCAGGAGCACAGAGACTGGTTCAAAAAGAAAAAGCATGTGAAAGGGTCCAACAGCAAAGAAAGAATTGGAATATTCAGAAAACTAAAAGTATTTCAATAATTTAGTGGGATGACAGAATATGTCTGTTATTTTAGTCTCTGAAGACCTCCTCTAACTAAAATAACACGAAAAGCATAAAACAACCAATATTATGACTAAAGTAAACTGTATATTCATAAAGGTTTGTTTTTTTTTTTTTCAGTTTTATGGTGTACAAAAGGCAGACCTAGAGATATTGAGATGGAAACATTCTGGAATCTTTTCACAATCAATTGGGAGTCCTAACACATACCTACTGGATCTCCTATGTAACCTTGAAGATGAGTTTAATTCTCCAGTTTTCTCTGGAGTCACCACAATACAACATGGAACACCCACGTACCGGTCATCATGGTGAAGGCTCTGTCGTGCTCAGATTTATGGTTCAGCTCCAACACTTAAGAGCCTTGTAGTCCTGGGCTTTTTAGAGCACCAGTTTCTTCACTTGTGAATAGGCAATAATAATATTTGCAAAAATATCACCTACGAGAATATGGGATTTCTTTGATTACATCAACTCTTCCTGTGTTCCACACCCCAGAGCTGTCATTATAAACCCACTCCAAAGTTGGAAAGAGACAACAAATCTCCTCAGAGAGCAAAGCCTCTGATCCAAACTTTGGCTTCACAGTGAAGGCTGTGTCAGTGTGAGGAGCACAGGGCTGCCGTTGTTGATTCATTTTGGGTCGGCACCTGAGAAACTTAGTGACTTGTGTTGGTATTTATGCTGGCATTTGGAGTCTCAGGAGGTGGGATTGAGTTATGAAAAAAGACAAGAGAAAACAGAACTTTTTAAGAGCCAGAACAAGTGCTGGAGTTTGTCTTTTCTCTCTGGGTTGACTTCTAAATAACTTTTTGAGGTGTCTTTCTGCATAATCTCACAAAGAAGAGGGATCTTGGACGAGAGAGACAGAGAGAGAGAGGGGAAGAAAAAATTTAAAGGACATAAAGTATATTCAGATATAATTTCAATGAATATAAAATGTACAAAGAGTTACTTTCTTAAACTATTATTTTATTTATTTTTCAGAAATAGATCAGTGCTGGGATGCCTGGGTGGCTCAGTGGGTTAAGTGCTGGCCTTCGGCTCAGGTCATGATCCCAGGGATCCCAGGTCCTGGGATTGAGCCCTGCATTGGGCTCCCTGCTCAGGGGGGGAGTCTGCCTCTCCCTCTGCCTGCTGCTCCCCGCTTGTGCTCTCTCTCTCTCTAACAAATAAATAAATTTAAAAAAAGAAACAGGTCAATGCAGAGTAAAATTTGTCCAAGAGCAAAATTATAGGCAAAAGATTCAGGGTCTTGAGAAAACTATGCTTTTATAAGAACCTGATTCTGTAAGATGACCTATGTCCTTTGAGAACAGGGGGCAGCACACCAAAGCTAGTGTGATGTGTGATGGAGCAAATCAAAGTACCATTCTCATTTTTTTTTAGAAAAAAATATTTATTTATTTGGGAGAGAGAGCAGGGGCAGGGAGGGGGCAGAGAGAGAGAGAAAGTCTTAAGCAGAGCATAGAGCATGGAGCCCAACATGAGGCTCAATCCCACAACCCTGATATCAGGACCTGAGCCGAAACCAAGAGTCAGATGCTTAACCAACTGTACCACCCAGGCATCTTTCACTCCAGCTCATCTTTCACTAAAGATTATCTCATCTCTCACTAAAGACTCCAGACCTAGCCAGCAGTAAAACCCTCCTGTCCTCAAACTCAATCAAATGAGCATGCATGCATGCTGACACAATCCTGAGCTTTTCCAGAGACAGAAGCTCAGCCAGCAAAACAACCTACTTAGCACATCGGGGGCTTCTGCGTTTCTGGATCAGCTTGAGGAAGAGGGACCACATGGATGAGAAAATGTCTCTTCAGCTTAAAGAGGACTGCAGTTATGAATACTGTACTTCCATTTCACTACACAAGCTTCCAATTTAGGGGGAAAAAAGAACTATCACTCCCTTTGTAATCTTTTCCCTCATTCCAGATGTTGCTTCTTGTTGTTCAATACGGTAATTACACATCCCACACCCATTTGCAAAATTACTCTTGCACACCAATGATGGATCTCTCCCAAAGACTGACACTAACAGCTCCCAGAACTGAGCCCATTCTGCCATTTTATGAAAGCGCAAAACAGTGATTCCTGAAAGATGACCCAGTAGGCCCTGGAAATCAGTTTAAATGCTCTCAGAAAGTAAGGACTGTCAACAAGGTTCATTTATAGTAATGGAGTTGTAAAATCAACCTAATTGTCTAAAAGCAGGGGATCAATTAAATAAAGTATGCTATAACTTTAAAACGAAGTTCCATACAGTCATTACAATGGAATAATAAAAGCATTTTTGATAGCGTGGGGGCCTGCTACTGCAGTGTTAAGTTCCAGAACAACCACGTGCAACATTATGATTCAATTCTTGTAACATAGTAATGTGTATATTCCTAGAAATTTCCCTCTCTCCCTCCCCACTTCTCTCTTTCTCTGTATGTTGATAGAAGGTACTCACTCTTTTCTTACAAATCTCACTCAAAATTCACTTTCTCAGGGAAGCCTTCCCTGCACACTACACCTAAAATCCCAAACTCTTCTCAAGTACTTCAATCCCATGTCCCTTGTTTATTTTTCCTCCTTAGTATTTATAACTCTGTAGCATACTACATGTATCTGTCAAGGTCCCAGAAGGAAACATGGCACACAGAGTATAGTAATTGAAAAAAAAAAAAAAAGAAGAAGAAGAAGAAAGGAGGAGGCGGAGGAGGGAAACATGGCACACAGAGTATAGTAATTGAAAAAAAAAAAAAGAAGAAGAAGAAGAAAGGAGGAGGCGGCGGAGGAGTAGAAGCAGAAGAAAATAGTGCAGGGAGTATTTGTTTACAAGGGTGTAAGCAGAGTTAAGGAAAATCAGCAAGATAATGCAAAATAGTCCAAGAGGAGTAACAGTCAGAGTGGGGGCAATGCCATCCCTGGAAATGAAGGGGCAAGAGGAGAGTGCAATTCTCAGAACCTGGAGAGAGAGTAGTCACTGCAGAAGAGGGCTACCAGACAGCAGCTATGGTCTGCACAAGGGAACAAAGCCACTGTGAACCATGGCCCAGCAAGAATAAATACTGTGGCCTCACTTGCCTTCTACCTTCTGATCTCCTGCCAGTGCCCATGATAGTCTGTATATATAAATACATATGTATAAAACATATATAGTGGAGTCCTGAATGGAGAACATATTTTCATTTGTTTTTCTGAGATCACTCCTTGGTTGCACTAGACAAACTTTATTTGTGTGTACGCTATGGGCCTTCCATTAAGAAAGGCCCATAGAGTACACATTCTGAAGCCAACCAGAATGCAGAGGACAAAGGAGCTGCTTGATGTGGTCCTTAAAGTCCATTCTCCCACAGAGCAGTGTGGAAAGACCCAGGTGGAAAGTATCCAGCATCGGCAAAGTTTACTTACTTGTATATTGACTCCCCCAACTAAAATGTAATTTCTGAGAGGATAGGGCTTTTTTTGGTCTGTTTTGGCCACTAATGTATTCCCAGCACCTAGAAGACTGCCTGTGTACAGTATGATGGCTTAGTAAATATTTGCTGAAAAAAGGAATGTTGAGTGATATAAAATGTTTGTATTGGGGTAGTGAGTTTATGGGTGGCTTTAATTTCTTCATGTGACTTTCCATATTTTCTAAGTTTTTTCAACATATTTGCTTATAATCAAGATATATATATAGAGAGATAGATGGAGATATATATATGTGTGTGTATACGTGCGCGCGCACACACACACACACACACACACACACGCATACATACACATACTGGAGTCTAGCAAGAAAGCAGAGAGAAGGAAGCCAATTCCTATCCCGGAATTCATCAAGTAATAAAACTGGTGCTGTGTTCCCCAGCTCTGAACCGTATAGACTCAGTCATGTCTAGGGAACGCTAATCAATATTATCTTTCCAGACCTTACAAATATCCCAGACCAATTGCCTATGTATTATTTATGCTGTCAAGATAATATTTAGGTAATACATAATTAAACAACAGCGAACTCCAGAGACACAGGCAGAGCACTGATCATGAAAGAATCCAGCCTTATTTTGACAAAAGGAAGAAAAGGTGTCCTTCGGGATTTGACAACTACTTTTTTATAAAACCAGACAAGCAGCTTGGTAGTTCCTTTTCCTAGCAGAGGCCCCCAACCTTTAGCAGCGTGTGTCCCAAATGAGCATCATTACTTACACTTTTATCTAGTTACCTGTAAATGATAGTTACCTGTAATACAAGCCCAGTTCAATCACTTGTCCCTAAATACCAGGCCAGAAGTGGATTTTAGGAACATGTTTCCCATGGCAGAAGTTATTCTTTCAGTAGCAGAAATGTTGATTGGATGATATGAAATTGTATTTTATTAGCTGACTCAAAATATATATACTGAAATCCTGTTAAGAATGCCTCACTGTACCCAAGTCCTGCCTGCCCCAGTTACTAGGTGTTCCATCATCCAGCTGTTATGATGACACCGAAAGCTTATGGCAGAATTACCTTACACGTTCATACCAGTCTTATAATAGGGGCTTCTAGCATTTTAATGGAATGTAATAGATACTGATTTACACACCCAGGTGTGAATGGTGTATTTTCCTTTTTCCACCTTCCAGCTTAAAGACAAATGAGCTTCTATTTCTGTTCACCACTGCCCCTTTCCTCACTCCAGATGTTGTTCCCTGCTCTTCAGTATGGTAACTGCACATCGAACACCTGAACACTCCCTGAATGCTGAAAAAATATATATATCAGATTGCATGAAAGTGTTCTGTCAATCGCAGGAAAAAATCCTATATGCAGTTTATAAGTATCATTAAATCAATGAAGGTTTTAAGTTAACCTGTTTCATTTATGCTATGTATTTGTGTATTTATAAAGTACAGGTATATTTTTTCTGTATTTATCATGAAATTTCACAAAGAGCATCTTCAACTCCAAGAACAATTCTCAATCAGGCAAATGGCAATAAAAATTTAAAACAAGACATTATGTTAAAAGGAGAGGAATAAGATATAATAGCTATTGCCAATAGTGTCCACTGAAAATTCCAGCTAAAGACCTTCATTAACTAATGTTCCAAGGTTCCATGCCCCGGTCAGGGCTTTGCTGGCTCACCAAGGGTGGCAGCATCAGCACCTTTGACTGGAGTAATGAACTGATTAATAAATGGTAACCAAGTTTATACAGTGTAAAGATATTTGATTTGACACACTGATTCATCGGGGTTGTATCTTCATGCTGAATTAGCAGGGGCAGCCCCAAAGACAGGGGAAAGGCTAGTGGTAAGAAGCATATATAGTAGCCAAGATGAGAGCATGAAAGCCTTTTCTAGAAGTTGAAATGGAAAAGCAAAGAGAATTCCTTGGTAAATTTGGTCTGTGGTCTGTGGTTCAACATCATTAACAAACTAATTTGTATGTTCATCTAACTCTGTTTTATGCAATTAGTAAAAGTCACCAAGAGATTGAAACAAATAGAGAATAAAAAAACGAGGATATACAGTGCCCTTTGCCATAAATAATGCAAATTCACTACCTGCAAATTTCCCAACTACAACGATGCTGGAAACATAAGTGACTCAAGTGTATCAGGCAAAACTCTATCCTGGCAATCAATCGTTGACAGGGTTGACATCTTCTGAACATCTGTTTTTAAGAGTTTGAAGTTAAAACCGCTATTTTTCACGGACCATACCAACATTTTCACCAAGTTCTTCTTAGCTAAACTGGTACCTTGGCTTATTTAATCCAAAAGGCACAGCTAGGTCTTCAAAGTTTCTGGGGACAGTAGAGAGAGCAATATACAATACTCCTCTTTCCCACCCTCCCTTAAGAAGAAGTAGGGCGCTGTCCTGTTGTGGGAAGGCTAATTCTCAGAAGATGGGTCAAGGATTTGGTTTGCAGTTTCTTTTTGTGAGTACTGCCAAGTCAGCACAGTGTTTAGTTAAAAAGAAAAAAAAAAATCCCAGATCCTTCAGTATATGTGAACAGAGTATGATATCTGGTTGGTTGAAGATTATAAAATAATTGGAACTATTATTTTGTTCATTGTCGTGCTCCTACGCTGAGTACAAAGAAATTCTATAGTAAAAATGCACTGAACTTTCTGTAAAGCATTCAATAGATACTGTTTCATTATTTTATTGTGAACAAAATAGAAAAAAAATGAATTAACGAAGCTGGCCATTTCTAGAAGAAAAGAATAACTAAAAGCAGGCCTTCAAATAATAAAAGGGTTTTCATGTGGAATAATAATAACATTCTAATATGATTCAGGGTCTTGAAGAATATCTAAGAAGGTATCAAATGTCTTCCCATTGATGAGTTCAAGGTAATTTTAGAGTAATTTCCTGAAGTCCTGAAATAGGTAAGCCATATAGATACAGGAAGAATCTTGGAAACTGTGCTTAACTATTGTATTAGGTCAAATCACATTTAGTTGCCTTTTCTATAGTCAAAGAGGGTCCACATAGAGGTCCTCTGATGTGTTGACTTCACAAAGTTACAGCACCTGTGTAATTCCATTAAAAGGTAATGTAGGTGTTGCTGTGAAGATACGTGGTATATGTGAACAAAGTCCATAGTCACTTGATTTTAAGCAAGGGAGATTATCCTAGATTATCAAGGTGGGCCTCATTCAGTCAGTTGGAAGGCCTTAAGAAGAGGGCTGAAGCTTCCCTGATGAAGAAGTTTTGTGCCTGGATAGCAGCCACAGCCTGTGCTGGGGTTTCCAGCGTGCCTTTCCTGGTTGCCTGCTCTGGGATTTGGAACTTTCCTATACAGGCCCCACAATTCTACCAGCCAATTTTTTGCGGTAAATCTCCTATGTCTCTCCTGTAGGTTCTCTTTCTCTGGGTTGCACCCCAACTGGTGCACTCAAATTTCGTCAATCTCTTATGGTTCAGTGTGATGTAAGGTCATTCACCAACAGAAATATCATATATAAGAAAAATGTACAGTTTACCAAAAATAAGAAAATGATTTTAAAATGGGTATGAGAAAGTGGCTATATTGTAATTGAATATACTTCCTCTATACATTATGTTAACATTTTGCACTTCCTTGTATTTGTTATTTTGCTGTAAGAACCTGAATATGTGTAATATAAAGCATAATTAAAACGTCATTATCTCTTGAGTGACACTTAATCTATCACTATTTTCTAGTCAATTACTTAAAAATGGGACCAAGGAGACACTAATTTTGATAAGAAGGTTAAGAAAAAGTTTTCAAAACTTCAGAATTGCTCAGGAAAGACATTGGCAAAGTACTTTGGTGAGAGGGATAAAGGAGACATGTTGTCTTTCTTATTGGAGGCAATGTCTAGCTTTACCAAACACATAGTTTTTTTGGTTTCTTTTTTTTTTTTTTAAAGATCTACTAATTTGAGAGAGAGCAAGTATGCAGCAGGGAGGGGCAGAGGGAGAGGGAGAGAGAATCCTAAGCAGACTTCCCACTGAGTGCAGAGACTGCCACGGGGCTCCATCTCATCTGAGATCATGACCCTGAGATCATGATCTGAGCCAAACTCAACTAAGGCACCCAGGTGCCCCCCCAAACACACAATTTTGATAAAAGGCCCTATTACTATCCCCGTTTCTATACCTCTTCTGATCAATGCTTTACCATCCTAATGCTAATGGCAGCCAGAAAATGTTAAATATCTGAAAACCCACTGTTTTTGTCAACCTGCACGAAATTATAACTCTAGCAGACATCTCCAAACACTTTGGAGTCAAATACAGCCATGGGGTTGAAGCCAAAAGGCCAACCCTGGCTCTAACAGAGAAAACTAAACTAGAGTCATAAACGGTTTCAATGAAAATGATCAGCGGTGTGAGTAGGACAGGTAAGGAAGGTTCTTAAATGGATGATTCAGAATCTGACAGACTCCCTTTAAATAAGAATTTATGGTTTTACCAACACAGGACAGTTTAAAATGGACCCACATGCAGGGAAGAATAATGAAGAGAAATACTAAAGGTAAGCTGTAAAGACAGCTGTGCCCCCTACACGATTTCTCTCAAGTCTAGCTCAACTGAATCACTAACATTCTCTATTTAATAGGAGGGTGTTCTCTGACACCATAAATCCAGCCACAGTATTTTAGTTATTTACTAAGTGATTAAACTGTAGTAATTTATTCCATTCTTACACCCATACTTTTCCCCCAGGATCCTAAAAGATTTTACTGCCTCCCATAAAGCATTTTCACTCTAAATATCGAAATTGATTTAACTATATCCTATTATTTTTTAGATTTACTTTCTTATTTTGCATGAAGTTCTAATCTCCATGTGGTTTATAAAAAGATAAAGTAGCTCACTTCCAAAACCCCTTTCTGAGGTCCTTCTTCTCTGCTGTTTTTCTGGCTGCCAGTTCTGGGGAAATTACCTTTGACGACAATCTTAATTGTGACTTTAGTTTGGTGCTTCTTATAGACATTTTTAAAGAGGGCGTGCTACATTAAAAGTAAAAAATGCATAAAAAGTGTAAAATCCCAGGCCTCTGATGAAATATTTGAGACAATATCAAGCTAATAGCCAGCACACCTGAGGAAACATTATTTCTCATCACGTATCCCTCACACCTCTGGGTAGTGCTGGATATGAGGCTGGGGAAGGATCTGCAGTAAAAGGAGTAGAAAACCCTGGATGAAGTTAACCCAACATCCTGGATCATCAGTTTTAGTCACATATTTAGAGGAAATATTTTATATCAAACCAGTAATCATTATTTTAAATATTAATATATTCTATATTAATACATTGTTAAATGGTGCCAAATATTAAAATTATAGACTGTATTTTATAGTTTGGCATTGTGTATTGTGGGATAGAATGTTAAACTGTGGCAGGAATTTTTAAGACAAATTGTAACAATTACTAAAAAAATCAGCCTTTGGGATGTACCTTCAGGTATCATTAGCATCACCTTTTATGTTGGACTCACAATTTCTTCCATTTTCTTCCCCCATCCTGCTTAAAAATATGTATTCACTCTCTTCTTTATGGAAGGGTACTCTGGAGAGAAAGTTTGAGGAGGATTATGTTAGAGGTACTGATTCTAGGGAAAGGAGTTTCAGCACTGAGATCGGGATAAATCATGGTTACTTACCATAAGTCAGACATGTTCTTAGCAGGTGAGAGCTAAGAGCTATAGTTCCTCATGGGAAGGTCTGAATGAATGTCCAGGTTGTTTAAGGGAGCCATGAGGATGGGATTAAGTTAGTAGTCATGCTTCAAAGATCCTTGGATTTAGGAACCTCTAAACAGAGATCTGAGGCAGTAATTGCTTCCAGTATGTTTCTACTGACACCTAATACAGAAAGTCTAGACATACACGGCAAGCCCTTCAGATGTTGAAAGCCTTCTGTTGGTCTCTAGCCAGTGTACCTTATTGTCAGGGTCTTCAGTCACAGTCACATCTTTAAGGCAACAGACTAGTCTGGAATAACACAAGGGACCTGGAGAACTGAAACCAAATCCCTTGACTTCCCTTTATCATAGCTACAAACCTCTGAGGACCGGATGAGGGGTCTGACCTAGTCCAGCCCACTCTTCACCTCCACTTGGCTGAAAAATATTCATTTTTTCCCCCAAAGAGACAGATTTTTCCTTCCACGAGAATACTACTCAGTCAGCAATGCTGCTTGGAAACATCATATGGGAAAGAGGGATGTTGACCAGTCTCCACTGGAGGGCCACTGAAATCTGAGGGACTCTTATCTCCTCAACTCTAAAACACCACTTTCTTTCTTTCTTTGTGCCTGTTCCCCCACTTACTAAGATAGAGGCAACGACTCAACAAAACCCCATTGAGATAAAATGCTTGCTGCATTCCAAAAGGCAATTTTAAAATAACACTCAGATTTATTTCATAGACATCTATATATCTCTTCCTCAAAATCAATAAAGTTGTGAATGAAACAAGTAAGGACATTTGGCATGGTCACCAGAGTCAAATCAATAGCTTTACCATTCAAGTTAAAATTCTGTTACTTGAATTAATGCCTTTATTTATAAAGAATGATTTTTAAAGAATATCAACTAAGACCAAATCCCCAGGTTGTAAAGCAAAATATAAAGCTTAAGAACACCTTTGGATAATAATATTTTAAATTTACTTTGTTTGTTTATTGAATTTTGCACTATTGAAAATAGGACATCTTAATCCAAATAAGCATATGATTACAATCAATTAAAAAAAGGCAGACTTGTCCTTTACCTCTGAGCTCTATTCTACACCTAAGACTGATGCTCATAAGCCAGACTCTAGCTACGTATAAATGGCAACAGCTATGTTGTGTGTGTCATTTATTTCCCTTTGCACAAAATTACAGTGTACCTTAAGGACTTTTCTGCGCATTTTCCATAGACCACTTTAGCACAGTAAATCATAAAGGTTGATATTTATTTATTTCTTAGCTTTTTTTTTCCTTAGCCCCATTCTAACGTCTCAAATTAAGTAAATCAGATTCTAACCTAATAATTCTCTACTTAGCAAACACAATGTAACTCTTTGAGCTGAATTTCCCACCAGTGAGATACAAATATTTCCTGGCTTTTTGCACAATAGGCTATTGAATTTCCCACCACTGGCACCAAAGAGTACTGTACCCTGCCCACCCCCATATTCTGAGATGGATCATTCACACACATGCACATACACATGTACATGCACACACATGCCTCCTTCATTGACAATATCATCCTTAAGCACCGTGTGTTCACAGATAAGGCTCTTTTCTTACCCACGCTAATAATCCTATTTTATGAGTTAAAAGCAGCAAAAGAAATTTAGTACTTGTGTCCTTATCTAATCCATATTTACTGCACAGATGTCAGGAGTGATCAGATGGAAGAAAAAGGAGATATATTTCTCTGTATTCTAGAAGAAAGGATTTAGATTTGGGACTGGACTTTCTATTTATGTATCCTTGCAATACAAATGCAATAATGCTGGCACAAAACGACCTGGCTGCCTTTTTCAATAAACAGCAAGACTGTGAGCCAGCCTATTTCATAAGCTTATCTTAAAGGTGAAAAAAGAGGCATTAAAAAACACAACAACAATTATCTTACAGCTATATTGCTCCTTTCCTCTGAGACTCTTAAAACATTCTGGAAATTATGGTCCAAATACTGTGCCCAGCACATAACCATCCTCCTCCGGTCCTCTCAGTGAGAAATACATACGTAAGAGTGGATAAAAATGACCCTCCAATAAATACAGTTCATCATTCTCTCATGAAATACAACTGTTTTGGATGGATACACACAATTCAGAAAGCCAAAGGCATATAAAACCTAAGAGCTCCTTCCCAGGAGTTTCAGGCTTGTAGCCCCCCAGGACTGAATCCAAATCACAGATGTTGTGTGCTTGGCCTGCACAAGTTTGAAAGATTTAAAAAATTCACACAAGTCTGGGTTTCCATTTTCTCCTGAAAGACGAGGGATTTGACAACACTGAGCCCATATTCCTTACGGCAGTTGTTATACCTTCTCTCCTCAGGGATACCGGCCTCACCAGTGACTTCTTATCCTACATTTGCTATACTTGTCCTATTTGCTTTAGCTGCTCACTCTTGGAGATAATCAAGCTTGAAACCTTAGTTTTAATCTGGGCAGACATACTACCTTACATTGGTTGCTTTTCTCCACATGGTTCCTAATCACACTTCAAAATTTAGTTATTGAGATAACCCTGGGATGACAACTTATATTACAACCTGGACTTAATTGTTTCAGCAAATATTTGTTCTATACACAAGGCAAAAGGCTGGGATCCGGAGGATATATAGGAAAAAAACAGACATAAATCCCATCCTTGGAAAGCCAATGGTCTAATGAGGAAGACAAAACTTGGACAGAAATTTCAAGGCAAAATATACCAACACTGTAAGAGGGTTATCTAAAAGGACTCAGAGGATTTCAAACAAAGGAAAACCCAGGTCCACTGAGAATGGGTAAAGAAGGGCACTGTGAAGGAGGTTTCCTAGGTCCTCTTCTCCGGGAAGCAAACTCTAAGATTGGGTTTGCCTGCAGGTGGCTTAATAAGGATGATCTCAGGATCAACACTTCGGGTGAGTGAAAGAAGCAAGCCTGGGAAGAGGTGACACTGAACCAACATGTAGGCACAACAAATGGCTTCAGCAGACCTCATGGGGAGCTTTGGAACTGGGATGGCCCTTCAGAGTTGTTCCAAATGAGGGCAAGTAGGCCAAGACTTTACCACTCACACCAGCTAGCCCATGTATGTGGTCATCAACAGGCAAACTTGCTGGTTCCCATTAACTCCCAATTTTTCCTTTCTGGGCTCAGGTATGGCCAACTCTGCTTTATATTCTGTTCCCACACAGTGAGCATAGAGGGCTGCAGGCCTACCTTGCCATTTTCTCCTGATAATGGCTCTAACAGGGAAAATGAGCCAATACTCACTTCCCCATGCAATTAGATGGGTAAGTAGACTCAGGTTGCACTGCATGCTCACATTCACGTACATTTCTCTGTTTCAGCCTCATCACCGAATCTGTCTCACTCTCATTCTTGCTCTCATTCTCTTCCTGGGCATGCCTGAATTTGCAGATCCCTAAATGCAAATTTGAAATGGGAGATAAGCAGCCCCACTTTGGCACTGGGGCCATCATCTGGTTTTAGCCAGCTTTTCCCAGAAAGTCCCATGATGGAGTTAGAATTTTTTTTTTTTTTTTTTTTACTACTTTGCTCTTTGGCATCCTTGTACATATGCTCCAACAGCCAGAATGCCACAGCAGTGGAGGGGTGAGTGGCACCCCAACCCTAAGGAATGAATGTGTTTGGGTACCATTACTAATATCACTTCAACCTAGGAAGGCATAGTATTGAAGGTATTATATAACACTGCCTTAGAGAAATCCTCACTGGTCATGGCCAACTTGATAACCACAGCAACAAAAAAATCATAGCTATCAATTATGGGCCAGTTTCTATAACAGCAGGTACAGGAATGAGCAATTTGTGCATATTCTCATTAATTCTTATATCAACTCTTCAAAAGACATATTATTCCCCTTTTATAGATGAGTAAGCAGAGGATAACAATGACAAAAAAAAAAAAAAACTTGCTCATGATCACATAGCTGGTAAGTTGAAAGCTAATGTTCAAATGCTAGTCTTCTGGTTCTTCAACCTGAGTTCTTTCTCCTATATCAAACTGCCTTTAGAAATAGTAAATGGTGACTCATTTGCTACTAAGTATAAAGTTCTTTACATACATTACCTAAATGAACGCTTATAGCAACTCCATTAACATTTATTACTTTTTCGACATGGAAAATGAGGCTAGGAAAACTTGACAAAAATCAGTGAGCTATGTGGCCATGGCAGGATTCATGGTCTTATTGTTCCCTGAGCCTGTATCCCCTCCACTCTATCTCATGCTCTGTCTCCTTGGTGAGAAAATAGATAGCTCAGAGAAGTCACATGGGAATGTTCAAACATCTCTACAATCTATACAAGTCATGAGATACTGTCTACACTAACTCCTACATTGGTACATTAATGTCAGAAGTCAAAGTGCTCCCCCCTTTTAGCAATAAACCAGATTTTAATGATCCATATTCTCTCCTTCCAATTGAAGTCTACAGACTAGGCAGTCTTTACAAAGATCCCTGGGTCCCCAGGATTCGCAAAAATGATCTTCATTGCACAGAAGTATTGTGAGACTCATAAGTATCCATGAAAGTTCTGTAGAAGAGGGCAGATGGAAGAGGGAAAGTTGAAGGCAATGTCTTTAATACATACTGAACCCATCACCAGGTTACCAGAATCCTTGGGACCAAAACATAACTTCTTTGAATGACTCCAGATACATATTAACCTCCACTAGCACCTGAGAAGAGATCTGCGGGAAATAATATTCATATGTAATAGCCTCTTCCAACATTCACCTCAGGATGAGGCCTCAGAAAAGTGACTTCAAACAGCAATTCAAAGTGCTGGTGAAACAAATGGAATGGAAAATTAGTCAAGAATTCAGGGTTTTGCCACAATCAATTAAAAAGCTGAGATCTTAATAAAGCTGACTTATAATAGGCTATGTAAAGGAATCCAGACAAAAAAGACTATGTACATGTCACCCCATTTACAGGAAATGTCCAGAATAAGCAAATCTATAAAGTCAGAAAGTAGATTAATGTTTGCCTAAGGCTTCATGGGGGGAAAGGGGCACAGGGTTTCTTTTTAGAGTGTCAAAATATTCTAAAATAAATAAATTAATTAATTAATTTAGTTTATGGTGATGGCTGCATAATTCCTTATAAATACTCAAAACATCAGTTTGTACATTTTAAGCAGGTGAATTTTACGGTATGTAAATTATATCCAGATCAAATCTGTTAAAAAAGAAAGATGATTTGCAACATATTGATGAAGCATCAATAAAGGACACTTTTATAGTAAAAAGAATAATAAAAAATCATTAAAAATAAAAATAGGTAAGGTGGAGAGAAAATGGTGGAAGAGTAGGAGACCCTCGTTTCATCTGGTCCCTTGAATTCAGCTAGATACCTATCAAATCATTCTGAACACCTGCAAATTCAACCTGAGATTTAAGAAAAGAATTGCTGCAACTCTACAAATAAAAAATCGACCCCTTTTTGCAATGTAAGAGGTGTGGAGAAGTGAATCTGAGGGGATATACCGGAAGATAAACCACAGGGGGAGGAAGCCTCCATAAGCTGGCACCAGAAAGTGATATAGCAGCGCCGTGCAAAATCGGAACTTTTAAAGTCTGGTCCTGTGAGGGACATCCCTTCCTCAAAGGTGCTCCGGTGGCGAAGTGCAGCAGAATCCTAGGTGGGACAGTGTGGTCTCAGGATCCCCGGGTCACAGAAAGAAGAGGGGTGCCTGAGTGCAGCAGAGTTCCCAAGCATAGCAGCAGGAAAACTGGCTACAATCAGTAAGCCCAAGAGTGGGCTTTCAGGTAGGTGTTGCCATAAACTCAGAACCGTGGCACAATGGGGTGACCATTCTCCAAACAAGGACACAGGAAGCAGCAAAACTGCTGCGAGACACCCCTCGCCCCTGCCCCGGAGTAGCAGTGCAGGTGCGGGCATGATTGGGCAACTGCTCCTGCAGCAGGGGCCCAGGAAATAGCAAAACCGCCATGATGCCCTGCTCCTTCCCCCAGGCAGGAGTGGTGCAGGTGCACACACGATCGGGTAACCACTGCCCTGAGCAGGGGCCCAGAAAGCAGTGGGGCACAGTGAGATCCCCCTCCCTCCCCTGGGAGGACTGGCACAGGTGTGCACCACAGGGGTCAGCGGAGTTTGGCACATACAAAGGTGCTTCACTGCTTCTCCCTGAGGGTGCACTAAAGAGTGGGGCGCCACCATTTTTGTTTCATTTTCATTCTCTAAAGCAGTGCAGAAAGCCTACAGGGAACAAAAGCCACATAGAGCAACCTGAAACAGCTTACACTGAGCCCTGCCCCCTGGCAAGGGGCAGTGCAACTCCACCTAGGCAAAGACTTGGAGAATCAGTGCAACAGGCCTCTCCCCCACAAGACCAGCAGGAACATCAGGCTAATACCCACTCTATGGATCGCACAGAACTAAAAAACTCCTACACTAGGGGAAAATAGTATATAGAATTTGAGGTTTTAGTCTCATGATTCTTAAGTCTTTCAGTCTTTAAAATTTTCTTTTTTTCCTTTTCAACCACCTTTTTATTTTATCAAATCTTTAAGTCTTTCTTTAATTCTCTTTTTTTTTCATTTTATAGATATATTCTTCATTTTTGGCTTCCTTTCACTGTATTCAATTTTATTTTAGAATATATGTTTCCCTTCTTCACGATTTTGAGATCAGCTGTCATCTAACAAACAGACCAAAATACACCCATGACCAAATGTACCACCCTGTTCTGTCTACCTGTTTGATTACAGTCTCTCTTTTTCACTTTTTTTCTTCTTTTTTTGGTTTCTGATCTCTTCTGATTTGCCTAGTGTATATTTCGCTGGGATTGTGGTTGATATTTTTATTTTTGTATTTCTATTTCATTCTCTGGTTCATCTATTCTTCTCTGGGCAAAATTACCAGAAGGAAAAATTCCCAGAAAATACAGCAAAAGGCAGTAATCACTGCCAGACACTTAATAAATATAGATATTGGTAAAACATCAGAACTAGAATACAGAATAATGAATATAAGATACTAGCTGGGCTTTAAAAAGGCATACAAAACACTACAGAATCCCTGTAGAAAAATAAAAGAATTAAGAGCTAATCAGATTGAAATCACAAAGGGTATTACTGAGATGAAATCAACAACGGAGGCTCTTACTGCTAGGATAAATGAGGCAAAAGAAAGAATAAGAGATATAGAAGATGAAATTATGGAAACAAAGAACTGAGCAAAAGAGAGATAAACAATTACTGGACCACGAGGGGTGGATTTGAGAGAATCAGCGATACCACAAAGTGAAACAACATTAGAATTATTCCAGAAGAAGAAAGAGAGAAGGGCAGAATGTATATTTGAGCAAATTATAGCTGAGAACTTCCCTAATCTAGGGAAGGAAATAGGCATTCAAGTCCAGGACGCACAGAGAATGCCCCCTCAAAATCAATAAAAATAGATCAGCACTGTGACATACAATAGTGAAGCTTGCAAATTTCAGAGATAAAGAGAAAACCCTGAAAGCAGCTTGAACCAAGAGGTCATTAACCTACAAGGAACATTAGACTGGCAGCAGAGCTATCCACAAAGATCTAGCAGGCCAGAAAGGTCTGGCATGATATATTCAGGGTACTAATGAGAAAAACATGCAGCCAATAATACTTCATCCAGCAAGGCTGTTATTCAGAATGGAAGGAGATATAAAAAGCTTCCAGGACAAAGAGAAACGATAAGAATGTGTGATCACTAAACCAGCCCCGCAAGAAATATCAAAGGGGATCCTGTAAGTGAAGAAAGAGCCCAAAAGTAATATAGAGCAGAAAGGAGCAGAGACAATACAAAGAAACAGTGATTTTACAGGTAATACAATGGCACTAAATTCATATCTTTCAATAGTTACTCTGAATGCAAATGGGCTAAATGTTCCAATCAAAAGACACAGGGTTCAGAATGGATAAAAAAGCAAGACCCATCAATATGCTGTCTACAAGAGACTCATTTTAGACCCAAACACACCTTCAGACTGAAAGTGAGGGGGTGGATAACCATTTATCATGCTAAAAGACACCAAAAGAAATCAAGGGTAGCAATCCTTATATCAGACAAATTAGATTTTAAACCAAAGACTGTAGTAAGGGATGAAGAGGGACACTATATCATACTTAAAGCATCTATCCAACAAGAAGATCCAACAGCTATAATTATTTATGCTCCTAAATTGGGAGCAGCCAATTACATAAACCAATTAATAACAAAATTAAAGAAACACATCGATAATAATATGATAATAGTAGGGGACTTTAACACCCCACTCACAGCAATGGACAGATCATCTAAGCAGAAGATCAACAAGGAAACAAGCACTTTGAATGACACATTGGACCAGATGGACTTCAAGATATATTCAGAGCATTCCACCCAAAAGCAACAGAAAACACATTCTTCTTGAGTACACATGGAACACTTGCATACTGGGAATAGATCACATACTAGGTCACAAATCAGGTCTCAATAGATCACATACTAGGTCACAAATCAGGTCTCAACTGGTACCAAAAGATTGGGAGCATTCTCTGCATATTTTCAGACCACAATACTTTGAAACTTGAACTCAATCACAAGAGGAAATTTGGAAAGAACTCAAATACTTGGAGGCTAAAGAGCATCCTACTAGAGAATGAATGGGTCAACCAGGAAATTAAAGAGTAATTTTTAAAAATCATGGAAACAAATGAAAATGACAACACAATTGTTCAAAACCTTTGGGATATAGCAAACACAGTCCTAAGAGGGAAGTACATAGCAGTACAAGCCTTTCTGAAGAAAATGGAAAACTCTCAAATATATGAGCTAACTTAATACCTAAAGGAGCTGGAGAAAGAATAGCAAAAAGAGTCTAAACTCAGCAGGAGAAGATAATTAATAAATATTAGAGCAGAAATCAATTAAATAGAAACCAGAAGAAGGGGCGCCTGGGTGGCATAGCGGTTGGGCGTCTGCCTTCGGCTCAGGGCGTGATCCCGGCGTTGTGGGATCCAGCCCCACATCAGGCTCTTCCGCTATGAGCCTGCTTCTTCCTCTCCCACTCCCCCTGCTTGTGTTCCCTCTCTCGCTGGCTGTCTCTATCTCTGTCGAATGAATAAATAAATAAAATCTTTGAAAAAAAAAAAAAAGAAACCAGAAGAAGAGTAGAACAGATCAATGAAACTACAAGCTGGTTCTTTGAAAGAATTAATAAGACTGATAAACCTCTAGCCTGACTTATCAGAAAGAAAAGAGAAAGGACCCAAATTAATAAAATCATGAATGAAAGAGGAGAAATCATGAGTAACACCAAGGAAATACAATTTTTAGAACATATTATGAGCAACTATATGCCAACAGATTAGACAATCTGGAAGAAATGGATGCATTCCTAGAAACTTATAACTACCAAAGATTAAATAGGAAGAAATAGAAAACTTGAACAGACTCATAACAGCAAGGAAATTAAAGCAGTAATCAAAAATCTTCCAAAAAACAAAAGTCCAGCACTAGATGGCCTCCCAGGGAAAGTCTACCAACCATTTAAAGAAGAATTAATACTTATTCTTCTGAAGCTGTTTCAAAAAACAGAAATGAAAGGAAAACTTCCAAACTCTTTTTATGGGGTCAGCATTACCTTGGTCCCAAAACAAGACAAATACCCCACCAAAAAGGAGAATTACAGACCAGTATCCCTGATGAACATGGATGCAAAAATTCTCACCAAGATACTAGCCAAAAGAACCCAACAGTACATTAAAAGGATTATTCCCAAGTGGAATTTATTCCTGGGCTGCAAGGGTGGTTCAACATTTGCAAATCAATCAATGTGATATATCACATTAATAAAAGAAAGGACAAGAACCATATGATCCTCTCAATTGATACAGAAAAAAGTATTTGACAAAATACAGCATACTTTCTTGATTAAAACTCTCCACAGTTTAGGGATAGAGGGAACATACCTCAATATCATAAAAGCCATACATTAAAAGCCCACAGCGGATATCATTCTCATTGGGAAAAAACTGAGAGCTTTTTCCCAATGTCAGGAACATGACAGGGATGCCCACTCTCACCACTGTTGTTTAACATAGTACTAGAAGTCTTAGCCTCAGCAATCAGACAACATAAAGAAATAAAAGGCATTCAAATTGTCAAAGAAGAAGCCAAACTCTCACTCTTCACAGATGACATGATGCTTTATGTGGAAAACCCAAAAGACTCCACCCCAAAATTGCTAGAACTCACATAGGAATTTCAGCAACGTGGCAGGATATAAAATCAACGCACAGAAATCAGTTGCATTTCTATACACTAAAAATGAGACAGATGAAAGAGAAATTAAGAACTCAATCCCATTTATAATCAAACCAAAAACTACAAGATAACTAGGAATAAGCCTAACCAAAGAGGTAAAGGATCTGTACTCTAAAAAACTATAGAACACTTATAAAAGAAATTGAGGAAGACACAAAGAAACGGAAAAACATTCCATGCTCATGGATTGGAAGAACAAATATTGTTAAAATGTCTATGTTTCCGGGGCGCCTGGGTGGCGCAGTCGTTAAGCATCTGCCTTCGGCTCAGGGCGTGATCCTGGCGTTCTGGGATCGAGTCCCACATCGGGCTCCTCTGCTAGGAGCTTGCTTCTTCCTCTCCCACTCCCCCTGCTTGTGTTCCCTCTCTCGCGGGCTGTGTCTCTGTCACATAAATAAATAAAAAATCTTTAAAAAAAAATGTCTATGCTTCCAAGACCAATCTATACACTCAATACAATCCCTATCAAAATACCATGAACTTTTTTCACAGAGCTGAGACAAATAATCTTAAAATTTGTATGGAACCAGAAAAGACCTGAGAGCCAAAGGAATGCTGAAAAAGAAAACCAAAGCTGGTGGCATCAAAATGCTATACTTCAAGCTCTATTACAAAGCTGTAATCATCAAGACAGGATGGTACTGGCACAAAAACAGACACATAGATCAGTGGAACAGAATAGAGAACCCAGAAATGGACCCTCAACTCTATGGTCAACCAATCTTCAACAAAGCAGTAAAGAATATCCAATGGAAAAAAGACAGTCTCTTCAAACAAATGGTGCTGGGAAAATTGGACAGTCACACGTAGAAGAATGAAACCGCACAATTTTTTACACCATACACAAGGATAAACTCAAAATGGATGAAAGACAGGAATCTATCAAAATCCTAGAGGAGAACATAGGCAGCAACCTCTTCAACCTTAGATGCAGCAACTTCTTGCTAGACACATCTCCAAGGGCAAGGGAAACAAAAACAAAAATAAACTAATTGGGACTTCATCAAGATAAAAAGCTTCTGCACAGCAAAGGAAACAGTCAAAAAACTAAAAGGCAACCTACGGAATGGGAAAAGATATTTGCAAATGACATACCAGATAAAGGGCTAGTATCCAAGATCTATAAAGAACTTATCAAACTCAACACCCAAAAAAACAAGTAATCCAGTCAAGAAATGGGCAGAAGACATGAACGGACATTTCTCCAAAGAAGACATACAAATGGCCAACAGACACATGAAAAAAGGCTCAACATCACCTGGCATCAGGGAAATACAAATCAAACCACAATGAGATACCTCATACCAGTCAGAATGGTTAAAATTAACAAGACAGGAAACAGTAAATGTTGGCGTGGATGTGGAGAAAGGGGAACCCTCTTACACCGTTGGTGGGAATGAACACTGGTACGGCCACTCTGGAAAACAGTATGGAGGTTCCTCCAGAAGTTAAAGATAGAGCTATCCTACAACCCAGCAATTGCACTACAAGGATTTACCCCAAAGATACAAATGTAGTGATCTGAAGGGGCACATGCACCCCAACATTTATAGCAGCAATGTCCACAACACCCAAACTATGGAAAGAGCCTAGCTGTCCACTGACAGATGAATGGATAAAGAAGATGGAGTGCATATACATATACGTATATATATGTACATATATATATACACACACATACACACACATACATATATCATACATGATGGAATATTATACAGCCATCAGGAAGGATGATTACTTAACATTTACATCAACATGGACAGAACTGGAGGGTATTATGCTGAGTGAAATAAGTCAATCAGAGAAAGACAATTATCACATGGTTTCACTCATATGTGGAGTATAAGAAAGAGCGCAGAGGATCATAGGGGAAGGGAGGAAAAACTGAACGGGAAGTAATCACGCAGGGAGATAAACCATGAGACTCTTAACTATAGGAAACAAACTGAGGGTTGCAGAACAGGAGGTGGTTGCGGGGATGGCGTAATTGGGTGATGGGCATTAAGGAGGTCACGTGATGTGATGAGCACTGGGTGTTCTATCCACTGATGAATTACTGAACTCTATATCTGAAACTAATAATTACTATATGTTGGCTAGTTGAATTTAAATAAAAAATAAAATAAAAATTAATTAATTAAAATAAAAATAGGTAAATACATAAATACATGAGAAAACTCAACCTAAGATTTTATCAAAAATTACCAATTAAAATTTAGGTCTGAAGTTCAGTACACACTTTGTCTAATTCAAATTGGTTTTCCTATTTCAAGTCTTTAGTTAAGGTTACTTGAGAAGAGAATCTGAAATCACAAAAGAAAATCAATACCACAGTTGACCAAGGCCAGGTTCAATAATACTGCCTACATCTGAGTGCAGTGAGGGAAAACAGCATTCATTAGTCATATAATAACTACATGGCCTCCTGCTTATCTCAGAAATTCCTCCAAGGAACACAATCATTTCCCACCTATTATTTCCTATTGATTTTTGCCATCTGCCAAGAGGCAGAGAAGGACGAGGAATTACAACCAAAGAAGGTGAGACCAGAGGGGGCAAAGGAGTAGGTAGCACTGCACAGCTCTGTGGATGCAACGGCAGATGGGCATGCAAGGCTTTCAACTCATAACTCACTTTTCTGTGTATTCAATTGTCTAACTCAAGCTGATCCTGTGAGACCTGGAATTCCATTTGCTCACCTGAGTTCTATGTTCAAAAGAATTTAAAGGGACATTGTTACATTGAGAAATCTATCATTATCATGATCATCATCATCATCTTGTTACTGTTGTTATGATGATGTTTGGCTTATATGCAAATTCCATCACAATCCCAGCCTGCTATTTTCTACAGTGAATGATTATCATCAGGGAGCTCTCCCCCCAACCCAGTAGCCAAGGTTCCCGGAGGATCCCCTATACATCAAGAAGAAGCAGAATCCGTTTCTTTCAACACATGAAGAGACTTAACATGCGTAGTATTTATTAAGTGCCAAGCTCTGTTCTAAGTTCTTTGGGTATATTAACTCATATAATTCTCAGAACAACTCCACAGGGAAGGTATTTTAATTACTGCCTCCATTTTACAAATGAGAAACTGAGGCATAAAGTTCAGGAAGCTATACAAGGTCACATAGCTATGAAATGGTAGAAGGGAACTTGAGCCAAGGCAGTGTGGTATTTAAGTGCTTACTCATAACCACCATGCAAACTGCCTTCATAGGAGAGGAAAGCTCTTTCAAAGGAGAACATTTTGTCCTGGACTCATATTGTTCACATATAACCAAAGTACGGTAGAGTTAGGGATTCTGATGACTATCATTTCCTAAGTCATGTAATTTTTATCCCACAAAATACAGGAAGATGGAGAAGAATAACCAGAAATGAATATTGAGAAAGAATGGCAAGGCAGTAGAAACAAATACTTCACAGGAAGATTGGGATGCCCTAGAACAAATTAACAAATTTAAGGAAGTTACTAAAGAAATTGTTTAGGCAGGATCTTATCACAGAAACAATACTATCTTAAAAGAACTATCAAATCCCTAATTTGAAAACAGAAATGAGGGTGAATCCTGGAGTGTGCTTGTTAGCCTGCAATGTTTGTGTCAACCTGTTTAATATTATGGTTCCTTAACCTCAATAAAAAACACAGCACTTAGTGTCTAAAAACATTATGCCAAGTGCTTTTTAATCAACAGTCACTCTTTGAGTCCTCTCAACTAGCCTACAAAACAGTGCTAACATAGTAAGAATAAACATGAATATAGTAAGTCCAGGCCCATTCTAAGCACTTCATGTACTCAGGTAATTATCACAATAATACTTTCAGAAAGAAACTGTTCATTTTATTATCCTCATTTTACAGATGAGGAAACTGAACCAGTGAAAATTTAAGTAGATTGTCATACAGCTAGTAAGAGGTGGATCCAAGGTTTGAACCAAGCAATCAGACTCCAATCTGTACAATTTACCCCTGAACTGCATTGCTTCTATAGAGCACTCTGCTAGTCATTTTACAAATGCTATTAAAATTCTCCTAAGCCAATTTTACAATCGAGGAAAATGACCTTGGAAAGGTTAAGATAGTTCACCACAGTCACTCAGATCAAGTGAGCGGCAGATCTGTATTTTGAACTCAAGTTTCTTAAATACCAGGGCTCTCACTCTTAAATATTAGAATGGCAAAAACTGACAAGGCAGGAAACAACAAATGTTGGAGAGGATGTGGAGAAAGGGGATCCCTCTTACGCTGTTGGTGGGAATGCAAGTTGGTACAGCCACTTTGGAAAACAGTGTGGAGGTCCCTTAAAAAGTTAAAAATTGAGCTACCCTATGATCCAGCAATTGCACTGCTGGGTATTTACCCCAAAGATACAGACGTAGTGAAGAGAAGGGCCATATGCACCCCAGTGTTCATGGCAGCATTGTCCACAATAGCTAAGCCCTGGAAGGAGCCGAGATGCCCTTCAACAGATGACTGGATTAAGAAGATGTGGTCCATATATACAATGGAATATTACTCAGCCATCAGAAAGAACTATTGCCCAACATTTGCAGCAACATGGATGGGACTGGAGGAGATTATGCTAAGTGAAATAAGTCAAGCAGAGAAAGACAATTATCATATGGTTTCACTCATTTATGGAACATAAGAAATAGGAAGATCAGTAGGAGAAGGAAGGGAAGAATGAAGGGGGGGTAAACAGAAGGGGGAATGAACCACGAGAGACTGTGGACTCTGGGAAACAAACTGAGGGCTTCAGAGGGGATGGGGTGGGGGATTGGGATAGGCCGGTAATGGGTATTTAGGAGGGCACGTATTGCATGGTGCACTGGGTGTTATACGCAAATAATGAAACATGGAACATTACATCAAAAACTAAGGATATACTATATGGTGACTAACACAATAAAAAATTATTATAAAAAAATAAATAAATATTAAGCAAGTACCATAACCTACAAGATACATAGAGAGAAACCCAAGTTACAAGAAGGCCCAGAACTCAGATCAAAGCTTTAGCTAAAAGACACCATGATCTTGCTCTCAGAAGTAAATACCAATCCCTCTTTATGTCCCCTAAGGACAAAGTCCAGCATGGAACTAAGTTTTTGGCCCCTAAACATGAACACCCACTCTTCTCAATCAGAATTCCAGCTACTGAACCCTAAGGGGCTACCAGCAGTTGGGTGAGAGTCTCCACCATTCTTAGCACTTGAACTTTAGCACCATCTTGTCCTTGGAATGGACCATCCTCCATTACTTAGTGACTTCCCCTTTTGACCAATTCAGCTTTAAGTATTAAAGTATTATTAAATAGTATTTAAGTATTAAATGAATGCTAGAGTTGTTGAATGGATCAAATTAGATAAACCAACAAAGCACTTAGTTCTGTACCTAAAATATAGAGCCTGCTCGATAAACAGTAGCCACTGTGCTCCTATTCTTATTGTTATTACATAATTTTTGGTTTTGTTATTGCTATTTATTAAAGGACAGAAAAAAACATACAGATACCTAGTAAAGCCCAAAAAGTAACCCTAGTTACTGGAAAGAACTCATAGAGGAAAAAAGGGGAGATCATTTTCCTTCCTGCTAATAGGATGGCTAGGAGAGTTCAGAGGGGATGACTACAATTTAACATGGCATATCTGCAATTCAGTGTCTCCCAGTGTGATCAAGACTCATTATCAGGTTTACGTTGGTTTTATACACGTAAATCAATTGAGAAAAGAAGGATTTACTTCAAATAATAGTTTAGTAAACTGTTATTTGGCTTAAAAGTTCTAAAATACCTGGCTATTATTTTAGTTATAACAGATGATTACAGAAACGTGAAAATTCAGATAAAATGAAAAAAACAAAATTACATGTGAATGACAATGTTTTCACATATGCATGCATGCATACACACACACACACACACACACACACACACACACACACACAGATGGTCCCCGACTTACAATGGTTCAACTTATGATTCCTCACCTCCATAATGGTGTTGAAGCAATATGCAGTCAGCAGAAAGCATACTTCAAATTTTGAATTTTGATCTTTTCCTGGGCTAGCAATAGGTGGTAGTATCCTCTCCCATATGCTGGGCACTGGCAGCAAGTGGCAGCTCCCTGTCAGCCACTCAATCATGAGGGTAGACAACCAATGCACTTACAACCATTCTGTACCCAGACAACCATTCTGTTTTTCACTTTCAGTATAGTATTTAATATATTTCATGAGATAGTCAACACTTTATTATAAAATAGGCTTTGTGTTAGACGATTCTGCTTAACTGTAGGCTAATACAAATACTCTGAGCACATGTAAAGTAGGCTAGGCTAAGCTTTGATGTCTGGTAGGTTAGGTGTATTAAATGGATTTTTAACTTATGATGAGTTTATTGGGATATAACCCCATCATGAGGTCCAGAAAGATCTGTATATAGTTTGGTATCACTGTTTGGCATTTAGTATTACTAAACTATTGAGTAGTCAGTTACTATTTAGTATTATTAAACTATTATTTGAGTCATTTAGGGGAACTAAATATATTTATATATATAAATATATGCTTAATATATTTATATATTTGTTCAGAATTTTACTATCAAATATGTAAGCATATTTCTCTCTTCCCTCTTTGTATACATATAGATATATACACAAACATATCTATATACTCTAGGGTTGCATGTTTTTGTAGTTCTTAATAACTCTTGTGTATTTAGGTCCTTAGACCTCTTTGCTATTGGCAAGTATCTGATCTGGAATAAAAGTAGCAATGCTTTTAGAAGATTATAGTGAACATTTATTCTACGGACCACTCACTAAACTTTCTCCATTCTTAGTCTGTGAATTTCAGGTAAGCCATCACTCCTGTTTCCAGATGGGGAGCACATCAGCCAGTCCCAGCCAACAGCAAAAGGAATTCCTTGCCACTGTGATTGGTTCAGAAACAATGGACATATGACCCATGGGAGTCTAATCAGAGTACATTCCAGGACTTGTTGAAGAGTTCCCTCTTCACTGTTGGACCTGAGGCCACCATACTGAGCATGAACAAAAGAAACTAACACAAGGACATTTATGATGAGGGATGGTGAATATCCCAAGAACGGATGGTAATTTCTGAGCCCCTAGATCAATATCTGAGCAAGTTTGAACTCTGGCCTCCTCAATTACATAAGCAAATAAAATCCTGTTCTTAATTTAGCTGATGTGAGCAAAGTTTGGCTTCTGGGCAATAGAAATCGATTATCTTAACTACTACAAGCACAAATCTTAGAAACCAAACTTGAGTTTTAGTCCCAGTGCCTGCCCCTGCCCCCTACCTTTGTCTCTTCTGCTTGAGGATAAATTCCTTTTCAGTATAAACCAAAATGCGTCAGCATACTCGGACTTAGGCCAGCCAAGAACACATGGCCTATTACAACAAATCATCCCATCTACCTCATGCTAGAAAGGCCTTTCTTTCTGTATGTTTCAAATACCCTTCTGTGTCATGGATTTCTAAATGCCAAAAGTTGTCCTAATTCCTTCAATTCAACAAACAAATAGAAACTAAAATTTTGGTGAATATAAGGAAACAAAATCTTACAACCGGATTATAACAGTTCCCTCATGCACTTGGAAAAGAGATTTGTGGTTCAATACAATAAAAAGTTATGTCCCCACCTGTCCTCATCAAGCTTAATGAATACCTTAAACATAAAACACCCTCTTTTATTACTGCATTCTCTGTCCTGGTGGGGATCAGACCCCTCCAGCACATCAAAATGGTACCCCCACCCCCAGGCAGAGTGCAAAAATATCTCCAGGCATCATTGCCATAGGCAAATACGGCAAAGCCTTTCCCAAAAGAAAAAACAAACTTTGTATCAAAGAAAGCAGCAGACCATCTTTGAAAACTAGAGCAGAAATAATAATAATGTAGTCAGATATATTCAAGAGGTATACTGAACAAATATACACACTGTTTTACAGTATTTACATTTTGAAGGGAACACTTTTTATCTGTTTTTAAAACCTTATGTTCTGTAATCTCCATAGCCTGTCACACCCATAGCAATTTATCTGCACCCCTCTTGTAGAATTTATCATTTGCCACTTTTATTATCATTACATGTGTATAAGTCTTATCTTTTCTACAAGAATGCAGACTCCTTGAGGGGAGGGATCTTGTTTATCCTTGTATCTCAGACATGACATAACACGGTAGCTTATAGATATTGGGCCTTCCATAAATATCAGAAACACGAAAAAAGTGTTTTAAGTATATTTTTTAAAAAGCAGGGTAAACCTGGATGGAAACATAAAGCTTTTTTTCACTTGCTAAAGGAGATTGGGTTAGAAGGGACTTGTAAGAGTAGATAAGGAGTTGTAGCTCAAACTGCAGTGGAGAAATTGGTTCTTAGTGGAAACTCAATCATTAATTCATACATATAACCTCATTCGTTAACTGAACTGATATCTATAAAAGCTACTGATAAAATTAAGAATAGTAGGAAGCAGACCAAATTACTTCTGTGGAAAGGTGGAAAATTGCTCCATTTTCCCAGATTTCAGTATTTTGTGCAGTCAGTGACATCATGGAATTTATTTTATTACACTTGTTGCTTAATTAGGACATAAGAGAAAGGTAGGATGATACAGAGTAGAGAATTTTCAAATGAAAAATGGCTTTTCCCCCAGCAAATTATAATGAGGAAATTAGAGTTTGTTGTTTGTTTGTATTTGTGGCAGGAAAATTGAAATAAAAAATGCCTAAAAGAGGGAGAGAAAGCAAGGAAGAAAAAGAGAGAAAGAAGAGAGCAAGATTATGTAAAACTTCCCTAAATTTCTGAAGAACAAGAGACAGAATTATGAGTGAGTCCTGGAAAGACTCCTAAGCGGGGATAAAAAGACACCATGTGAACAAAAGAAGTATTCCTTTCAAGTCTAGTAGCCTCTCCTGGAATAAGAACAGTCAAAATTAGTAAGAAATGAGAAGCATGTTGTACCTTCTTCATTGGTTTCATTCCAACCTAGCTCTAAAATACATAAATAGGGGCGCCTGGGTGGCTCAGCAGTTAAGCGTTTGCCTTTGGCTCAGGTCATGATCCCAGGATCCTGGGATCGAGTCCCGCATTGGGCTCCCTGCTTGGCGGGAAGCCTGCTTCTCCCTCTCACACTCCCCTTGCTTGTGTTCCCTCTCTCGCTGCCTCTCTCTGTCAAATAAATAAAAATCTTTAAAAAATAAAATAAAATACATAAATAGTTTAATACGTTGATATCTTCAAAGTCTACAATTTTCCACAGGAAAATGTAACAGTATTTATTATTTTGCCCTGTTCACATTCAAAAAGAAATTAATAGATTCAGGTATAATGATATTATTCAAAGAAAGTATAAAACAAGAAGCCAGTAATGGTGCTAGACAAATAAGAGATCCTAAAATGTCAGTCAATGAGTAGTTAAAGAACATTTTCCTGTTAATTATATCTCAAAAAACATGGGAAAAAAACTGTATGTAAAAGTTTTGGGAATTTTTCTAATATAATTACCTTGTTTAAAAAAAACACTTTCTTTTGAGTATGTGCATATTCATATAAATATAACAAAATCACATATCCCCCAGTAAAATACAAAGAGTAAAGAAAAAGTATATGTATTAACCAAGCAGAATCCTTAATTCTATAAATGGCAGGTAAACACATTTGTGTTCAACAAAATAATTGCATTTTAATTCATTCTAATAAAAAAACAAGCAACAAAACTCCTTCCATTTCTCTGTGTAGGTGATAACCCAGTCCACAGTCCTGGCATACAAAAGAAACCCTATTTTTTTCCTACATTAACACTATTTATCTTTCAAGATCTAGATATACCCTAAAATTCTCAGCCAACTTGATATTTCTTCTTTTTTCTCCCTGGGGAAGCTTCCAACTTCCAGACAGGGTTTATATAGGCTGCATGAGTCCAAGTGGGGATTCTGTTTCTTCAAGTCATTTCTCCATGTAGGCACTGATTAGTAAATCCATCACTCTGCTTTGTCTTTGGTCATAGGTCCACACAGGTAGCTACAGAGATACGCCTCACTTCCATTGATGTGAACCCTACAGGTACAGTCTTCACTGCTTTAGTGCAGTGCTTGGTGTTAGAGGAATAATTCAGCTTCCAGAGAGACCCCACTGAGTTTGACTCAACAAGCAGCCACTTCTGGGCATACTGCTGCTTCCTAGAGTTCAGTTTAGTTTCTATTCTAGAAAGTTTCTACTCTAGAAAAGATGGTCACCATAATAGAAGGGATGGGGCTGTGGAATGTGCAGAGTCAGCAGGGGAGGTGGAACACTCTTCCTCTGTCTCATTATGTTTCTCCAAATATTTTTCTGGGCTTGGAGCCCCCTCAATTCTCTTAAGTGCTTTAGGCTGTAAACCAATGCCAAGAAGAGATTGGCGAGCTTTTTTTTTTTCTTTCTGGCTTGCTACATCCCTCTCCTAAGGCAATGGCCTAGGATGCCCTAGCTGTTTGAATTAAAAAAAAGTTCAGAAGAATGGAATTATCAGAAGGGGGGGGGACAAAAAAAACACATTGTTTAATATTTCAAACTTTCCCAGGAAATAGGAAACATGTCTACGAAGTTATATGGAAGAAAATTAGCATAACATTGAGGTTAGGTGGGAGAAATTAGCATAAATTAGAATAAAGTACTCTGATTTTGCTGATCTCTTTGCCTCCAAGCAATCCTATGTAACTGAACTTTGAATATCTTTCAAATAAAGAAACTTGCAACAAAGACATTCTTTCCTATAACATATTCTTCTGTAGACTTCATGGTACACCCTGAAACATCTCTAGGGATAAAATCTTTGTTTTCTTCAATAGATCTCACTATTAGAAATCGAACTTTTCCCTCTATGAAATACGTCCAAGATCAACAACTGGTCATCCTGGTCTTGCTCTTGGAAGTCTATCTAAGTCATACAGATAAAGTTCTTCTCAAACTCCTTAATAAATTAATCCCTTCCAAACCAATGTCATATATTCACCTATTTTTCTTTAGAGTTTATAAATTCCTCTACAAAAAAAGTGTCACTGAAAGTCAGACAATGTCTACATGTGTCTCTTGTATCACGCAATGTCAGAAATTTCTTATTGATTTGGTCATTTTGTCCCACATTCATTACAATAAAAATCCACACTTGCACTCACCTGGGAGGACTACAAACAGCTTGATGAGGCTATGATTTATAGATTAATGAAAGTTCTCTTTTATTTGAAAATAGTTCAAACATTTCAACAGCCCATCAGCCTCTAATAGCATGTACAATTCATCCATCTGGACTGCCTCTATTCAGTGAACATGTATCATTTATTGCCCCTACAACATGCCTTGCACACCTTCCTTATATTTTGGTCATTTTCTATTTTTAGGAATCTTGCCATTCCAAGGTAAAGCTAGACAACTTGTATCACCAGACATCTCTGCTACGAGGGTACAGATATGTGACATGGATACCTGAATTCTGAAGGATGTGATAGACAGATACTTCCAAGGATGTAGGAATATCATTTCAACTGTGGTGACAGAGACACCTGGTTCCTAGCAGGTAGCAGTGGTGGAGCTCCTGGCATCCAATCATATTGTAGGCTCAGTGGTGATAGGGTGACATTTTTCCCTGCTGAAGGTCCTTTAGTGGGACTAAGAATTGTCCCTGGACAGGTGATTCAGGAATCTAGTTCTCACGCCCTCCTGGAAACTCCTAAGTTACTAGCAACTTTTTATAAATTCCTCTTCTGGTTAAACTAGATGTTGTTTGCAGTGCAAAACACTTTTATAATTACTGAACAAATAATCATATGGTATTACATGTATATGTAAAAAAATAATCTCATTCATGTTGACATGTTAACACTGTTACTATGAGTCTAAGGAGGAAAAAAAAAGCAAGTATTTAAAACACTAGGCATTTGCTACACAGTCCAGGCAACATGGTGACCTGATCTTTGTTGGCTAATAGATTTTTCACTTCTTCTTTTCATGTTTATACTTTTGGTGCCTCTATTTTTGACCTATTAAAAGGAATGAGTATTTACAGGTATTGTTTTTATTACTAGTGATTCATTTTAATACAGTTCTATGGAAGATGAAATGGTACTGCCTAATGCAATTACTCCAAATCCTAAAGGCATACATTCTGTGAGCAATTACTAACTACCTTCCATGTACAGTGGGTAGAAAAGATAAAATGCACAAAATAAATAAATGGCAATAATCCCAGTTATCAAGTAGCTCTCACTACTGCAGTTTCCTTGGAGGAAAAATGGTATCCAAACTAGAAGTTCTCATTATACTTCCATAATTTCTATTCATCCCTCAAATCAATTGTTCTTTCCCTGAGAATTATTTATTACTTCGACTATCCAAGGAAAATAACCTCTTCTGGCCCTGTAGGCTTCACTGGTAGGATTGACAACTGCTGTGTTATATTTAAAAGTGATATTATGCTGCTCCCATGGACCATATGAACCTAACAAACGTCCTTTGGGAAAACAACCAGATGAATCACTTATGTATCTCCAACAATGACCACGTGCCTTGTGTGAATCATAGAGCCAGCCACCCATCCTACACGCATCCTAACAGAGCACTGCTTTGTGGTATCGATAACTAATTACATTACAGTTCTGCCTCAGTAATAGATTGATGGTTTCATTATACCATTTAATCAGAACTGTTTTTAATTTATCAGGAAGAAATGGTATAATTGGTGAAAGAACAGCTGTTGCAGGTCACATGCAAACAATATGACTGAGTAACAGAAACTGGCAAACTTTGCTGGGAAATCCAAGTGGTATATAAGTCTTTTTGGAATGCATTATGCGGAGGTATAGAAGTCTGCCATCTGTCATATTTCATCTAATCAACACCTCTGAACTTTAACACCAATGTTACTGGTGCACGATACATGGACAACAGCCAATAGTACTTTGCAGAACCAGGGTCCACTCTGGCTCAATAAATTCTGTTTCCCCATAACATGGTATCACCTTAGCTTTAAGGGATTTGAAGGAGAACTTTGATCCCTTAATGCAGCTGCTTCTTAGTAAATGCTAATCTTCTTGTGTTGTCCAAACTAGTAGCAGGTATAACCATTTATTTTATTAGATAAATAATCTGTATTAGACTTATCATACTCTAGTCTGATTTCCTCTTTAAGGATGGATCCCTGTTGAAATAGAGCTCTCCAGAGAAACAGAACCAACAGGCTATGTCTCTATCTGTGTGTGTGGGGGGGGGATGTAAAAATCATTAAGAAATTGGCTCATGCGATTGTGGAAACTGGCAAATGTAAAACCTGTAGGGTAGGCCAGCAGGCTAAAAACTCAGACAAGGAGTTGATGTTACAAGTCTTGAGTCTGAAATTTATACGTCAGGCTAGCAGGTTGGAAATTCAGGCAGGATTTTTATGTTCTGTTTTAACACAGAATTTCTTCTCTGAGAGACCCTAATTTTTTCTCTTCAGATCTTCAATTGATTGGATGAAACCTACTCACATTATTGATAGTAATCTACTTAAAGTCAACTGATTATAGATGTTAATAACATCTACAGAACCAAGTTCACACCAGTATCTGGACAAGGTTTTGACCAAACAACTGGACACCGTAGCCTAGTCAAGTTGACATACAATTTAACCAACATACCTATTAACAAAAAAAAACCTCCCAAGGTTTTTCAGACTTCTACCCTTAGCTCTCTAGGACAAGAATGGCATGTTTCTGCACAAATGTTATCTCTCTGTTTTCATGCTTACAAGGAACACATGGTTAATCAATTATGGTACTCTTTTCCACTGAGTACAAAAATGCTTCTCAACCCAACGCTCCAAACTGCCACTTCCATTTTCTAGAGCTAACATGCAAAATAAATGTACTGACTCTCCCTTCTTAAGCAATTTAGTCACCTTGTGCTTTTAGCTTGTTTCTCTGATTGTCACAATACAGTTGGAAGCGGGATACTAAATGTGTAGGAATCATTCAAAAAGAGACTATAGTCAGAGATAAATGCAAGAAAAGAAACAATGGAACTGCAAAAACCCAACCTTGGTCCAACAGCACTAGAGGATCCAAATGGTAACATATCAGAAGTCAAATAACGCATAGCACAGGTAACTAAGTGTGAGCCAGCGCAAGATTTGGAGAGTTGCTCCAGTTAATGTCAAGAGTGAAGATCTAAAACTTCACGGACCAAAGGGGACCAGGCTGAGTCAAAGGAGGATTTCCATGGCAAAGCCAAGATGAATTGTTAGTGAGGATGTTCCGCATTTGTGAAGGATCCATCCTGGACTTTAAGATTGTGTTATTCCCCAGTGAAGGAGCCACTAATAGCAGTTAGTAGAATGGCCCCAACCAATGCGTCTTCACAACACAGCTGGGAAGACACTAAGCCTGGTTTTTAGGCTTCCCAGTCAAGAGGATTGAGTATTAGGATACAGTGCTATTCTTCTGCTGCCAATACAGAGTTTAGTCAGGGATCCTCTGGAAAGTAGCATGAGAGGGCTGATCAATACATGATTCCAAAACTGTGGCTCTATTTGTGACTTCTGGTCTACTGCATTGAATTTTATTGGGTTTGACTGATCTTTTATCAATCTTGTATACAATCATTATCTTTTATAATCATCTTTATCTTTTGTTTCCTTATTTCTCTTCAGGACTTGAATAATCCCTGATTTCGTAGAATCAAAATAGCAGGTTTATCTTTGCCTCAGCATCTTCTTCATGCTCACTGTCAAAGCACCAAATCCTATAACTTCTTTCCATTCCTTTCCCTCAGCCCCTATCTTTTTGGTTCATTTATCTTTTTACCTATACTTCTCTGTAAAGATCTCTTTAGAGAGACAGAGACTTCTTTAAAGACCTCCTAGCCTCCCATATCTGCCACTCTGACACATATTTTTGCCCCTTCTAATAGACCAAAGGCCCTTAAAACATGATTCTGCTCATGTTGCTTCTTTCACCAAAGGCTTTTGATAAGTCCTATAATCTTATAGAGTAAAAACCACATTCTTTAATTTAACCTTCAGTGTCTCCCATAATCTAACCCAAGCAAGCCATCTTTCCAACATCGTCCCCAGTCTCCTATTCTGAATTATGCAATCCAGAAGACTGCGCTACTTGCCATTTCCTGTGAATGTTTGGCATTATTCATTTGCATGCCCTTACACGTGTGTTTTGCCAACTAGTTGGTTTCTACCTCTCTATTAGTCTATTTTTCAAAACCTAGCTATAAAACTCCCCTTTACAAAAAGTTTCCCTGATCTCTTACTACAATGAATTCTTCTTTTTAATGAACTACTACATCACTTGTAACGTATAGCATTTTATCATAGTTACCCAAAAAGAGACTGTATTTCCTTACCGTATAAACTCCTGGATGATAAGAATCTTTTTTTTTTTTTTTTTTTTTTTTTTTTTGCCAGCAGTGCCTTTCACACATTAAATGTACACTGTATGTTTGGTAAATGGAATAATACACTGAAGAGTGAATCAATCCTTGAAGCAAGCTCATTCTCAGTCATTTCTCATAATCCATGTGAATGAAAGATTTGGTTAAGCAGAGATGATTACAATCTCAAAAAAATCCCTCAACTTCACAGTATACACGACTCGAGCAAATCTTTTTTTCCTGAAGCAATTTACAAGTACCGAAAAATTCAATATGAGTTACTTCCTTCACTCTATACACAGTCTCATTTATTCTTACATTCTTTCATTCTGCTAACATTTACTGTGTTTTTAATGTATTCCAGGCCTAATGCTAGATTTTAGAACTGTAGAGAACATAGTTCCTGGCTTCAAGGGCTTTCAATGGGGATGATTGAAAAGGTCAACTATCATAATTACAGTAGAGTATGATGAGGTGTCTAACAGAGAAATACGGGTGGCCTTGGAAGGCAAAGGAGGAGTACCTAAGCCAAATCAAAATTCAGTGAAGATTTCACCGAGACAGCAGTATCTCAGCTGAATTGTTAAGGAAAGACAGAGTTATATAAATGAACAAGTCTGGAGGAAGCAGCCCTCGGGGAGAAGAATCACATACGTATGCAAGAGCACAGAGGCACAGGTGAGCAGGATGGGCCCTAGGATCTGCAAGCAGTTGATGCACAGAAAACAACACTACAGTAGGTAAGTTTCTTATGGTGTTTGTAACAGATTACTACAAACTTGGTGCCTTAAAACAGCATAAATTTATTTTCTCACAATTCTGGAAGCCAGAAGTTGGAAATCAGCTCACTGAACTGAAATCAAGGTGTCAGTAGGGCCATATTCCCTTTTGAGGCTCTAGGGGAGAATCTAATCTGTTCCTTGCCTCTTCTAGATTCTGGTGGTTGTTGGCATGCTTCGCCCTGTGTCTGCATCACTACAATTTGGCCTCAGTCATCACATGCCCTCCTCTTCATATGGTGGCCTAATTTCACTCTGCCTCCCTCTTATAAGGATATAAATGACAATATTTAAGGGCCACCTGAATAATCCAGAATGATCTCCTTATGTCAAGATCATCCACTTAATCACATCTATAAAGACCTTTTTTCACCCCCAAAAGCAGTAGCATTTACAGGCTCAAGGGAATAGAATGTGGACGTATCTCTGGGGGGTCATTTTCAACCTACCACGTAATATGAAATGCCTTGCATGCTAATCTAACAGGAATATCCGTAGGCAAACAAATGGAGAAAAATCATAAGGCCTGGCATGTCCCCAAATACATGGAACCACAGGTAAAATGCTAAAACAGAAATATTTGATGTTCATATTTCTCTAAAGAAGGAAATTGAATTCTAGAAATACTTTGATAATAAGTTTGGAATAAAAATAGAGTCCCTGAAGGTATGGTACAACAACAATCTCTAGGCATAACAAAAGGGAAACATTGTATTTGATGCTTCAGACAAGGAGTGGAAGATGAGAGAGAGGTGACAGATGAGTGGGGTTAGGGGACAGAAAAAAGCTAACATTAAAGGCTGTGTATCAGTCAAGATACTCTAAAGAATGCAAGAATGAAGATTTAGCACAGGAATTAGATTTTAGATAATTGCGACAGAAGCTGAGAAAGTGATTGGCTGGAATAGATGAGTAGGAATATCAGAGAAACCGTAATGAACTGGTCTGTCTGAAGTCTTGACAGGGCTGGATAATTGAGAGCAAGTGGGGCCCCCGAGGGGAGACCACAAAGATGGAGCTTGTGTAGAGAGATCTGTGAACACTACCACTTCTGGGGGAAGCTCTTGGTCCCTCAGGGGGCCTACAGACAGTGGCCTGGTGATGGGCCTGGGGCCACAGTTACCAACTGAGCCAACAGTTAGAAAGACAAGCTGGGATGCTCAGGGCACCCCTTTATCTACCTGTCACTGTCTGACCACCACAACCTTTTGAGAGCAGTGGTTTCCATTTCCCTCTTCTAAATCCCATGCAATTTCTCTTTTGACAGACTCTTATTTCCTGTTACTTTGTTTTGTCTCACTGAATAACAAAAGAGGTGTTTTGTTTTGTTTTTTCATTGAGCTAATCATGGCTAGAGTTAGGGATTCCCAGTCTTAGCCCAGTGGACACAACATATTCTGGTAGAACCTATAAAATATGCAAAAGGAACTCCAAATCTTTGATTAGGTCCAGGTTGACAAACAGTTTCTTTGAGTGAAATTAGACAGCACAAAATAACCTGTGTGAAAGAGACCGTAGACAGAGAAAATCCTGAAAACAGAACGCCCTCCTCCAGATTCTCCAACATTTCGAGGAGTATTGGGCTTCTGAAAACCACAGAAGATTTCAGCTAATCCACCTTGATCTTGACAAAGAAGCTCCTCTCTGACAGAGTACACAATAATTTATCAAACTCTGTAAGTCAGGGCTTTAGGGAGAGATTCAAGATGATTCTAAGCATTTACAGTATTAAATCTTTGGGAACACTCTTTTAATTCTCCTCCAAACCTTCTTTTTTCTTTATTTTCTTTATTTCTTTTGGCTTTACTAGATGCCAAAAAGTTTATTTATTTATTTTTTTATTGAGTCAACTCATTATTCTGACTTCAAACTCTCAGAACTTTAGACTAGTTCCTTCCTGAGACTCATAGGCCAATCCTGCCCCTGCCTCCTAATGGGAAAATCTCTTCTGAGCTCAAAAAGAGCAAGGTTAGATCATCAATTCCCAGTTCTTGCATTATAATTTATGCTACAGGAAGCAGTCCCAGAAAGTGTGCTAACCAGGGCTTTGTTCAAGTAGACGTGCAACTGGTATACCCTAGGCCCTTAAAGCCCATCTGAACTCTCATAGGGACCAGGTGGTCTTCAGGTGGTTTTCAGGTTTGAAGGTCACTCACAGAGTCACCTCACTTGTGAAAAAGTCAACTTCTGCCAGTAAACACAGACTCAGTCTACGAGTCTGTGAGCGTGAAACCATGAACAGCAGTGATATGAGTAAATCCACCTTATCATTATCAGTAAAAAAAATATAGCTACTACTTACTTAGTAACTAATTTTACAAAGTGCTTTTGCAGACAGTTGTGCGTTATAACAGTCCCTCAAAATAGAGGATAAAAATTGTTATTCCTTTATTAATGTTAACTAAACTGGTGAAGGAGAAATAAAGACTCTCCCCTAATACAGCATAACCAATGAGCATCAGAGCAGACCCCAAATTTGCTCCACTCTACATCTGATTAGACATATCTATCCTTCCAAGAGTTGAGAAGAAATTCTCAGGATATAACCACATTTAATTTAACAATATTATCAGGAGAGAAAAGGGAGGAAATACATTTCTCTTCCACTATAAATAGAAAAATCAAGTCCTATACAGGTTAAGTGCCCAAAGATGCCCAGCCAATCAGATACAGATGAGACCTCAATACTTAGCATCTGAGCTCCTTCTCAGACTCTTACTCCTAACCACATCAAAGAAAACAACAGGGAAGTGTGGAAAGCAAGAAGACATTCCCTTCAAAGTAAGAAGTCCTCATACCCAGCCTCAGGTGAGTAATTCCATCATCTTAACTTCTAATTTGTAACTTAAAAAGCCTAGTCAGCCAAATGACATTGATTTTATTGCATATTCCAAGATATCATAAGGGTAATTAATCTCCTGGAAAACAATACAGCCTGTTGTATCTCTAGAGAAGCAAGGGCTAAGTTTGTTCTTGGTGAATTACACCCAAAGGGTGCCACTAACCTTCAAATGTGCTACTATATTATTTAACTTTTAGACAGTTTAATATAGTTCCTGATTATTAATATGATTTTAATATCTGATAGTGCAAAAGGGTAATAATGTTGTAGAGCTAAGACAGTAGAAAGAGGTAAAATTATCATCACTATTGGTGATTCACTGCTGGTGGTGAGTGATGATAAAAATATGCTTTTTCATTTGGTTCTAACTTAACAATTCAGAAGAAAAACATAGCCAATCAATCAGAGAGACAGAAAAAAGGGAGGAGTGGCTATATTCTCTTTTTTTCCCCTTGATACTTCCTTGAGATATCAAGGCATTTCAATTATCCAGAGGAACAGGTGTTTATACACCAAATATTTTCTGAGCACCTACTATGTGCAGGGCCCTAGATTAGACATCCAAGCTCCAAAACCCCTTTTCTCAAGTGTTCACATTAACTGGGGAGTCCTATGGGAAAGGAATACATCATACTATGCTACATGCTACGATAAAGGTATGTACCAAGTACCATAGACTCATAGAGGAAGGAACTACTTTTTCTTCCTGGATAAGCCCAGGAAATCTCACAGAAACGTGAAAGCAGATGAAGGATATCACTTCCTTCACCTAAGAGAGAGGAAAAGAAAGAGGAAGAGAAGCATACATGTGCCTGGGCATATGGTAGAAGAGGCACAGAAGCAGGGATTTTTTTTTTTTTTTTTTAATGTGACAGAGAGACAGCCAGCGAGAGAGGGAACACAGCAGAGGAGTGGGAGAGGAAGAAGCGGGCTCCCAGCGTAGGAGCCCGATGTGGGACTCGATCCTGGAACGCCGGGATCAAGCCCTGAGCCGAAGGCAGACGCTTAATGACTACGCTACCCAGGCGCCCCATAAGCAGGGATTTTGTCCATCTTGTTCACTGTCCTATCCACCACCTGCCATATTGTTTCCATCACTCAATAAATATTTATTGGACAGACAGATGAACTCTGGTACAAGGATAACAGAATGTGAGAAATTTTGTTGTCTTGACTCATATTTAACCATAATTTTCTGTCTACTTTCTAATTCAGGTTCACCATCCATTATTAGAAATGCCAAACCCCAAAAACTTCTAAAAACTAGAAGTATTTTCCTAATTCATTTGGTGTCAAAATATAGCCTGACTTGATCTCATTTAGTGGAAAGACCTGACCTGGACTGACATAAGGCTATTTTTAATCTTTATTTACTCTAATTATTGTGAATATGTATCTACTCTGCTGAGAAAGCAATAGTGTACTTGATAATGGGGTGGCTGCCCCTGACCTCCTTGGGGGTTTTGTATAATATGCACTACAAGTACTATAGCACCTTTTAAAAATCTGAACATTTTTAAATTCCAAAACACAGCTGTCCTCACAAGTTTCAGCTAAAAAAACTATAGATTTGTAAAATAATATAATTCTAATAGAATAAGCCTGATAAAATTCATAGATCCTATCAACCTTTGCTTCATTACCTCTTTCTGGCCTAATTTTCAAGGTCTGTCTTATGCCAACTTCAGTGCAGGTTGATGTATTGTCTCACTCTGGCCCTGGATTATTGTCACCTCACATATGTGGTCAACTCCAGTCCAATCCCAATTTGGGGCTGACCTATCCAGAGGCCCAATATTGACTCAAAATGGCCAACGGTACCTCTCACACTTGACCCTGATAGAGTGTCACTGTTTGGGTGATCATAAACTGTATAATACCTCTTTAATAGTAACAGAGACAGGATTCACACTCAGTGTGCCAAATGGAAAGAGACAGCAAAGAAAGAAATTACCCTCACCTTAATGTGAATGGACTATTACTAGCTGCCTCAGAGACCAGAAAATTCAATACACTGAAAGAAAAAGTGCAGAGATGCAAGGAGATCAAGTCAAAGACAAACGTGTCTAATTGCAATCTTGCCAAGGACAAACCCTAAAAAAGAAGATAAAGACAATCTACTTATACTGAGCAACTAGTATACAGTATGAACTAGATGCTACAGCCAATGATGTGTTGTCACATTTAATTAATTAATTCAGATAACTTTATTTTACAGAAGAGGAAAGTTTTTACTTAAGATGGAAAAGCCTCTCTCAAAGCCAGAATTGGGAACAGGCAAACCGAGGGTTAGAACAGAGATAGGTTTCCCCCATCTACTATGCCATGCCACCTCACATAGTTCTAGGCTTATGGTCACAAGCAAAAGGATGCTAACCTGAAAACAAGAGTGACCCTCACATTGCACTCCTAGGTATGTACATAATCCGCATTTTGTCATTGATTAGCAGCAGTCAATAGCGAATACTCAATAGGCCATGTTCTTGCACACAAGGTCATGTGATTTATTCTTACTGTATTCAGTAGCAGGGGAAAGTCGGGGAGTTATTATAGCCTGGGCCTTGCACTGGACACTTCCCTTCCAGTGAATTGTCTTCTCCTGTACCTTGCAAGGCAGGCATTATGATCTCTGAGATTAGGATAAACTGAGTAACTTATCTAGGGTTTGGTTCCTCTGCTAACAAGTGGTGGATAAGGGATTTTAACATACAATTATCTAACTCTAAAACACATGCTCTTTCCACACATCATGCTGTAACACTTTCAAATAAGGAACTATTGTTGACATTGAATCGTAAGGGCCATCTCTTATTCTTCTTAGCACTTAACCTTGACCATAACCAACAGAGAATACAAGACTCATTGCCCAGCCACATTTGCTCGCTCCCAATGAACAAGAGACACGAAAACACAAAGAGAATTTCAAAAGCCCTAGAACAGCCACCTGTGACTCACCTAGCTCTGAGAATGCAATCTTGTTTCAGAAATATAAAGCCAGGGATGACTGGGTGGCTCAGTCATTAGGTGTCTGCCTTCAGCTCAGGTCATGATTTCAGGGTCTTGGGATTGAACCCCGCATCGGGCTCCTTGCTCAGTGGGAAGCGTGCTTCTCCCTCTCCCTCTGCTGCTCCCCCTGCTTGTGTTCCCTCTTGCGCTGTGTCTCTGTCAAATAAATAAAATCTTAAAAAATAAATAAATATAAAGCCAAAAATATGTAAATCAGCATATCGCAATCTACTCACTCTTCCCCCACACTTCTCAGTCTCAAGCCATCCAATGATTCTGGCAGTTCTCCCACCTGTACACCACTGGAGCTATACTGGACTAAGCTATGGACAGGCCACCCATAATGTGACTTTTCAATCCTTGCTCGCCAAGTATATGACAGCATGGATGACAGGGCACACAGACACAAGAAAATGGATGCTACTCTTCTCCTGAGGAAGGACTGCAGCAAGAATATTCTCTTCTAGCTATAATACAGAATGGTATAAAAGAAGGGGAATATCATTAGCACAGAGCTTTGTATCCACCATTTCCAAGTCTTCCCGTTGCAGCCATGTTCTCAATGACCTACAAGACACCGCTTCGTATACCATCTCCAGCACCTCAGAACTGGATGACATCTTTGTTCTCAACCATGCGAGATACTACCCAACACTTATCACCAGCCAGTAGTGCTGGTGATGGGATTCCTATATGTGTGTGAGGTGTGAAAAGTGTTGCTACTGTGACATGGAGTGGAGGTCTGTCCTTTATGGGAAGGGTGGTTCAAGAGACTGTCCCCCAAAAAAATCAAAATACCAATTGCTTTATTGGTAATTTCTGCTAGAGAACTGTCATTTGGTCCCAAGCTTGTGGGTAAAGTCTGATTCCAGATTATTTCCTTGCCCATCAATCCTTCAAACTATCAAGCTCCTCTCACACACAAAAGGTGTTACAGAAAACCAGCATTACCTCAGATACTGAAATAAATATTAGTTTGGTATTTTCTAAAAACTTAGCCATAAATAATAGGTAATGAGAGTAGAGAGAGTGATGAGGGGAATAATATGAGAATTCTTAATCAAAGGTGCAAATATCATACTCCTTGATTTTAAATACAGCCTTTTTTAAAAAAAAGTAAGGGTCAACCTAGAAAGGAACATGGTACAAAAAATAATATTGTTCACCATTGTCCTAGAGTTATCGCTCTTTCACCCTCCCCTAATTCCGCATCTTACTTCATCCCCAAATTTAATCCTTGACAGGAATAGATGGATAGGATATCACTACTTGATTATCTGGTTCTGCACCAATAGGAATTTTGGGCTGAGGATGAGTATGTAATGTATTACAGGGTCATCACACCACACCACACCTGCAGGTCACATTCAGCCATGTCTTGTTTTTGTACAACGTGGAAGCTAGGAATGTTTTTTTTACGTCTTTAAAGAGTTGTTAAGAAGAATAAAGAGGAGAAAGAGGAGGAAAATTGTGATAAAGTTTGTATGTGGCCCCACAAAGCCTAAAATATTTACTATCTTACAGAAAAATTTGCTGACACAAGAAAATGGATATATTAGTAATTTGTACTTTAAGCATTCTTAGAAGAGGGATGGTGACTCCAGTCACAGCACCATGCCAAAAGGCCCCCAACTCAGGATATATTTTTAATAATGAAGATAGACATACCATACCCGCACGTAGTCTAGAAACAGTTATCAAGTATAAAGCCCCATGCACCTTAGCAAAGGATTATGTACTTGCTGCTTATTTGGAAGAATGCCCTCATTTGCCTTAAGGTTATTACCAATAGTCCTCTTCTTCAGGTCTTTATTTTCATGTTAGTGATTCAGGGGCCCAAACAACTGTCCTGAGCTCTCTCTATCACTCCTACCTCGGTTTCCACTAATTCTTTGCCATTGAGTGGCAGTAAATTAGGGAAATATTGCCAAGAAGGGAATTATGAAGATCATAATTAACAAAGGAGACAGTTGGAGGATTTATAGTGAAGGCTGATCCCAGTCTAGTTTCATTGGGAAAGAGCATCACCTCGATCTCATTTGCCAGTAATTATCTCTGCCTTTATTGCATTGTAAATACTGCTTTAATTACCATGCTCCTTAGTTCAGAAGATGGAACTCAGTAGCCTTATTGGATTTCATGTCCTGGCATCCCTCTTCATCACTCCCTGAGCCTTTGTTGTGCACAATAGATATATGCAAATACAACTGGCAATGGCAACGGGAGAGGATTACAAGGGGTAGCGATGAGCAATATGAGAGATGCATCGTTCTCGGGAAAGAGCTGCATCCCTCTCCCTAATTGTAATCCTGATCCCTCTTATCCTGGAGTCTCAGGAAGAATTAGCCAACATGGATAAGGCAATCCTGTCAGGATAACTTCTGAAAAGGATAACTTCAATAAAGCCAGTGGGGATAACCACATTCACAACTTCAAGACCACAATAAGGAAGCAGTCATTAATTAGACATTAATTAGTGTCAGCTAGGAAGTGGGCCAAGAAGTACAGTGGCCAGAATTCATGGGATGTGAACTTGAGGCTCAGTTCATCCACTAACTCAGGGTGGGACTTGAATAAATCGTTTCTCTTTTTGGACCGCAGCTTCCACCACTGAAAAAATGGAGTTCGATGAGGCATTTGCATACAATTCTAGATAAAAAATTGTATGAATTTATATATAGTATGGCAATCCCTGGGTGGTTCAGTTGGTTAAGTGTCCAACTCTTGCTGCTTTCGGCTCAGGTCCTCATCTCCGAGTTGTGAGACAGAGCCCTGCATGGGGCTCTGCATTGAGTGTGGAGCCTGATTAGGATTCTCTCTCTCTCTCTGCCCCTCATACCCCCTCGCATGTGCATTCTCTCTCTCTCTCATAAATAAATAAATAGATAAAATTTTAAAAATATATAAATTGCATGCATTTATAGACATTTTAAAGAGCATCTATTCTAATTTTGTGTGGCAGACATCACATCTCCTAAGTCCACCAGGTGATTTAAACTACAACTATGGTGGACAGTTTTGTGAAAGTTTATGCTTCTTTAGAACTGCTAATTTTCCACCTCAAGCGTGTGCCCAGCCTTTCCACATTCTGCTCTGGGGTCAGCTCACTGAACATCATGCAAGGAGAGTCCCTGGGTGGAACCCTTAACAAACGGGACAGGAGTGGATGGGTAAGTGCCCTAGTCTCCCATCTTTCAGGTGAATGATTCCAGGCCACAGCTGGTAGGTTGCTCGGGAGAACTGAACCCTGCTGCCTGCATGACCTCAATAATGTTCCCTTATATTGGCTTTTCTTCCTTCCTCGCTCCTTGACATCTACTTCCTTAGTTCAATTCTAAATACATACATACATACATACATACATACATACATACATAAATGGCTTCCACCCAAGTACCTCGCCTCAGGCTCTACTTTCAGGGAATACAAACTAAGATACCCTGTCTGTTTACAGACAAAGAAATTAAGGCGAGAAGAAAACAATGTAACTAGACCAAGGGCAGTGTACTTCCCACTACCCTATTTATAGATGGACAGTCCATATGGTTGCCAAACATACCCAGAGAGAATGACTATCACTCCTTCCAGCATCTCATCCAAAAAATTTATCCAGCAAAAGAGAAATAGTAGAAATTCCTATTGTATAAAGAGTAAGAAATATCATAGGTGATGGAAATATCAGCAACAAAAATAAGAATACATGCTCTGATATTAAATAGAATTTGAACCCTAGCTCTACCATTTTGTAGCTGTGTGAGATTATATAAGCTTTTTATACCTTATTTTACTCATCTATAAGATAGCAGGAATAATACTTAAAATACAGTGACTTCCCAATAAAGTATCATTATAATCTTATCATTATGATCATTCTTATATCTAATAATTTTGTAATTGCCATTCAAACAAAAAAGAAAACTATCAGTTTTCTGCAAATGGTAACCTTACTCAAAACTTAAGGTTTTAGCTACTCTGTGCCCTTTCAAAACAACCCCCAGGGAGTGTTTTTTTCCTTCTTTTCTGATTATTGTGACACTAAGACACAGGAAATCACAAATGAAAAGGAGCACTGCAAATTGTATCCCCTTCTCCCCCTGTCTGGAACTTTGACAGAGGCCCACTCATGATACTTGGCATTAATGCATCTCATTCCTTTGGTTTGTGGACTGACACACCCAGGCCTGATGAAGAGACAGAGACCACCCCTCCCGGCTCTCCATTTTCCTAAGCCACTTGTGCCAAGTTGTTAGGAAACACATCCCAGATTCTGCAGAATTAGCAGGCAAGCATCCAGCAGTGAATACACAGGAATGCAAAGCCTTGTCAGACGATCTTCCAATCTCAAGGACCTTAAATGTCATCAGATCCCTGCTACGGCAACCTTGCCAAGTGGTCACCCTGCTTCTCTTGAACGTTGCCACATTACAAGACAGCTTATTCTGTATTTAGACAGCTCTGACTTTTAGAAAGCTTTTATTTTCATCTAAAATATTTTCCCTGTAGCTTACCTTCATTATGTGCCGTAATTCTAATCTATTAAGTCATCTAGAATAGAGGTGAATCTTTCCTCCATATGACAACCCTTAAAAAAAAAAAAACTGGAAACCTCCATCATATCTTCTCTTTGCTGCCCTTTCTTCTGACTAGACAACTCTATATTGCTTCTCAGTTCTTCATGGATTTCCCACCACTCAGGAAGATCAGAGAAATAACTTGAAAGTACTAAATAGCTAAATGCCTTTGAAATTAAAAATAATAATAATAGGTATGGCTTAATTCCTAAACAAATAACTGAGAGTTGGCAGTGTGATCAAATAGAGTCCACGAACACATTAGTTACTTAAAAGGAAGATGGTTATGCGGGAAGAACATGGGCTCTGGAGCCAGACCAACATGAATTCGAATCTCAGTTCTGCTGCTTATTTGCTGAGTGACCCTAGACAGACTACTTAACCTCTCTCAGCTTCAGTTTTCTTATCTGTTAAATGGTGTTAAAACACCTGTTCCAGAGGGTGACTGTGAGGATTCAATGAGAAAAACGATGTGAATATGCTTAGTGTATAGCCTGGCCACAAGGTACTGTAAAAAGAACATGTGCTTTGAAGCCAGATGGAGGAGTTGGAATCCTGGCCGTCCCACTGCTCCTCTGTGAGAGTTTGCACGAGTAACCCAGGTGTTCTGAGTCTTGCTTTCCCCGTTTGTCAAATGCCAAAGAACACTGAATCTGAGAATTTATTGTAAAGATTAGAAATGTTATCTATGAAGTGCGTAGCACAGAGCCTGTTTCTTGAGTTGTCCATACTTTTACAAACTCACAAAAAGTTTCTTTTTCTTTTCATTTCCCTGGAATCTCATTAGAAGATGCAAATCAGTATAATCTGCTGGTTTGGGGTTTTTACCAAGATGGTAGTGAGATGATGAGTGTTATGAAAAGAAGATAGCTAACATGAATTTATGAAACATAAAAAAAAATCCATAAGATTCCCCCATAAAAAATTTATAAAAAATAATTAACAACTATGCCAAAACAATATACACTCAGATTTTTTTTTTTTACATACTAATGTTCAACAAGAGACCAAAAGAGTTGTAACTTGTGACTTTTGAGTTTACAATGCTGGCCGAGAAATTCACAGGGATGAAGCCAGACGGTAAGTGTGTGGAACACTGAGAAGAATGTCGAACATTCTGGATGGTGCAGAAAAAGAAAGAGCACACAGATTCTATGCAAGGGCACGTCTTTCAAGAAGCACGGTCTTGCCTGACAGATGTAATAGACAGATGATTACAGTGGGCTCAGCGCCAATTCATCTCCGTCCCCCTGGAAAAATATCCCAAAACACACATCCTTTCGAGAACTGTCTGAGCACATGAAAGGCAAATCAGAAATGACAACCTGCAGGATAAAGACACTATGACTTCCAAGCCAAATTTAAAAGCAACTCTCAAAACATACAGTGGAAAAAGTATCAGAAGATTTCACTTCTGACCTGTTCTCCACTCTACTTTGTACCCTGAACAAATCACTTCTCTCTGTCTCTCTGTCTCAGCAGAAGATGCATGATAAAGAAGGGTGCAATGGCTGATTTCTGAGGTCCCTTTCAGCACCAACAAATGTTGTTTGTCTTTCCCATCAAAGGTATTCAAGACTGATTAGCATCAAGAAGTCAGCAAATCGCCCAGCAGCTCTTAGCATGGAGCCTGAAGCAAGTGGAATAAAGAAATATGCCTAGATGTGTACTGCTGCAAAATTAAAATCCATCAGTGAATGTCTAGTTAATGCTCAAAGTGGTTAGTTAACATCCAATTAACTGAAACACGAGATCACTTTGAAGACATTGGCTTTCACTTATTGGAACCAGTTCAGACTGAAACCCAGATCCAGAACTCTTGCATGAAAGTGTAACTTCACCAAGAATATCATGTCTCCCTCAATTCTTCTTTTAAAAGAGTTCTCTTTCTTTGAAAGAATCTAAAAGGTGGTAACAAGAGCCACTATCTTCTAAGCCAAGAGGGAAGTCTCCATTTCTTTCACACACATGCCTGCATCCTTCCTCTGTTAGTCTCAGCGCCTGGCACTTCTTTATCGTGAGGCACAGGCTAGATACGTTCAAGTGTGTGTCCTGTGCAGAAAGCAGAAGTGAGTCTGAGGGAAGAGGATGGTGTCTGGGGGCCTTAAGGACAAGAACACAAGGCTGCCCACACACCATCTGCTCATTTGCTATCCAGACATAAGAAAAAAGAAAAATGGGCCTGCAGATGCCATATTCTTAGGGATACATCCCTCCTGTAGATGCAGCCTAAAAGTTCAATATTAATGACATAATTATGTAGATATTACATGTAATGATAATAATAATAAAATTATTCTGACCACCCTAGTGGAACGTAAGCACCCTCATTTAGCCACATGCACATATCACACTGTCATTACGGAGGTTATAAATTGCTTCTTCATGGGCCATTTTCTTATAGAAATGTAGATGCTCCGACGCTTTGTCCTCCTGCCATCTCTAGGGAAGTTAGTTGCCCTGATGAGCTGATAAAGGAAGTAACCTTCAAGGCCCTCCCCCTTGCATGAAGAAAAAGCAATATTCATTTTGGACCACCCACTCTCTGTCTTACTTTTTATCCCCTTTATTAAATGCCTTTGCCATTCCATTCCAGCAACAGAAGGCTGGGGTGGGCCAGCCGGACGGCATGGTGTTGAAACTGCTCCCCATAAAAACGTGCCTGCAATGTTACAGCAGCTTTGATGCTGTTGTAATGCACCCATAAAATCAAGGAACATATGTAGAGGCAGCTGCTGGTGGCAGCGAAGGAATGTAAAAAATATGAGGCTGTTGAAAAACTTTGATAGATTTTACTGCCAGCCAAGTATATATACTTTTTATGGTCTGCTATACGAACCTACAAAAAAAAAAAAATCATGCTTTTCTTTAGTGTGTTTATTCATTGCATCATTTATGACAAATTCCTGAGACAAACTAGGAGACCAGATGATTACTTATCAAATCAGTGGTCTCTGTGTAGCCTTAAGAAACTCAGAGAGAAAGTAAAAGGCCTTTAATAACAGGTCCTTGGAATGGGGGAGCCCTAGGAAGAGGTTAATGTCACTGCACATAAGCCATTTCCCTACACTGTACCCTCTGAAAATGTCAGGACCCTCTGAGGATGGCTACTCCATTTCCCTGATGTGGCACAGGCTTTGCTGTAATTAAGTAATGGTCAGGCAGGGATGTGATCATTGGGGGGGGGGGAATCAGATTATCTAAGCCTTAGGGTAGTATCAGTATACAAACAATATAAGGGGGCACAAGGTAAGTCAATAGGATGTGGGAAGAAAATAATAGAACTGCCATTATATTTATTCATATGTAAAAATAACAGGGAATAAAGTATGCTTTACTCATATTTAATATATGCTCAGAGAGGGTGCTCCTATCACGAGCAGATCAATACAGCTGACGACTTGATCTAAAATTCATATGTTATAGATTCATATATTGGGGAAAATGCTCCAAAATTCCTTGCTATAAACGTGGGATCAAAAGTTTAAAGATTGCTCAGTTAATAGTGCAAAACTCTTTACTTAAGACTATAAGAAAAAGCCCAAGTATTTAAGAAATATATAACTCTTCCATAATAAAATACTTTAGAGCATGGAAAAATGGCAAATATCCAAATCATTTTATTTCGCTGGTACATGTGTTCTGTGTTTGGTTGGTTGGCTTTTGTTTGTTTGTTCTTCCTTTAAAGGTAATCCTTCCATGACTCCTGTGTTGATACACATATGTTTTTCTTACAGTTTTTATTCCACTGGTATTTTAATGGACATCTGGAAGGGTTAAAATGCATACATCCACAATGTCCCCTTATCTTGCTCTTTCCAGTACATGAGGTGATTCTCCTTGCTGCTAGACACAGTGAGGTTCAAAAGATTAATCAAGTACTAACAGCCATGTCCATGGCTAGAGCAATAGTCGTGACTATGAATTTCAACAAGAGAATTTAATATATTTTAAAAAAACAGTAGAATCATCTATAAAACAGAGATACTTTACACTTATCTTTATGAGATTGGTGATACCTGATAAATGGAAACTATGATCACAAAAGATACGGCTTGGTTTAAATCTTTCCAATGGTCTTCAATGATGTATCTCTTGGCAACACGGGAACCAATGAAAGGAGCAAATTTCCATTCCTGACTTGTAGGGCTCAGGTGAAAAATCTATTAATAGGCACGAAATGCCAGATGGACTGGCCAAGGCCTGGAGCACAAAGGTTAGTTTTCAAGAACCATCTGGGGCTTGTTCTTATGCCTTAGTGAAAAAGCAGTGAGAGCCCAGGACACAACAGTCAATTAGGAAGGCAGTAGCTGGAGGCCTGCTGGTCTGCCAGCCTTTTACTGCTACAGAAAATGATGGCTTGGAGAAGGGAAAAACTTGTCAGTTATTTTCTTCTTTTTTTAATTTTCAAGAACACCTGGATACATTTTGGTGGCTAACAAAGTAAGCAGAGAATTAGGACTCATCCAGGTACATGCATCCCAGTTGCACAGAAGTTTCCAGAACACTCTCCTTCCATTTGACAGGTGGTTCCCATGGTAGGAAGGGAAACAGGCCTGGATCTGGGCATATACTGTATTAAAATCCAAGCCACTCCTCAGAGTTTACCCAGTACCCTCACAGTGTGGTTGTTATCAATATTATCTACCTTCCTGAAGAGTTCATGGTAAAATTTCAAGATACATTAAGTTTTGATGTAAACATAAATACCTCCAGCATCATCATAACAGGAAAGAATAGTTTTAAATATCATCTCTTTATTACCTAGCCATCAGATTTCAGACAGATTACTTAACCAATCTGAACTGCAGTTTCTTCATGTTAAATGATGATAATAGTTTTTTTCATGTTAAAAAATTATTACAGAAAGAAAGAATTATGTAAGAAATTTACGTTTAGCTCAGTGCGTTCACTGTTTGCTCCATTCATTTTGTCAACATGTGTTCACTGGGTACCATCTCAGTGCCATACAAATGGCATAGTGGGGAAAAGATACGTGGTATACCAGTTTATAACAGGCAACTAATTTACAGCAGTTATTTTTTAAGAAACAACTCAGAAATTTGGGAAACAGAAAAAAAAAAGGATTTTTTAAAAAACCTATAACCCTACTCACCATGTATAACCAGTTTTAATATTTTTGTATAATTCCTTGCTTTGACTCATTTGAACAATAACTTTAGCTAAGGCTAAAAAAAAGTATAAATCAACTATAAATGATGGGCTTTCTATGAGAATATGTAATAAACAATATTTAGAAAATACTTTTTACTATTTTTATGTTTTTTATGTGCATACAAATATATAGACGCATAGCCAAATTTTTAGTTTATGAGAATATTTTAATTTTGGAATAAATGAGGCAAAAATATTATGATTTAAAGCAGACAGATCTCATTTTGAATCTAGGCTATGCCTTTAACCAGCTGTGTGATCTTGGGTGAATTTACTTCTCCCTAAGATTCAGTTTTTCCATCTTCAAATTTAGTTAAGGTTGTATATACCAATGTCTAAAAGTTATTACCAATGTCTAAAAGAATACAAACTTTTTTGCTCTTTTATGAAATAAATGTCTGTCTCAAATTTCATGATGAGTTTATGACAATTCTGTGGACAGAATTTTAAAGTATATGCTTTGACCTAAAGAAATCAATGAGAAAAACAAATGTATTTTGAATAACTTTATACTGAAACAAAACGTCACATTAGATTCAACTACTGCAGAAGCTTCTCACCCTCTCCTAAAACATTCTTTCAGGTATAACTCAACTGAAACCAACAAGTAATCAAGCCCTTTTTTAAAAAAACAAATGAGAACATGTCTGTGAATCTTTCATCATTGAAAGATGCAAGTTATAGGAATAAGAGGCTGAATATTTTTGTTTATTTGTTATTTGGTTGGTTTTAGTATGAACTGATGTGATTTTCAGGATTTTTCCAATTTCCATCATAGTCCCAAAATGATCTATTTATTTGGTTTAAATAAAGACTGGGTTGCAGGTAATCGGGGAAGTATGCCAAAATGACCCATTTAAGGGCCAATGATCAGCCACAGAGAGAAGCACCCATAACTGCAGGTGTCCTAGAATGAGACTTTTCCCTCCCTTCTCTTCCTCCTACCTGAGACAGGCAAAAAGATGATAAAACAGAGATAACGGAGACAGGGATAATAATGCCTACCTACTTCCCCTACCCAAATTTTCTTTTCCTCCCATTGCTGAGAGATTTGCCATTTTTAAACCTCTGGCAGAAGATTTGATGTCTGCTCAATGACATATCGGGATATCTTAGGCTTCTTCCAATTCTACATTAGTAGGAATTCTAAAGTTTTTTAAAGTCTGCATTATTTCCTATTTAGAGCATGAAGCTGTCCTGGAGAAACCTAACCATTACCTCCTACAGCCTACCACTGTACTCCTAGAATACATTCAGTTTGGCAACTGATTTTAAATCAGTGATTTAGTGCCCTCTCACCTTCCTACCTGAAGTGTTCATGCCTTAAGGGTAGGGCCACAACTTTCACTTGTCTTCTGTGTCTTAGCACTGAGCAGCTCTGATGAATTGACAAAAGGGTTAGGAGATTTCCCAAGGGTGGAGAGGCACAGGCACACACAATATAAAGAGACAAGGGGCGCAATTCAATTGCAATTCTTGTTAAAACAAAACAAAACTCACATTGTCTTTTGGTAAGACTCTCAAAGTGTGAACTCTTTTCCTAATGAAAGGGACACCAACTGATCCAAAATCCAATTCCTCTCCTCAACTCTTACAAGTTATTGCATAAATTCCATAGACTTTCATTTGTCCATTATTTCCAAGGCTCTCTCCCACGGAGCATCTAAGTCAGGTATTAAAAAGTATGAAAATTAGTTCCATAAGCTAAAATTAATGCTTTACTTGAATTTCTAAAGAATTTAATTAAATATTCTATAAAACAAAAGAGGAAAAACACTGTTCTCCAACTGGAAAAGCACTTACCATGGATACATATGAGTGGGCACACTTACAAGCACATTATTAGAATCCTGCTTAAAAATGGGATTGACTGGTCCAGGTGGGTTCTGAACCCTCATATGTGTCTAAAGTAGGAAAAAGGCTAAAATGAAGAGATAAAGATGATAATATTCATCCACATTCTGGTTTAGATCAGAGCCTTTGTAAAAATGCCCATCCCACCATTACCCACTGAAATGGCTATGAACCAGACAATACTAGAGTCAGCAATGACATAGAAAAATTGAAACCATCATATATTGCTGGTGGAAGTGTAAAATGATGACATCACTTTGGAAAACTGCTTGGCAGTTTCTTAAAAATGCAAATACAGAATTACCATGTGACACAAGATTTTCACTCCTAGGTATCTACCCAGAACAAATAAAAGATAGGTCTACACAAAGATCTATACAAAAATGGTCTAGCAGTTCACAATAGCCAAAAAGTAGAAATAACCTGAATGTCCATCAATTGGTGAATGAATAAAGAGAGTGTATATCTACTCAATGGAATGCCATTCAGTAATAAAAGGAATGGAAATACTGATACATACCAAAAAAAAAAAAAGGGGGGGGGACAGAAAAGGAATTCAGACCCAAGTCTTTCTGGCTCCAAAGTACCCGCTATCATTTACTATTTCACTTATCTCCTCAGATTTTACCTAAAAGCCAAGATGATGCTTGTAGTTCACTCTTTGTAAAAGCCAGAAAAGTCCCAGTGGAGGTGACTTGATACTGTTGGTATTGATCTCAAAAAGCCAACTCCATCTGCACATTCCTGATATGCCTTACCCCACATCTGGATTTACAAAGGAATAAAACGAGGGTGATGTGATTCATTGTGTTAAAAATGTGTTAGAAGATGTTTAACTTTAAATTTCTTTCAAAGAACTATTAACACATCATTAGATTTCTATAAGCTCAATTAGCACACAATTTCAGAGGGACCACCTGTCATACAAAGAAAGGCCACCTGTGCCAGCCAAGGAGCTGCTGCTAATTCACCAAGACCTCAGGGACTTGTTTTCAATTAGTTTAATGCCCAATATGGTTTGATTTCCTGGGTGTGAGCTCAGCCCTTGAGAGGACTAACAGCACTTTCCCGAAATTTCGACCTCCAAGACAAGGGAGGAGCAGGAAGTGTGAACTGGAAGTCAGGAAATTAAGTGGCTCAGGGCCAAGATCCCTTAGCAGACTTATTAGTCTTGGGAATAACAGCAGACACTGGGGCCCAGGCTGGCCTAGGCAAGAATATGACTTCTATGCCAGGACACCTTTTATATCAGAGTCAGAAGTCTCTCTAAGGGATGTGTCTGAGATCAGTTTCTTCCGAGTTCTGGGCTGCTAAGGAGCTAATTCCCAAAGCCAGTTACAGAGAAGAAACCAGCTGTTCTACCACATGGCACCAAGAACACCTGAGTGTTCCTATAGCCTGGTGACCTTTGATTCTGAGTCTTACAACCAGAATTCATCCTCTCCTCCCCAATTTATATAACCTAACCACTAATCAAGCCTGATTATTTTTAAGTTATTGCAAAAAAATGCAGACATATACAAACCATAGAAGACTCACATAATAAATCTCTTCATACCTAACTTCTGGGTTTAACAATTGCCCCTTCTGACCAATCTTATCCCATCAACACCCCCACCCACTCTCCCTCTCCCATTGGATGGCTGTGAAACAAATCCAGACATCATATCATATCATAAAGAAATATTTCAGCAGGGATATATAGCTGTTTCAGACCTTTTCTTAAAAATTAACTATGATACCATTATCATGTTGAAGTGGGAGAGTGAGGTTCTTGTCTCATGGAGTTGAAGAAAATCTCGCTGACAAAAGAAAGTAAGTAAAGCAATAGAGTTGTATTAAGCAAGGATACAGAAAAAGCTCTCAGGAGTGAGTGGGGTCCTGACAGGTTGCCAACGTGAGCCTTCACTGACAGTCCTTTATTTAGAACTGACCAGGGAACTTGTGGCCTTATCATTCTTGTGATGTCTTCGTTCCAGTAAGGACTGTTGATAAGATCTTTTTTTAAAAAAGATTTTAATTATTTATTGGAGAGAGAGAGAGACAGAGAGAATGACAGCACAGGTGGGGAGGAGATGGAGAAGCAGGCTCCCTGCAGAGCAAGGAGCCTGACATGGGACTCGATCCCAGGACCCTGAGATCATGACCTGAGCCGAAGGCTGACTCTTAACCAACTGAGCTACCAAGGCACCCCAGTGATAACATCTTTAATGGCTTACTTCTTCTTTGGGGTCTGGTTATTGTTTGTTGGTTACAATGCAACTACCATAAAAAGACCCCACTTCTGATGCCCAGGGCAGGGTAGTCTGGTTTATTCCCTTACCTCTGGTTTCGTTACACCTCAGCATTTCTGGGATTTTTTGGTGAGCCTGATCATGCAGCCCCCTACCTATCTCTCTCTACCTAGCCTTGCCTGTCCCTTACTCAATGAGACCCTTCGGATTTATCAGTGAATCATATACTTGGGGATGTTTGCCAACATGTATCTGGGGGTGGGGTGGGGTTGGTATAAAGGAAGTTTCCAAAGGAATCTTTATATGTTAAAGTAGACTTACAGGATACTGGGGGTCAGGCTAAGATTGCCTTTGGTCTTAGGAAAGTATGAGGCAGCTGAGGCAGCCGAGTTCCTACAGGAAAGCCACTCTGCCTGTTTTAAGGACTTGTCAATGGGTTGTAAGTAGTAAGGAAATTTAATTTTTCTTTTGCCTTTGTTTCCCACATGAATGTCTAATAAAATTTAAAAATTATTTCTTACTATCATCAAATACAGTCCATGTTTAAAGTTGCTTGTTTCAGAGAGTAAATCTACAATTATTTTGTTCAAATTGGTATTCACATAAAGTCTAAACACTTGATATATCAAGTCACTTTTAACCTATAGTTCCTCCCCCCTTTCATTTCCTTTATGAAGAAGCTAAATTATAGGTGCTCTAGAGATTTCCATTGTCTGAATAAATCAAAGTGATGTCTTCTAACATGTTTTCCTTGCCCCTGTATTTTCTTCCAAATTGGTAATTGGATCTATGCATTCAACCAGAATCAGCTGATATTTTGTCAAAAATATATTACAGACCGCATGTATTTTTTTTTTGCCTTTTTAATTTTTTAATAATAATTTTTGATTATGTTATGTTAGTCACCATACAGTACATCCTTAGTTTTTGATGTAGTGTTCCATGATTCATTATTTGCATATAACAACCAGTGTCCATGCAATATGTGTCCTCCTTAATACCCATCACCAGCCTATCCCAATCCCCCATCCCCCTCCCCTCTGAAGCCCTCAGTTTGTTTCCCAGAGTCCACAGTCTCTCATGGTTCATTCCCCCTTCTGCTTACCCTCCTTCCTTCTCCTACTGATCTCCCTGCTATTTCTTATGTTCCATAAATGAGTAAAACCATATGATAATTGTCTTTCACTGCTTGACTTATTTCACTTAGCATAATTTCCTCCAGTCCCGTCCACATTGCTGCAAACGTTGGGTAATTGTTCTTCCTGATGGCTAATATTCCATTGTATATATGGACCACATCTTTTTAATCCATTTGTCTGTTGAAGGGCATCTCGGCTCCTTCTACAATTTAGCTATTGTGGACAATGCTGCTATGAACATTGGGGTGCATATGGCCCTTCTCTTCACTACGTCTGTATCTTTGCACCCAGTAGTGCAATTGCTGGATCGTAGGGTAGCTCAATTTTTAACTTTTTAAGGGACCTCCACACTGTTTTCCAAAGTGGCTGTACCAACTTGCATTCACACCAACAATGTAAGAGGGATCCCCTTTCTCCACATCCTCTCCAACATTTGTTGTTTCTTAGACCGCATGTATTTCTATCAGAAGATAAACACTGTAGGCTGTCTTCCTTTCTGTAATGTTAGCAGCACTGATGATCACTGCCACATCTATTATTTCATCTCAGATTACAAAATTGTAGTATCTTAATTCTACAATCTCTTCCTTTGTTAACTAGAATGTTTTGATAAATAAAAATCAGTATTCAGTAACTATTTGGTTACTCTCATGCATGGCCCCTAAAGAAAAATAGGATAAACGTTTAATTCTTTTCTCTAATTTATTAGTTTTCAAAATAATAATCTGATTTCCTAAAACCCTCCAAAGATGGTGAATGAGGTTTTCATTTATAGTATCATTATGAATTCATGGATTTAAATATATTTGATTTGTACAGTCTATTTCTGTGATAATCACTAATGTTCAAACTATCCTAGATTTAGTCCATGGGAGCCTCTTCAAGTTGATTCCTGAGTTCTTTTGATATGACCCTAAAAGTCTTCAGTAGCTTTCTTTTTTTTTCTATATGATATGATGCATTTTTTAATTTAATATTTTTTAAAATTTTTATTGAGATATAATTGAAATATTGTGTCAGTTTCAGTTGTACAACATGTTGATTTGCTGCACTTACATATTGCAATATGATTACCACTAGAGCATTAGCTAACACCTCCATCACATCATGTAATTACCATTTCTTTTTTATGATGAGAACATTTAAGATCTACAAAAGACAAGAAATAACAAGTGTTGGTGAGGATGTGGAGAAAAGGGGACCCTTGTGTATTTTTAGTGAGAATGTAAATTGGTCCCGCCACTATGGAAAACAGTATGGAGATTCCTCAAAAAATTAAAAATAGAACTACTTTATGGTCCAGCAATCCTATTTCTGAGTATATATGCAAAGGGAATGAAAACAAGAAACCTAAAAGATATGTGCATCCCATGTTATCGCAGCATTATTCACAACAGCCAAGATATGAAAACAGTCTAAGTATCTATCAATGGATGAATGGATAAGGAAGATGTGGTCTATATGTACTATGGAATACCATGTAGCCATGAGAAAGAAGGAAGTCTAGCCATTTGTGACAATATGAATGGACCTTAAGGGTATTATACTAACTAAAATAAGCTACGCAGAGTAAGACAAACACAGCATAGCATCTTACATGTAGAATCTTTAGGGAAAAAAAAAAAAAGTCAAACTCATACAAACAGAGTAGAAAATTGGTTGCCAAGGACCTGGGGGTGGGAAAATAGAGAGTCTGGTAAAAGGGTACAAATATGCAGTTACAAAATGAGTAAGTGCTAGGAATCTACTGTACAGCATTGTGATTATAGTTAATAATATTGTATTATATGCTTGAAAGATGCTAAGAGACAAAATACATTTTAACAATTTAAAAAAGTTATTTGCAAATATTACATGTTCATTTTTGGAAAATTGAGAAATTAAAAAAAAATTAGTACAAAAAAATTAAAAGGACACCTAAGTCACCCGTCAGGAGATTAATCGTGTTTTTTAAATTGTATTCTTTTTATATGTATGTGTATATTTTACAAAAATTACGAACTTTGTTTTACCATCTCTTACTAACAGGCTTATTTACAGTAGTAGAAAACTGGAAACAACCTAATAGGATATGTGATTTTAAAAAATTATGGTACAAAAGAATAGAATATAAGGTCACTATTAGATGTAATATTTTAGCAAATAAAATGATACATGAATAAGCCAACGAAACAACAGTGAAAAATAAGCAACTCTTGATTAATACTGCCAAATTATGCTCCAGGAAAGTACAAATTGGTACTTATGTCAGTAATACATGAGTGTCCATTTCCATGAAAACTCACTGGGTATTTTATTTTATTTTATTTTATTTTTTAAAGATTTTATTTATTCATTTGACAGAGATAGAGACAGCCAGCGAGAGAGGGAATACAAGCAGGGGGAGTGGGAGAGGAAGAAGGAGGCTTCCAGCAGAGGAGCCTGATGTGGGGCTCGATCCCAGGACCCTGAGATCACACCCTGAGCCGAAGGCAGACGCTTAACGACTGAGCCACCCAGGCGCCCCTCACTGGGTATTTCAAAGTATTATTTGAACTTCTAGGTACCCCACTTTGGAGGCAAGTCCTACGATCAGCAAAGGTCTTCTGCTCCAAAGGATCATGCCCCTCCCTCCCTGAGTTACCACCACATCTTGTCATGTTTCAGAATCAAGTCTGGCTGTGATACTCTGCATCTTGCAGTTCCTGGCTTCAGGTCCAATGTGACTGCCATCACACTGTGGGACCTTGTTTACAATCATTCCTAACCTCACTTAAGTTTTAAAGAGCAAAGCATTACCACACCAGAGTTTTTTAATGCCTACTCCAACTGGTCTTAGAAGCACATTTGTAGCTTCATTTTGGTCATTTTTCACGTGAGGTGAGATGGGGGAAGGGCAAACCTGAGTCACTGCAAATATAAGCACAGCAGCCAATGTCAGACTCAGAACAGGTGCCAGAAAGACACTCATCTGTGGTAAGGTTTTAGATTCTGTGACAATAAACTCTGAATACGCAGTTCCTCACAGTGTAATGACTGTAAGGTGGTAGGTCAGATATTAAACGTGAATGTGTGACCATCTGAACCTGAGTTCTCACGTTGTATCCACACCAAACTAAATTATAGAAATCATCTCCAGTGTTCATACACCAACTGGAAGTTCAAGCCCTCAGCGCTGGAGTTGGTGAGAGCTCAGATGAGAATTATTTCTTCTCCCCCCGTCATGACACATGATGGACCAGAAGGGGAGTATAGACAAATTCCACTGGAAAATGAACGAGTGCCATCCAAGAAAGAAGAGGCTTATTTACATGCTGGATATTATTAAGAAGACATGTTAAGTTCCATCTTCTCCTCCCTGACTGACGGGTTCAAGATGAAAAGTGGCTTGGTTTGAAAAGACAAATCATCACAATCCTCTCAGCTCTCTACAATAAAACGGATTTGTCTGACTAATTCAGGTAATCAGCTTCCCAGGCACACAGGATTCAAATATCTGACCCCGATAGCAGAGGAGTAAGAACACGGACTCTGGAACCAGGCAGGGTCAGGTTCTGCCTTATCAGGTGATGATTCTATGCAAAGTGCCTACTGTGCTTCAGTTTCATCATTTATAAAATGGGGATAATGATATCTCATAAGATATCCCATCATGTTATGAAGGATTAAATAAGATAGTGTTAATCAAAACACATGAACCTTACCTACAGTTCCTGAAGAGGAAAGCATCCAGGGAAGTTGGGATTCCAGGCTTGGTTTCGAGGGTTATAAAAGCAATTTTATTTGATGGAAAGGACACAGCCTGATCATGTAACTCTATCATATGACAGAAATGATTTATTATACTAGACTTTTACTAAAATTACCAATGTGGCTAATGTTTCATCCCGGGGCACAGAAGGGAGTTGCTGTTCCCATGCTGCAACACCGAAGAGTCTAAGATGTAACAGTGAGAAAACTGACCAAGACAAAACCAGCCACCCACTCTCAGCACTGCTACTTCTTTAAAATGTACCTCCTTCTTCCGCTCTTTCCATGTTCCTGTATCACTGAATCAAATAGTAACTAAGCCTTAAAAATTGCAAAGCCCTAAGGAAGTAGAAATCATTTAAGATACTTACCCATATACTTTTACTACATACCTTTTTTGAAAGGTTGCTTGGGCATGAGTTCAGCATTTGCATTCTTCTCTCTGTCGATTTCTGGCTCCTGGAACCAATTCTGCTCACTTACTCCACATCACTATGCTCTGGGAGAAGAAAGTGATAATATCATAAAGCTACTCTATTTATAATGGAACCAAAGCCATCAAACAGAAAAGGAAAAATTATTATTTTCATCAAATTGAAAAAACACACCGAGAATGTGTTTTGTTAACAGTGTGTGTATGTGTGCGTGCGAGTGCGTACAATGTGCCCACACTCATTTATTTCCTGCCTGACAAAAAGATGAAAAACACTGAAAGCTGAATACTTTTCTTCCTATTTTTTCATATTAAACTTTAAGCAGTCCTCAATAACATATAAGCAAACTAAGTCCAGCAACATAAAAAAAGGGATTATATGTGACCAAGTGAAACAAAAAGAATTCAGGTATGACTCTTTGATTTATGAATGTCCAAATCTGGACAATGAGCCATTTTCTATCTTACATTATTTTACAATGTTTGTTTCAGACATCTGAAGACACAAGTGGTATTTCCTTGTGGGGAAACCTATTGCTTCCAGAAATTACTCACCTAATTTTGAAAGAATATCCTTAATTATCTTATTCTTCAGATAAGATTGAAGCCAGAGAATAAGCTGCCTCAAACACTTTGCTGTAGAAAAGGGAGGCAGAATGAGACACAAGAGCTATTTTATTCTGCAGGCTTTTTTGTTTGTTTGTTTTTTGACCTGTGGTGGCGACTAAACCATAGTAAATGCAGTAGGATATGAAAGTTCAACCTGTTTTCTGACACGAAAACTCCAAGGTCACGCTTGTCTATGATACAGTACAGGACATCGTTAGATACACTCTACTGAAGAAGGCCACCTTCTCCAGGATGGGATGAAAATATGCCCTCTTCTCACAAAATAGGAAGGTAGTGAGGTAGCACTGTGTTTATTTCAAAACTGACCCAGGGTAAAAAGGAACCATTGATTCTATGGCTGATAGTTTCAGTTAGTTAATGATTTGAGTTGAAAACTTTCTTATTGGCCACTAAGGGCTACTGTGAGAGGAAAAGAGTGTATAGGAGATTAAGAGAACGTAGGATGTGAAGGGTTCAAAAAGATGGAAAGATAGAAACCTGAGAAAGTTTGAAGGAGGCAGACAATAGGGAAAAATCCCAGGAGACCAGAGCTGGAAAACTGATCCCAGAGGGGAAAATGTGATAAATATACGACCGTGGGTGTCCACAAAAGGGGTCACTATAAGTGCCCCAATGCTACTTGGTATCCCGGATGGCAAACCCAACAGGACTGCACCTGTGTGCACACATCACGTGGGCAGGAACATCTTCTGGCCACAGGCCGCCACCATGAGCAATATGGAAGATAACTCTGTCACCATCTGGATGTCCCTTATGCATGCCTCCCTACAGTGCTCCAGGGACAATTATAATACCAAAGAGTAAGGTTAAAGGGGAAAACTTCAATACCCATACTTGAAGGGACTGCAGTCAACAACCTTGTCTGCCAAATGGATTCTCTGTTACATAAATGAGTATTAATACAGATTAGGTGCTCATGGCACATGCTTTTTAATATGACTGCTCACTTAGAAAATCCTTTGAAAGAGGATTTTATTTTATTTTAGAGAAAATATTATGATTTACAGTTGAGTCTGATACTTGAGGTAGGATTAAGAATAAATAAATTATTTTATGGGAGAATCCTACCATTTATTAGAATGTCTATTGAGTGCAAGGCACTGTTAGTCTACATCATGGGAAGTAAAGGTAGTTGTTCCTGTTTTATAAGTAAGCTGAGTCTCTGAAAGAACAAATGTCTAACTCAGGGTCACACTGCTAGTAAAATCTCAGACTCTCGACTGGGCTTGTGAAACATATTGTGACATTATTCTTATTTGGTTGATAAATTGCTTCTGAAGAATAAATGAGCAGTAGAGTTATCATTTTTTAAAAGTGCATGGTGATGCCTTTGTAGGCAGTAAGGTAAGACTGCTCTACTATAGGGCAAAATATATTTTTTATATCAAATTAATTTTTTTATTGTGATGTGATCGTATCGCCTGAAGGAAGAGAAAAGGACACAGAGCTGTTCTTTAGAAAACCTCTGATGAGCCTGCATGCTATAACCAGAAGCCTTTTGCAGCTCCGCCAATACCTTGGAATCCCCATTCCTTTGCTCATGATATGATTCCACACTTCCGCTTTGCTGTCTGATCCCAGCAACACCCCCACAGATAACCCAATTCCAGAGAAGGCCCAAGGTGAAATTCTATCTCTAGTTCCACTAATAATGAAAACCATACATCACAGCTGCAAATTGCCAAGGACCCTGGGGTTGGCGAAGAGGAGATATTTTAATGGCCTTAGGTAATTACTAAGCACAGACATTTGCCATAATAGGAAACTGAAGAAGCTGTTTCTCAGGTATAATCTGCATAGCAAGAGGCTGACCCTTCCTTTCCATAAGCACCGCCCAGTAATTTAGACAGTATCACAGAAAGCATTTTAATATCAAATCCGCTTTGTTGAAAAACCTCAAATTGTAAGGCTGAACAAAGTTGAACATGCAGAATAAACTGGTTTAAGACTTCCCCAATGGAAAAATAAAGAACTATACTTCTCTCCATTTACTAATTCACTTAATAAACCTAATCACCAAGATAGTGGTCTAATGCTGGGAATACTAAAAGGAACTGCTTTGAGAAGACATACGGGAGGTATCTGAAAACCTTAAATGAGACTCAGAAGCATCCTACATATAATTACACATATAGGTCATAACTTTAATTAAAAGAATACGAATAGGCAATGTTTAAAAAATCGTTCAGTATCAACCAAGTGGGAGGTGAGCTTATTTTTAGCGGGCATTGCCTCTCCAGGATGTGATCGGGAATGCAGTATGAGCACTGCGGTTCTCTTAGCTCCTGTTCATCAGTGAGCTCCCCTGGGCAAATTTCTCATTACTTTACCCAATATGGCTGGGTACTTTTTCTGAGGCCATGTCCTGTATCTGTCTGTGGCCAATGTGTCCACCTGGAGTTCTATTACTGAACATGGGCAAGCTCAGCTTAATTTCCAAATCATACCAGCTTTCTATTCATTTAGTGTCAAGATCACCAATGATTTTCATGTTTTAAAATCCAATGGGCAGTTTCTGGTCCTCAAAACACATTTTTCACTTGACATCCAGGATACCAAACTCTCTTGGTTTTCTTCCTACCGCTCTGTCTCTCGGAATTCTTTACTGATCCCTCCTCATCAACCTGCCCTCTAAATTTTGGAGTATTTTAGGTCTCATCTGTTAAGCTTCCTATGTTTTCTATCTGCATTCACTCCCTTAGTGATCTCACCTAATCTCATGGTCTTAAGTGTCATTTAAATACATTCACAAATGTATTTCTCAGGTTCTGATCTACTATTTCCTGAACTCCAGACTCAGTCTACTGCCTACTCAACATCTTCATTTGTATGGCATATGAAATTTACAAACACACACATACACACACACACAGACACACATATGTGTGTTAAATATATAAAGCATACACACACACACACACACACACACACATATATATATATTCAGTGACCCTTAAACTACATGGGTTTGAACTGTGTGGGTCTACTTATATGCAAATTTTTTTCGATAAATAAATTAGAAAACTTTTGGAGATTTGTGACAATTAAAAAAAAAAAACTCACAGATGAACCACATACCCTAGAAATACAAAAACAAAACAAAACAAAACAAAACAAAACAGAACAAAAAAACCCTAAGAAAAAGTCAGGTATTATTGTAAGAATATAGTATATAATACATAGAACTTACAAAATATGTGTTAATCAACTGTTTGTTATTGGTAAGGCTTCTGGTCAACAGCAGATTATTAGTAGTTAAATTTTGGGGAATTCAAAAATTGTACACAGATTCTCAACTGTGTGGGGGTTAGTGCCCTTAACCTCCATGTTGTTCAAGGGTCAACTTTATATTCATTTCTCTATCTCTCTATATCTATAAATGTGTTTCATTGCTTTCTCTTACACTCCAAATCAACCCAGCAATAAATCTCAATGGACTGCCCTTTAAAGTATATCCAGAAACTTACCACTTTTTACCACACCCACCTAGGGATCCAAACAACTAACCTGCTTACCTAGATTAGCCTAACACACCTCCCTATTCTTGGCTTTGTTCCCCAATATTCTATTCTCAGCACAACTAGAGAGATACCTTTTAAAAGTAAGTCAAGTCATGTTAGTCTTCTATTCAACACCTGCTAACGGCCTTCTGTCTCACTCAAAGTAAAAGCTGAAGTCCTTAACAATGGTTTAGAAGGCTTTTAACAATATGTGTCCCTCCCAACCCACCTCTCTGACCTCATCGCCTGTGATTCTCTCACAGCTCACTCCACTCTGGCACAATGGCCCCTTCTCACACTTCACTGAACAGACAGTCAGGCCCCACTTCAAAGCTATGCACTTGCTCTTCCTTTGCCAAAAATCCTTTTCTTCCTCCCTTGCTTCCTTCGGTTCTCTGATTAAAATGTCACCTTCTTTGTGAAATCCTCTCTGACCATCCCATTTTAAATTCTAACACCCTCTCAGAATTACCTATCCCTTTTCTGTGCTTTTTCATTTTTCTTCCTAATACTTGTCATTATCTGGCATACTGTATATTTTATCCTTGTTGATATATTGCCTGTCTCTTCCCATATATGCAAATTCCATGAAGTCAGGGATTTCTATCTTTTTAAGTCAAGGCTGTGCCCCAGTTCCTCAAACAGTATGTGTCAGATCCAAAACAGCACCCAATATATATTTTGAATGAATGAATGAATGAATGAATGAATTCCACACTTACCCCTTCATATTTAATAACATGAAATATTTACTTAATGACTGAGCATCAAACAACTATAGGGTGCCATGAGCTTCAAAATCATCCAGTCCAATGCCTCTCCCTATACAGATAACAAGGCAAGGTCTGAGGTAGACTTATGTCCCCTGTTTCTCACACTGGGTGCTATCCATGAATGAGTCTCCATGGACCCTGTAAAGGGCTGTTTCATAATCTGCAGCTCCAGCAGAGCTACAGGTCCCCCCCCCATTTTCTTCAAGGCAGCTTTCCTGCCATTTTGCGTCAATGATGATGATGATGATGTGATAACTCCAGCTAATATTTATTGTTTATTTACATTAGTCATTGTACTATGATTTTCTTATGCATTATCATTTAATTCCCAAAACAAATCTATCAGGTAGCTGGTATTATTAACCCTTTCTTTCTAATGAACACAAGATTTAGCAAGATTTAGCAGTATGAAAGGGTTCATATAGCTAATTAGTAACAAGAATCTGGTTATGAACTGGGATCTGCCTAACTCCAGAACCCAACATCTTAGCCTCTACCCTATACTGCCTCCCTCAAGTCTCTGCCTCGGTTGTATGTGGCCCCATCCGGAGATGTAGTCTCCTCTGGTGGTCCTGATAATGGCCACCATGAAGAAGAAGCATTTAGAAGCACCCAGATGATCCCTGTTTTAGGCTGTAAGGGCAAGTCTCCTTTCCATTAATGACAAGAACAGAAATGACTCCCCTAATTCATTTTAAGTCATCCATCTGGGTCTAAGCATAGCAAAATTAAATGTTATGAAACTTTCAATAGCAGCCTCTATTTCTGTTTCCAATACTGGCTAAGACATTAGAAGGAAAATTTGGATTTAATGAAACTCTTAAAGCAAATGTACATTCTCTTCTGGTTCATAAACAAAAAATAGCTACATGCAATCTGTTAAAGGCTCTTTCCAGCTAGAACTGGCTAAATTAATGATCTTAAAAAGCAATTTTGAAAAATTACATAATGAATTTAATTCTTCTTTCATTAAAAGATTTATCTGTTTATTCACATGGACAAAACATGTATTCATCCCATGAAGCAAAATCTGGTAGACTGTTCAAATCCTGGTTCCAATACTTATTAGATATTAGATATAGATATTAGGAATGGCTTTTAGCCATGATAGGCCTCAATTTATCCATTTTAAGGGAATTAATGCTACCTATCATGTGTTTTGAAGACAGAATGATATTATATATAAAAGTGCCTCACACAGTAGCTGACATATAATAAGTTCTCAACAAAGGTTAGCTTTAATTAGGGTCTCTAATCAAGTGTATTAATTGGCAAAGTGCAATGGCATGTTATCACTTGCTAAAGGAGTTTCAAAAGAATTTCTGAAAGTATTTTGTTAACCTTGTCATTTCAGAGGCAGCAAGCTTTTCCATGGGCTCTTTTAGACCTCACAGATCTGTACGTATTGAGCTTAGAAGTAAGATTGTGAGGTCCTGGACAGTTACCCACACATCATTATGAGAAACTGAGAATGATTCTCTATATGCTGACACCAAGCTTATGTGTGTCTGCCAAGCCCAGCATGTGCTCTTAGAGCAAATGATAGAGTCAAAATGTCTCATAAAGAACACTGTGTTCAGAAATAGAAACACCTGACTGTATGCTTTGTAATAAATATATCATTATTTTTAATAATAAATAAGGATTTATTATAAGGAATAAGTTCACATGATTATGGAGCCTGAGAAATCCCAAGATCTACAGTCAGCAAGCTGGAAACTCAGGAGACCAATGTATATATATATTTCTGGTCATGGTTCTGCTTCTCTGATTGAAGCCTAAGTGACACGTATTATTATCAACACTGAAGCCTAGACAATGAGAAACCCTCAGGACAGTCTATTCTGTCTTTTTTCCAGAAAATCAATTAGCCTCAGGTCACATAAGACCATAAAAAACTGATTTATCTGCCAATAGGTAATAGTTTTAATTATGTCCATACATGTCAAAAGCCATAATGAGACTGAGGCGTCATTAAGATTCTATGATGATAATATTTCATCAGACAAACAAGGAATGTTCACATCCTACCCTTAGCCTACATACTGCCTTTTCCAAAAAGACAAAGTAACACTTAATGGATTATGGACCTTCATGACTCTACTGAGATGATGCATAGATGGGTGTATATGTGGTACATGGTAAGAGGTGTTGTAAAAGATAATTTGATCTCACCTTCCATAGTGTAAATTCAACAGACCATGCTCAAAATTTAAAATTAACAAGTGCCAACATAAGCACATTAATGAGAAATGCAGAAGTAAATACCCAAAGGAATAACGACAATAATAGAAAGTGGTTGCCTCTAGGGAGAGAAAACATAGTGATGAGGGAGAGAAAACATAGTGATGAGGGAGAGGGGTACAGTATAGTGGTTTTTTTTTTAATATGCCTTATATATGTATGTGTATGGTTCTTTAAAATATGTGTATGTATGTGTATGTTTAAAATTCTAAAATTAATGTAAAAATGTATACACAAAGATTCCCATCATAGAGTTGCTTGTAAAAATAAGAAAATTAACACTGTCTAGATATTCATATTCACAAAATGAACAGCTAATTATTATGCATGTTATATATGGTATATAATGGAATGTACTACAAATGAAATAATCTTTAGAAGGAGTTTTAGATACGTGCTCAAGTTAATATAGAGCAGCAGGCTTCAAAACTGTACAATCGGCATCATCCAAATAGGAGAAAAACTAACTCAAGTAGAAAAAAAATTAAGTGAATAATGGAAATGTCTGGATGTATAAGTGGTGAGGTATAAATGAGTTTGCCTCCTGCTGTCTCCTGATGCTTTTCAAGTGTGTGTTCATGTTTTCCACAATTGTTACAATGAACATAAAAGGGGAAGGGGAAGAACAGGAAAAAGCAGAAAAGAAAGGGGAAGGAGGAGGGAGAGAGGAGTGGATGGGAGAGCAGAGAGGACGGGAGGTGATGGAAGTTGCAGTGACGTCTTGAGCAGGAGCAGGAGCTTGGCTGGTCCCAGCCTGAACCCTACATTCTGCACCCCCTTGTCAATACCCAGAATGGGGATGATGGGTACTCTGTGCCTTTGGGGCTACTTTAAAGACCATCTCAGACCATTCTGAAGAAACTGAGTATTATTTTCTTAAGAAGGGACTGCCCTAATAATGGTATAATTATACATACTCTTCCACGTTCCCTTTTCTACCTTTTAAAGTACAATTTATGAACAAAACGTACCCTTATAAGTTAACGGTTAGATGAGTTTGGCCAAGTGTATATACTTGAGTAAACATCACTACAATCAGGACATAGAGCATTTCCATCACCCAGAAACTCCTTTTGTGTTCCTTTCAGGCAATACAATGCTCCCCTAGGAAATTACTGCAGTTAACATCTATCTCCCAGTTTATGCTGCCTGTTAAAGAACTTTGTACAAAGGTAAATGCAAAGTATGTATTCTTTCTTTACCTGGATTCTTTTGCTCAGTATAATATTTGGGGGATGCATCCATGTTGTTGCATGTATTAATAATAGTTTGTTCTTTTTTATTGCTGATTGGCGTTGCATTAATTGAATGTATCACAATTTGTCCATCTATTCGTGGCTATTTGGATACTTTCCAGTTTGACCTATTATGAGAAAAAAAAAACACTACTATGAAAAATTGTGTACCTGTCCTTTTGTGGACATAGGTCTTCATTTCTTTTCAGCAAATAATTAGAAATGAGATTGTAATGCCATAAGGGTAGATGGACGCTGAACTTTTTAAGAAATTGTCAAACTGCTTTTCAAAGAGGTTATACTCTTTTATATTCCCACCAGAAGTAGATGATTTCCAAGTTGCTCTACATTTTTAAAAACATTTGGTATTGTCAGTCTTAATTTTAGCCATTATACTTAGGTAGATGAAAAGGTATATCTTATGATACTGACTGTGTTTACTTTTTAGCCATTTGTACATCTTCTTCTGTGAAATGTCCATTCAAGGTTTTTGGCGGGGGGGTTGTCAACTTTTACTGGGTTGTTTGTCTTTCTATTGAGAAATTGTGGGGATTTTTTATGTTACAAATACAAACCATTTGTCAGAAATATGCATTGCAAATATTTGCTCCAGACAGTGGCTTGCCATTTTTAAATTGTGTTCTGTAAGAAGCAGAGTTGTGGGTTTTTTTTATTCCTATGAGATTCAGCATGTATATATATATATATATATATATATATACATACATACACACACACACACATATATATATATATTTTTTTAAGTTAGTGCTTTTTCAGTTCTAAGGTATCTTTGTCTACCCCAAGGTTGCAAATATATTATTTTAAGCTTTCCTTTAGGTATACTATTCATTTCAAATTAATTTTTGTATATGGTATGAAGAAAGGATTGAGTTTAATGATTTGTTTTGCTTTTCTCTATGGCTCGCCAGTGGTTTCAGCAGGTTCATTGAAAATATTTTACTTTCTCCACTGAATTACCTTTGTACTTTTATAAAAAATAAATCTGCTTTTTATTAGGGTCCTACAGGCACAGCTTTCTCCCAGAACAGGGGTGGTCAAGAATTTCTACGTTCACCACTTGCAAGAACAAACAAGAAAGAATAAAGCCAAAATCATTTTGAAATCCTACCCCTTTCCTAAGATGTTCCCTGATGACCATTAAGTACTTCATCTAAGAAAGGAAGCATTTCAAAGAAGCAGCTACATAATGTACTAGAGAAATCTAAATCTCATGCATGTCTCAGATCCTCTCTGGTGCAAATCTTGGTGTTTCTAAAAGTTTAGCAGAGGGAAGAAACATTTACTGAGAGTTTATGTTTTGCCAGATACTTAAGCAAGCATTTTAAGAACATTATTTCAATTAATGCTCTTATTGATACTATGAAGTATCTATCTGAATTCCATTACATGGATAAGAAAACTAAGAGCTTGGCACAGTTACTTGGCCAGTTGGTGGTAGAAGCAGGATCTGACTCTGTGTTTGCTTACATCCAAATCCACATTTCTTTCGGATATTTCATGTGTCTGGCCATTCACAGAAGAAATCTGAAGGACATCCCCATTAGGAGACAAGAAAATAGATGGAGAATATTTCCAGTTATTCTTGACCTACAAGATCGATTCTCTTTCAAACTTAAGTTGTTAGAGTTTTCTTCTCTTTTCCAAATTTACCACCTCAATTTTGGTCCTTGAGCTAAGTTTCAAATAATATAGTACCCTGAAAGACACTGGATGGTGAGCAGATCCCATGAATATTCTCAGGGACAGGGCTGGTAGACTCAATTACAAGAGCAAATATAGCTTTTATATATTTTCAATGGAATTTTAAAAATAAATGTATTTACCCTAAAGCAAATTTATTGGATGACAAACGGAGAATTTACTTATAATTACTTCCTTCCCTGTTCATGTGCACATACACCTTAGACACTATTATAGGATTCCCTTGACAGTATTTTATTTTCCCATACAGTAAATAATCATTGTCAGCTGTAAATAATAATAAAGAGACAACATGTGCCGGTTTTATATTGTATAACAGAGTTTCTGTGGTTGCACGAATGTAAAAGAAATACAAAAGGCACACACTTGCCTTAACAATCACAGAAATTAAGGGCGTGCAAGTAAAGTTCTCTTCTGTTAATCTGACAAAATCAGTTATCATTCCTGTATCTTTCTTGCCACATCTTAGAGCGTTGTTAGATTTTATCTGGGGAGTGTTGGATGCAGCCAAACATGTATTTATTAAGGTGCATTTGTGTTTTCAAGTAGACTGAAGCATACAGCAATAAAGCTATTCATATTTGTTACCTCCCTCCCTACGATATTTGCTGGAAATGTGAGGAAAACACACTCTCCTTTTGAAATGATGGCATTGAAGAAATGTAAGCTTGGTGCTGTCATGAGCCTCTTTTTTTTTTTTTTAAGATTTTTATCTATTTTACAGAGAGAAAGAGAGCACAAGCAGGTGGAGCAGTAGAGGGAGAGGGAGAAGCAGCCTCCCCTTTTTTCCAGTCATCCCCAGGAGAATTTTATGCTTGCTAAGAATGGGGATCACTGTGACTTTCTTGGACTTGAGAAACAGAGGGAAGCAAAGTACCACCCTAATTTCAAAGGACTCACTATGGTAACAGGGATAAAGCCAGTTGTTAATAAGTACCTGCTTCTCCTAGGACAGGAAAACTCTTAAACAAGAAAAATTATTTTGGACAATCAAAGGTATTACTACAAAGAAACATTCCATTCTGGAGCTGAAGTCTAGAGGTAAAGTCAGAAGCTGTTTAATGTCCCAACATCAGGCCTGGGAATCTTTTCCAAAATTATTTTCAGGATAATAAAAGAATCTCAGTTTCAATTATAGGCTCAGAACACAGGGGTTATTTTTGGACATCTGTCTCCTCTTTGTTTAAGACAGAGCCACCAGCATGGGTTTGCTCTTGATAATTCACTTAAATATCGGTGAGAATATCCTGTCAGAAACCTTCAAACTCTGTGTGATTGGAAACTCTAGGGAAATTTCCCTTTGGGGGGCCTGACAGCCCTGGAAGTACCAAATAGTGATTTTTCCCCCTTTTTTTCCAAGAATAGATGTGTTGAATAACTGCAGTTTTTTTTTTTATGTAACATATGTATAGTCTCTGAACTCTTCCTAAAATATAAGCTACAATACTCAGAAAAATGTGTGATCTAAGAAATTCCTCCCTTAAAGATTCCCTGTATGAAGAAGCCATGCTTGCCTGACTTGTGTGCTTCTATAAAGGCTGGGGAAATTTCTGCCCTATGGTATCGCAAGTCAGGTAGGGAGTGTTGTGATGAAAGTGCATGTGACCCATGATTTCTGGGAGAGAAAATTAAAAAGATCAGAAGAAAAGAGCATATTCCTGGAAAGTGTCTACCTTTTTGTAATTTTTGGAAAATAAATAAATGATCAAAACTTGGTCCAGAAAAGGAGCCACCTCCTAAAACATCCTGGATGGAGAAGATATGGATAAGATGGGGCATAAGACATTTTTGATAACTTTCAATAATGTAGAATGTGACATTTTGATGCTAGAAAATCCTTAGAGATCATTTATACTTCATTGGTTCCCAAACCTGGCTGATCATACGGATTACCCTAGACTCACTGAATCAGAATTTTCAGGGGCAGGAGCCAGGAATACATATTAATTTTTAAGTCCTCAAATGCATCCAGAATCATTTGGAGAGATGAGGAAATGGACGGATTAAATGATTTGTTGAAAGTTGCCTATCTTGTCAACAGCAAAAGCAGTCCCAGAACCCGAGTCGCAAATTCTCAGAATTGAAAGTATCTTAGAGAGGCTAGCGTAACTATCTAAGAGTGGTCCGTAGAGTACAAAGATTTGTCTGAGGGATCTCAGACTCCAATCCCCAGCTGAAGGCATTCTCAAATGCTGGCTGACATGATGCCTGGAAACACGCATTTGTAACAAGCCTCTTGGCTGGTTCTGCACGTCAGCTCCAGGGCACAATTTAGGAAATTCTGCCCATCAGTTGTCTGAGTCCCTCTTATGATGCTCCCCCTCTTGTTTAAATGCATTACCGTTAGGGGAAGCTTAGTACCAATGTGATACTTTCCCTTTAACGGCCTTTATATTTTTTCCTAGAAACCTGCCCCTGAAACTCTCCCCCACAGGATTTAATTCTGCCTTCCTGGGCCATCCAAAAGGTTGGCTCCCAACACTGTATGTTTGCCTTTTTTGCATTCATACCCTTTCCAAGATTCCTCTTTCTGGGGGAGATTAGGGATTGAAAATTCTAGTCATGTCTTACTGTGTGTCTTCTCTCATGGCCAAAACCTATATATGTATATATATATAAAATCAACAACTGAAGCCACTCTGTCTTGTGGCTCACAGCCATAAGCCTCATGCAAAGCCACTGGGTCTGGGTCTGGGTCTGGGTCTGGAACCAGAAGGGCCTGGGTGCACAGGAACACAGCCAAACCTGTTTCCCAACAATTAACTTTTCTCAGCCACAGTCATTCTCTGGGACAAAGTCAAGGGCAGAGTGACCTCCTTCCTTCTCACAGCGTTCTCAGCCTCAAGGGTGAAAGGGAGCTCAAGTGGGCACCGCTGGGAAAGCAAGTCTGAAAAGACAGACTCGTCAGGTGCCCTGTGGTTGCTGCCTTTTTTCTTCATGGAGCTTAACCGACAGGTCTGCCCAGCTCCCTGTCTCCGCGCAGCACTCTCTTTGTTCCCTGCCTTTCCCACACTCTCTTACTTCTCTCTGTGTTTGTTTGTTGTTTGTTTAGAACAAAGTGCTTTCTTCCATGAAAGGGATGGAAGCAGACACACTTCTCAGGGACGCCAGAGAGGGAGGGAGATGGAGGACTTATTTAAAGTTGAAAATCATTCAAGGGCACGTGCAAAATGCCCTCAAGTGTAGAGGGGAAACTAGAAACTGTGCTTAATTTTTTTTTTAAGTGTTGGAAGTTATTGGAGGCCACAGGCTCATAATAAAGGAACAGGGGAGTAAAGGGAAAGAGGAAGTTCTCAAAACTCAGAGTGAAAAGGACCCCAAAGACACTAGACTAGCTGTATAGATGCGCAGACACTTCCTCAAAAGCACTGCTCCTTCTGTCTGACACCTTCCCCCTTGCCTATCTTCTCCTGGGAGACCCTAAGTGTGGTGATGTGCAATCATAGTACAGACTCTGAAGCTGGATGGGCGGGGACTTGCACATCCCTGCTCTGTCAATCACTAGGCATCTACTTAACTAGTCTACTCCTAAGTCTCATCAGCTGAAGTTGGAGATAATAAAGCCTATCTGTATGAGGATGGGCTAGGTTAGGTTGGGCTAGTCATCTCAAAGGTTCGGGGCCTTTTTGCCACGCAAACTGCATGTCCCACACCAGTCAGCAGGGGGCTCTACCACCCACAATCACTCCCCATTCCTGCAGCCAGGAAGCGTGGGCTCAGTCATTGCCACAGGAGAGGAGGGGTGGGGAGAGTCTGAAGGACTACCCGGGGCTTCACACAGCCTAGGCCTCAAAGTGAACTGTGTTCCTAGCTCTCAGGTGTCATACTCAAATGAACTGGCTTGGGACATGGCACCTTCTCCAATCACAGTTTAAGTCACTGGGTTTGTGGTAATTTGTTACAGCAACAATAGGAAACCAACACACTTCATGATAAGTAATTAATTAGCAGCAGCAGGCACTTAGCAGAGGTGGGAACAAATTTTCATAGAAATCAGTTGATAAGAATTACACTGACAGGGAACGTGGAGTAAATATATGTGCAACAAGCCAAATTTCCTGTAAACTGTAAGAAGTACCTAAAATATATACCAGTAATTTTGATGCAGACCATGTAAAGACAAGAATATGTGCACTTTTTCTGGAAGTGAAAAGCAACTAATAAAAACAGAACTGCGCTGAATATCATTTACAGGTTTTGCACATATTCTGAGGCATAAAACCTCATGGTTAAGAGCATAGGTGCTGAGACCAGAATATTTAGCTCTGTCAGTTGTTCATTCTGTTGACCTTGGGCATAAACACTCAAAGTCTGCATTTCCTCATCCATTAAAAAAAGGTAATAACATCTACCTTATGGAGTGATGAAAATTAAATGGGTTAATTCAACATAAAACACATCACAGTAGCTATATATAAAGAGTTCTAAAATGTCATCTATTTGTATTATATTTTCACTCTTACATTGATAGAATTCTCATTCCAAATGTTGGCACTTTAAGCAAATTATTTTGTTGTCTTCATTAAGACCCAATTAAACAAATGCTCCCAGGACGCTACAGCGTTAGGATTGGATGGACCCAATGGAAGAATCACGGTTCACGTTCAGGTACCACACAGTAGGAAAAGCCAGGTAAGCAACTGTGCTGGCAGAATTTTGTCTTAATGAGGGGTATTTCTGCCTGGGTGAACTACACATTATAGCAGCATCTGGAGCTAATCTCTGCACCCAGCAGGTGTCTGTGGACACCAATGACTCCCATTCCTACCATAAGAGAGAGGAGTGAAGAGTTGAAGTCAACTGAAAAGGAAGGTAGCAGAAACACCCGTGGTTCTTGGCACTACTGAGCCTAAAGAACGGCTGAATTGCTTCCTTATGAGGCAGCACAGATGCTAGGAACTTGCACCTGTTGTCAGGTGTGAAAAAGGGGGGGGGGCTGAGAAACAAGAATATCAAGGGAAAAAGAGACCTGTTCTCAGAAGTCACTTAGACCAAAACTCTACAGTAGGAGAATCAATAACCATTTGGGGTCCAATACTCCTCACCAAACCAGCAGTTTTTCATAGAAAATGTCTTCCTCACTGTTGTGTCCCACATAGTAGACACTCAATAAATATTTATTCAACTGAGTTCTAAGGGTGAAATACTATAAAATATAAAATCATGAAATATGTGGCAGAATAATCTAATCATATGTGATGTATTTTCCCTACTGCAGAAGAATCAGAAGTATATATGTGTCTGTGTGTGTGTGTGTGTGTGTGTGTGTGTGTGTGTGTGTGTATGCATGTATAAATGACCACCATCCCTAGGGAGAAGATATTAGGTTTTGTATCCTGAAATCCAGACACCTCCACAAGAGAATTAAGCTGACTTGTTTTTAAAAGCCCAGGCCTACAGAGACAAAGAGCTAGAGTCTATGCATAGGGTGCAAGATACAGCCCTGAGATATATGAATGGAAGGCACAGCTAAAAGGGAGTGTCCTAAGGCAGATGAAGCGAGTTAGGGCTTTGTGGGAGATTTACAAGGATACCAGAGAGACAGGATCTTTGACCAGGTGGCTTGCAGACGTTGGAAACCCTAATGCTTAGAGCCACAGGGGCAAGAGCTGTGGTTTTGAGGTTGTAGATGAAACTCCCTGGTAGAGTGGAATAGAGAAGAGCGATCAAGACAGCCTCATCAGTGACCATCTCAGCTGGGACTGTGATGGATTAAAGACTCATGGCCCCTCATTTCGGAGTTACCACATAAACCTCAGACTTCTTCTGGGACACTAGGAAAGGAGGACAGCAAAAAGGATGCAGAGACTCATTTAATTTGATTTGGAAAAATAAAAATGTGTCATGCTTCTGTCCATATAGTAGTAGTACAAAATTCATACACCTATGTACAAAAGATAAGACTAAACTGAAATCTCTGTGTAGTGTTATTATAAGTAATATTCATTTATATATATATAAAATATATATATACATATTTCTTTTAAAAATAAAAGTACAAAAAGTCCACATTCCTACCTTTCTACTCTACAGATAATGATAAAAGGATTTTTTTTCCTGCTAACAATGCACCTTGCCTTTCTTTGGAACAAAGTTAAACTTTGTTCCTGGTTCTGGCCCTTAGAAACTAGAGAAGCTGTGATGTTCAGGGAAACCTCTGGCTCCTAAACAGTTTCCATCTTTGAAAAACTCTCAACAAGGGTCTGTTCCAGCACAGATAATGATGCTGTTAGACATTGAGGGAGTACAAAGTTCTCCAAGAAAAAAACAAACAGTTCTTCCCTCCACTGGCAACATCACGTCACTAAAATTGCTAAAATTAGAAATGTCTTTGTGAGAATCTATAAAAGTGTTGTGTGTGTGTGTGTGTCTGTGTGTTTTAATATGTATCATTTCCAGTGTTCTTTATTTCTTTATGAAAATTCAGATTTCCATTTTGGTAAGATTTTCCTTTGGCTCAAAAGAGTTCCTATGAGAGGAACATTCTCTTACATTGCCACCGTACAAGTCTCAAAATCAGGATATCACCACTGATATATTATGACCATCTAATCCTCAGACCCCATTCAAGCCTGCTGTCCTAATAAATTCCTTTCTAGCAAAAGGATGTGGCTGCAGAATCATGTTGTTGTCATGGCTCTTTCATCTCCTTCACTCTGGAACAGCTTCTCAGCCTTTCCTTGTCAATGGCACTGTTGAAGATAAGAGGCCAGTTTTGTTTCTGCTTTGGGTGTTTTGTTTTGTTTTGTTTTGTTTTGTTTTGTTTTGTTTTGTTTTGTTTGGGGGGGGGTTGTGGTAAAAATGCATAACATCAAATTCACCATAGGTTCTAAAACTGAAATCTCCTTGATTTGAGGTATCATCTTATTCCTATATCCCTCATGCCTAACAAGGTACCTGGAATATGATGTGTTATTAATTGTTGAGTGAACGGATGATACAAACCATTGAAGGTTAGTTAATGGGCACAGGTTAAGAAATTGTTCTGTCTTCTAGATTAGTTCTTTTATTCATCCCTCAGAACATACTCTCTGACCACCTGATCTATGCTGACTCTAATGGTAAAATGATTCTTAATGGGGGGGGCAGCTAGAAGCAAATCATAACAAAGCTATAGCTAAGGGCTGCAGGAGATATGCAGGGGAGAGCTTAGGACCAAATAAACTGCTAGCCAGTGGGGTAGGAAGTGATTCACTCTGCCTAATGGAATTTGGAATAGTGTCCTAGATCAAGGAGGTAGCAGTTGACATGATTCTTGTGGGATTAGTACGTTTTTGAAACCAACAGGGAGCACAGAGCATGTGAAAAGCAGTTTCTTCCTGTATTATCTAGCACAACCCTAAGCTTCCAATTGTAACTCAATATTTCTGACTGACGAATAAGAGTAAAATGACTAACCAGTAACTTGGATAAAAATGAAGTGAATCCCAACATTTGTCTATTCCACCCTGATGCAGCTAATTCGAGGACCTCTGCAGATCTCCTTCTGCATGAGGACATAGCTCATGCACATCCTTGTAAAGCATAAAGGCTGCCTCTCACATATTGCCTTGGTCTTAACATTTTTGGTTTCATTTAATTACACTGTAATCTCCCAAGCTGAGCTTTCTTTGTAATGATCAGATAGTCTGCAACAATGCTTGAAAAGACTTGTTGCCTTAAGAGTAGATTTGATTTTATTGATTTTCTTATAATGTTTGTAATTGTTCCACTTTGTTGGAGCTTTTTTCTTTCCTTTCTTTTGTGTTTCCTAATTGCTTTATCTTTAACCAAAAAGATCTGTTTGTGGCTTGTTGATCTTTACCTTCATTAAGAATGTATGTTGCAAGACAGGCGTGGTAAAGAAAGGCAAAACTCTATTATCAAAAATTTCATTATGTCCTCTGATATATGTTTTCTTTCATAAAAACACTACAAGATGTCTTTGTCCTTTACTTCATGAATAATCGTACTCTTTGGAGGGCGGAAAATCTTTTATGTTCAGCACTTGGATTCTGATGTTGTGTTACTAGTGTTTGGAATAAAACATTTTAACTTGGTTATTTGATCCTCTTTGTCCTTCTTAATGCCTCTGCATTATCATCTGTGTTTTAACAAATCAAATGAGTAGCCATCCAAGGTCAATACAAAAACCCTGAGGTAGAGCATTGCTTCCTATGCATGCATTCATTCAACAAACACTTATTGAACACAAACAAAATGCCAAGTAGGTTGTCAATTACTGGGGATAACGAGAACAAAACACAAGTGTCCTGATGCTACAGCTGGGTGAAATTGCAGAGGGGAATGAGGTCCAACAAAGCCTCCAGTTATGATGGTACACAGCATTTAGGTTCCAACGAGGGACTCCAGAATCACACAAGTTCGAGTTCAAGTCTTGGTTTTGCCATAAAGGGAGTGACCTCAGGCAAATCACCTGATCTATTTGAGTTTCAATTCTCCTATTTATAAAATGTGGAAATAGAAGTACCTCCCTCAAGATTTTTGTTAACAGTAAGTGAAATACTGCAGGTAAAATGCTAATCAGAATGTCAGGTACAGAGTAAGTGCTCAATGCTTTTTAACTCTAAGATGTACTCAGATCACGCCTCATTTACATTAACCTACTAGGTTAAAAACATAGAAGATTCTCAATAAATGTTTGCTGACTATAGTCAGTCCAAATATTCTACCCCCAATACAATCAGATGATGTGACATCACATGTTAAATTGAGGATTTCCACCCTAATTTGGGGAAGTTAAATGGGTATTCGGGGTAAGTGGGTGGGGGCGTGAGTGCGTAACTTGTGTACTGCAGTCCAAATCTCTCACATTAACACCAGCCTCAAGTTATTTCTATTCATATAAAGTTAAGATGATGGTCAACAAGCAGTCTGCAAATCTGCTTATATTCCACAGTTCTAATTTCTGGCTAAAAAAATATAATATGAAAGCTGAATCAGAATATACTTCTTGGTGCATCCAACTGCATCTTCCATTATTCAGGCCCAGCTTCAGTCCTTGTCCTTACAGTAAAATGGGTATACCTTTAGAGATAGGATACAAAGTACACAGGGTGCTGGTCCTCCAGGCATCACCTCCACGATGGAAGGAACCATAAAAATAATAACTTCAGGAGAAAGGAGAATCATACAAATCCATAATGAAAATTCTCAAAAATTACAACATCTTAAAAACAATCATTTGGAAAAAACTAAGCCAACAGTCTTGAGGAAGAAGAGTAACCAGTTCCAACAAACAATCAATAACTAATTATCGAGCACTTTCTAAGCATTCAGCATTTTCCAAAAGCTTATCTAAGAATAACCTTGGAAATTCTCTGCCCATATGGGTAATGACCTGAACAGATAACAGGTATAAACTGGAATAAACTGAACTCTGCTGAACCCATAAAATCAAATTATCAAAACAAAATATAGCTAATGTTACACAGCAATAAGACTTCAGTGTAAGACACAGAAAAGTGTTATGGACAAAATCTCTATGGAGGTTTAGAATAAATTTGTTTAAGGCAATGTGCTTAAGGCAGATCCTGTCAAAAACAGCACATAAAAAATGTAGGTACTGACTGTGGTTTATAGAATTCTCCTTTTCTGAAGGTTGGTATTTACCATCATCCTGATAAATGCTTCTTTACAGTCTATTCATTCCTTTTTGGCCCATATCCCCCACCTCTAGTATTTATTGCATAAAGGAATGTTTCCCAGACTATTCAGAGATAAATTTCTTCATTGATGGAGGGTTTTCACACTGCCTGTTATGTGCCTATCTAGACTCAAGCCAACAATTTATTACCAGTTGAAAAAGGAGGCAATGAGGTAAAAGACTGAATTGTTTTTATGTCTGTGTCTATATTTCTTAAAGAGCAAGAACCCTTATAAAAGAAATTCATCCTGGAACCACATGAACCACCATTCATTTGGAGTAAAGTGAGCTTGTTATAAAATATTGAAAACAGAATCAAATTCTATGAGGCTGTCACTATGTTTTACTACCAGGAGCTATTAAAATATTCACCCAGTTACCTTCTGCCTCATACCAACTAAAATAATACTGTGAGCCTCCAAATAAGAACTCCACAGATACTGGCTAGAATCAACACATAGCATTAGAACACAGGCCCTCACATCACTCTCATTTAGGGAAAGTCCCTTCTACTGCATGTGATATGTGCAGTTTTATTAGCCTTGAAGTATATAGCATGGTACAGGAAAAAGAGTATTAGAATGAGTCACACAATCTCCGTTGTAGTCCCAGGTCCCTCACTAACTACTTTGTTAATTTGGACAAGTCATTTAACTTCTCTTCTCATTTTCCTAATGTAAATAATAAGAGGGTAGATGAAATAGCCTCCAAGATCCTTTTATGTAGGTTCCACATTATTTGAGTCTAGATTTAGTACCAATGCAAATGTCCAGCCCCAGCCTACCTCTCCACACCACATCCACTATTGAGTACTGTACGTCAGGGGCTGCCTACATGTGTGCTTCAGTGAGCATCTTCCAAAGCAAGACATATCAACTGAGTAACATCCATTTGAGAACATGAAGTTTTAACTATGACAAAATGTGACTTTACCAATAGCCATTTAAATTCAGCCGAATGAACAGTTATCATAGGGCTATTCTCCAACTGCTGGATAAAATAACCAGACCTTTGGCAAAAATAAAGAGATTTTTCTTTTCTTCCCATCTTTAATGTAATTGTTGAGATGTAATCACTATCCTGAATCTCAAAGCACAGAGTCTGATATGATGAGCACTACCAAACCATGGTAAGAGTATTTAAGTATCAATTAGATTTTTGTGCCAAACAAATCAACAGACTAGCTTATCAATAGATAAATATGTTTGTCCTTGACTCAGAGAGAAAAGGCAAGGAAAGGCAAAGCAAGGAAAGAGAATACATCATTTTTCAAGGTACTGTTACTGTAACTCTTACTGTTCTAGCCTGTATCATCCCTGGCCCTTTCCATTTTCTGAGAGATCCATTCACAAGCACTAGATGGTTTTGTCTGACACTAAACCATCAGATGATTATAGTCCATTCTGATTGTATATTCCTGCAATAAGACATATGTGGCCCCAACACAAGCCCTGAGGAAGAGGCAGAGTGTCCTCATAAACACTCTCTTCAGGGAAGAGACAACTCATGCACATTATATGACCATGGGGATGTCTACAAACCTCATAAGGCCCCCTCCCATAGGTCTAAGAATAAGGATATCATTGCAGCAATAGTTCCTGGTACACTGAGATCTGTAAGAAGGCATACAAAAGACTTTGGATTCTCTGGCTCCGTGGCTGAAAGTAATTTTATCAATTTAAAATTATTATCTAGTTTCATTGAAGTGTAATGGACAAGCCACAAAATTGACTGACTCTAAGTACACAGATTGGTAAGTACTGACAAATGTATACCATAGAGCAACGACCACCGCGGTCAGTTTGGGACACTTCCATTACCCCAAAGGTTCCTTTTTAAAAGTCCCTTTGCAGACAATCCCCACCTTCCAACCCCAGAAAACCTAGGATCCACTGTCACTATGGTTTTGTTCTTTCTAGAATTTCCTATAAATGGAGTCATCATATAGTATTTAACTTTATATCCACCTTCTTTCATGTAGCATGTTTTTGAGATTAATCCATATTATTAGTATTAATATTTTAATCTCTTTCATCACTACACAATTTCATACTATGGCTATGCCAAAATTTATTTATCTATTTGCCAACAGATGGACACCTGATCTATTTCCAATTTGGGGCTCTTATGAATAATGCTGCTCTGAACAATATTGTAAAATTCTGTATGCAGACATATGTTTTCATTTCTCATGAGTAGATGTCAAAAAAAAAGTGTCTGGGTCATTTGGTAAGTGTACATTTAACTTTGTAAAAACTGTTAAACTGCTTTCCAAAGTGGCCATAGTGTTCTTCATTCCCACCAACAGTAAGGATATGAAAGTTCCAGTCATTCCACACCCTTGACAAGATTCATGATTTTCAGTCCTCTTAATTTCCGTTTTTCTAGTGGGTGTGTGATGCGATCAGACTGCAGTTTTAGTCTGCATTTCCTAGTGACCAATTATGTTGAGCATCTTTGCATGCGCTTCTTGTTAAGTGCATTCCTTTTGAATGTGTGTGAAGTGTCTGTTCACATCTTCTGCTCATCTTTAAAATGGGGCTATATGACTTATTATTGAGCAATAGGATTTCTCTATATATCCTTGATACAATTTCCTGGTCAGATTGTTTTCGGCAAATGTCCTCCAAATTTGTGGCTTGCTATTTCATTTTCTTAACAGTAGTTTTCAACAAGCAAGTTTTAATTTTGATGAATCTATTTCATCTTTTTTTTTATTCCTTCTAGGATTTGTGCTTTTTGTGTCCAAACTAAGAAACCTTTGCCTAACTCAGGGTAAAAAAAAAAAAGATTTTATCCTGTTTTCTTCTAGAATTGTTATGGTTTCAACTTTTATGTTTAATCTATGGCCCATTTTTAATTTTTCTGTAAGGTGTGATAAAAGGATTGAAGTTCGTTTCTTTCCATGTGGATATCCAGTTATTATTTCAGTTCTATTTATTAAAAATATGATTCTTTCAATACCAAATTACCTCTGCACCTATAATTAAGAGTTTGACTCCATTTTGGAGGTTTAACTGCCGACATCTTTCAAACCACACTTGACTCTTCCCACTCCGCCCCACAGCTGGGCAGGTACCAGCAGGAAATTCAGACCTTCCAAAGCTCCAGCCAGCATGCAGATACTTTTTCCAAGGCAACCCCCAGCCACTATAAAGTTCCAAGAGCTCTCTGGACCTCACTCAAACCAGCCTGGACCTACTTGTGCCTGGCCGGCTCTTCCCAGGAGTCCCTTGTGTAACTAATGGCTTTTTCCTCAAATCCTCTTAGCACGTGTAGTGTCATCATATCCCATCTATTAATTGGGAGGTAGTCCATTCACCTTCTGTCATGTCACAAAACATCTTTCTCAGAAATCAATGGACTATAGGAATATAGGTCCATTTCTTAATTCTCAATTCTGTTTCACTGATCTATGTGTCTATTCTTCCATCAAAACCATATGGTCTTGAGAGTATAGCTTCATAATTCATTTTAAAATCACATAGCATAAGTCCCCCAACTTTCTTTTTTTCAAAGTTGTTTTTTGTATTCTAGGTGTTTTGAAATTTCATATAAATTTTGGGATCAATATGTCAAGTCATTAAAAAAATCACTGGGATTGTGATATAGACTGTATTAAATCTAGAGACAAATTTTAGGGAAATTGCTATTAATAACACTGATGTTTTTCAAACCAAGATCATGTAATTCTCCATCTGTTTAGATCTTTAATTTATCTCAGCAAAATCTTATAGTTTGAAGTGATAAGCTCTCACACATCAGAATTTATTCCTAAGTATTTTTTGTTTGATGCAATTTTCAAATTTTTGGTTGCTAGCATCTACAAATAAAATACATTTTTGCATATTAATCTAGTATCCTGTGACCTTGCTAAATCCATTTATCAGTTCTATTCCTGAAGGTTTTTGAAAAATTTGACCTTGTCATCTTGAAGAAAGGCGTATTTACTTTTTCCTTTCCCATATGTGTGCCTCTTTTTCCCCTTTCTTTATTGTACTGACATGGTTTCTCGGACAATGTTAAATAATAGAGGTGAGAGTGAATCTCCTTCTCCTGTTCCTGATATTAGGTAGGAAGCAGTCAGTCTTACATCCTTAGGCAGAGTAGACTTATTGCATTCTTTGCCCCGTTCTTCACTTTTCCCTCTATCTACAACCTTTCCAACATAATCTTACAGTATCCTACCGCTCTAATTCTGGACCTAACCATGTGACTTTTCTTAAATCATATTTATTTAAATCCCATTGGTCAAGGTGAGGTTGGAAAAAGTATTTATACATTTCCATTTACTCTCTTGCCCCTCCTATTATTTCAATAAAAGCATGTCTCAGCCTCCTAGAAATGAAGGACATGTGGAACAGAACCAGGTTGACCCGAGCATCCTCGCCCCATCTATTGTACCCCATCATCCAGTGACCTTCAGACACATGAGCAAGCCCAGCCCAAAAGAGCCAAACCACCCAGTCAAGCTCCATTTGACTTCAGGTTTCTGAGCAAGCCCATCTGAGATTACCTGAGCCGTGTCAGAGCAGCTAAAGCTTGCAAACACATTTATTCTGCCACTGAAATTTTACATTTGTTTGTTATGCAGCATGACTGTGCCTCTAGTTAACTGATACAGTGGATTAGAATCAGCTTGTGCCAAGTCCATTTGATTTAATCTAAGAATACCCATAGTCTTCTGAATTTCTTCCATATTCTCAAAGCATCAAACTCAGCCCTGTTCTTTCAGCAAATGTTTCAGGGGAAAGGGCATGAACTATTAACATCTCAGTTTCAATGAATTTTTCATATTCAGAAGCTTCCTGCAATAATATGTACAGTGTTCCTGAAAACAGCATTTCTGTGTTAGGGCACAGAGGAGGGAATACACAGCATAGCTGGGGAGAACCAGGATTTGATAATATCAAATAAATTGGGGCATTGTTACATGCCAAGAGCGCTAGTCACCTGCCACATTTCTTCCTCCAGCTCCAAAAGCAGCCCCTCTTCCTTGTGCTCCATCATGAGAGGAGTTTTGGCAATAGAAATGCAACATTCCTCTTGCAATTTCAATTTCACAGTTGAATAAGGAACAAGCATGAGCAGAGAGTAGCCTAAGAAAGGCATGACAAGCATGGCAGATGGGGGAGCCTAGTCATTCATTCTGCATCCTTCCTCCTTTCCCTAGCCCTTTCACTGTGTACAACAAAAAAACTGAAAGTGGGCTTCAAGTCCTGATGAGGTACCAGATACAGCCTTTAACTTCCCCAAATGACTAGATTCCAATCAGGCAGAAACATGGGGTTGGTGTCCTTCCATTAATCTCTGATTGTGCTTCTGCTTTAAGGTTTATTTAAAGAAAAAGTGTCTTCCCCAGGTCTGTGCCACTGGAGGAGAAGGGAAGAGAGGACAGTGAAAGTGACATCTGTCGGCTAGCAGTAATTAAGCAGAGATGTGTCCAGTTTCAGTGCTCTAAATGGTCCTGTTAAAGCGTTGATGAGCAGTGAAATGTCTGATTAAATTTTAAGCATGGATAAATGGGCCAGCCCCACCATAGGATAAGGCTAATGGAGTAGTAGACTGAACAAATTAAACGAACAACGTGTCAGTGCTAGGGAAGGGACAAGCTGGCACAAATATGCCTCCTCTAGAGTCTAAACATAGCCTCCTCTGCGTGATCACAAAGAAGAGATCTTCCGCAAGGACCCCCTGGCTTCAGAGTATGTCAGTGTAGTGGAAAATGCATTAAGTTAAATATTAGGGGACAAGAGTTCCAGATCTGACTCTGACGCCATCTAAATGACCTCAGGCAAATCATATCTCTTCTCTGGGCCTCAGTTTTCTCATATGTAAAATAGGGCGTTAGTTCACAGATAGTCTTAAAGCTCTAAGAAGCTAGGATTTAAATTTCTTAAGTGATCCACATCTTTTGTAGAATACTTCAAAGCTTTAAATACCATGGCAATCACTAGAGGGACAAGGTGGAGACATATTTTTTGTGACCTCAGGACTTCATTCCATCATTGAACCACAGCAGGTTTTCTCTCATCTGTTTTAAGTTTGGGGTTCCATGCACATTTTTTGTAACAGGCAAAGATTCTGATAAACGAATTAAAAATCACTATATTATTTTTTCTGATTTTCTGCTCACACATTTTAAGGGAACAGGCAAATCTGAAAAGGACACAGGGAATAGAATAGAATAGAATAGAATAGAATAGAATAGAATAGAATAGAATAGAATAGAATAGAATAGAATAGAATAGAATAGAATAGAATAGAATAGAATAGAATAGAATAGAATAGAATAGAATAGAATAGAATAGAATAGAATAGAATAGAATAGAATAGAATAGAATAGAATAGAATAGAATAGAATAGAATAGAATAGAATAGAATAGAATAGAATAGAATAGAATAGAATAGAATAGAATAGAATAGAATAGAATAGAATAGAATAGAATAGAATAGAATAGAATAGAATAGAATAGAATAGAATAGAATAGAATAGAATAGAATAGAATAGAATAGAATAGAATAGAATAGAATAGAATAGAATAGAATAGTGAATTGCGCACTGACGGCATCTTGGAAAGCAATCCATTTCCTCTATCACTGAGTCAGGAAGACCAGAAGCAGAGTGTCTCACGGCTTCTAATGACATGACTTCAGAATTTGCAAAGGCACATGAGATGTCATTATGTACAAGAAATTCTGAAGATGCTTGTTTTCACTCTCACTGATCAGAAAAGCACTCAGATATCCAATGGAGGAGTAAAATAATTACAAAGGTCTAGAACTCAACAGGACCCTAAAGATCACCAAATCTGGATCTTGTATTTGGTGTTTCTCTCACTCTCTTATTATCTGCAGTTATGATTTCACACCTTCTCCATTCTCTTACATTTTTCACCTCTTTCTATCCTTTCATATGAATGACTTTACCTTATACTTCATGAGAAAGCAGAAATTATTAACCACGAACTTCCCAGGTCTCACTACAAACATGTCAGCATCTTCACCTTTCCTTCTGTTTTTAACAAAAGAAGTCCCCCAAACCTCCTATCTGAAGCCTTGGTTTCCCTTTTCCCTTGACTCTTCCAGTAATGTCAATTCTTAAATTATTCTCTTTTTTATATCTTGTCTTTCTCCCTATGGAATCATTCCCATCAGCAATAAACATTCTCTACTATTTCTTGTTATTTAAAAAACTATCCATTGGGTCAGCCCATACTGCCCCCTACTAGGTACTGATATTTCTGTTAATCTTCTTAAAAAACTGTGCACATGACTACATACATACATACATACACACACACACACACACACACACACAGCCACTACTTCAATTACCATTCACACAACATGTGGATGGATGGATGGACAGATGGATGGATGAATGGACAGATGTATTCTACTGCTCCTCTCTTACAATGGCATTCCCCTCATTTTTTTTTAAGTCAAACTTTGCTTTGAGAAGGATTCCTATCGTTAAAGCAAAAAATCCAAGAGAAAGAAACCACTGTTCGTATGTTTTCAAAGCTGACATTTTTAGAGTATATAAACATACAATTAGTTTTGAAGGGCAGAATTGGTCAGGAAAGAAATTGAATTTTCAAATTCCAGAAAATATCTCTATAGAAAATAAAGCTTTTGGTCTGAAAATGAAGTCTTATGAGGAACCGTGGATTAGAGAGATGGAAGGAATAGGATAGCGATGGGAGCAAGGGAGCAGGTAAAACAGTGAACACATGTGTTCCAGCCCTCCATTTCAAGTCAAAACCATAGATAAATAATGCTGTTCAAAATAGCCATAAAATTTGGATACAGAGCAGATTAGAGCTTCTTTCTTACTTCTCTGGCCACAGATTGGGAAAATTTCAGTTTCTTTTAAAGAAGTACTGGGTTCAATAAGCTGCTATCTAGGTAGTAGGCTAACAGATAGCTAAGGGATAATTCTAAGAGAAATGATCAAAGAGAGTGCCACTAAGAGTCTCCCTTACCATCCATGGGCATGGATGGTATCTAGAAATTCCTATGCACTCTCATTGGAGGAAGCCAAAGGTGGCTGAGTCAAGTGTAGGGGTCTATCACAGAACTATCTTAGGAAGTCATGAAGCATCCAATAGTGGAAGTTGAAAGGTGGTAACTGTAACCATGCATAAGACAGAAGGTGTTGCCAAGCTCTGGACTATCTGCTATGCCAGCCAGAGATGGGGTCAAGGGGAGAGGTATGGGCCCTGACAATGCCATGACAAAAGACTTGCTGCTTCATTAGTAGCAGGCCTCAACACCAGATGCCATGGATGCCCAATGACCAGATAGATTAAAGGACATCTCCATGAAATCTACCAAGGATTCCCAGGAGAGTGTAATAAATTGTACATGATTTGCTGACCCTTTCCCACATTTGGTCATGAGAATACACATCTGCATCTACACTAAACCAGCAACTTGTCTAGAAGAAAAGTAAATTTATGTTGGAGGGTTGAAAATGCAATAGGCATCTCTATTGTGCTCCATTCTCACATAGCCAACTACTAACGTGACATCTTTACTTATATGTCCCAAAGGCATCTCAACTTATCATATCCAAAAACAAATTCTTGACTTTCCCTTCCTGCTCTGCTCTTTCTTCAGATTTCATCTTCTCGTTAAACGACAAATGGCACTTCGTGAGCTCATCTATTCATACACTTGGGAGACACTCTTGAGACTTCCTTTATTCTCATTCTTAGAAATCTCACAAGTGAATCTACTGCTCTCTGTTTTCTACTGCCTCCTCTCTGATCCAAGCCAACATCATCTCTTGTCTGGTTTATTATCCTTAACAATGAACTCAGGGAGTTTTAGTCTATTTAAATATGGGATTTCCAGATATGCACGGTGGAATTTAAAAAATGCATTCACTGCTTCTCTCTCATCAAGCCCATCTTAACTGAGAAATGAAAGAAAAGATGAATGACTACAAAATCATACACTTCTACATGATGGAAATACGTTGGAAAAGCAAGCAGATCACAAAGAGCCAATTAGTCAGTGCCAGCAGAGAAGAATGCTGATGAGAAATCAATCAATTCAGCAATTTGTACTATTAACACCCCTGAGAAGCTCATGAGTAACAGGTAGCGGTAGTGGAATGCTGGTAAGTTTTAGCAACTGCCTCTCCTATAAAAACAAACAAACAAACGAAAGCACTGACTTGCACCATTTGCTGATTTCCATGATGCAAATATTCTGTGGTCAATTTCAAGTTACTAATGTAATGTCACTGAATGCAGAATTGAAAGGAAATGTACACAGGGTGCTTGGGTGGCTCAGCTGGAAGAGCATGTGACTCTTGATCTTAGAGCTGTGAGTTTGAGCCCCATGTTGGGCGCAGAGGTTACTTAAAATTAAATAAATAAACTTAAAAAAAAAAAAGAAATGTACATCATCTGTTAATACAGATGACACAATCCCTAAATGATATCCATGGAGCACAAAATGTATGGGTTATGTATTTTTTCCCAGGGAGATCCTCAGATATTTGCTCTAGCAAGATGAAAGGGGATCATGAAAACAGTGACTCTATCTCAGGTTAGAAGTGATAGGAAGTCCTAAGAGCTGTGCAGTAGATCTAAACACCGAGTCCAGAATAAAGCAGGAAGTAGGAGAACCCTAGGAAGTAGTGCTTGAAGAAAAAATAAAAAGGAACCAACATATTCCAGTGCTTAATAGAAATTCTACAGCTTGGGGAAAAAACTGGGTATGTGATAAAAGAGCTAGTGATAGAGACAGAAAATTAATAGTGAATGAATGAAAAACTAATTAATACCAGGTAACATGAATAGCTATGCACAAAAAAAGAAATGTAATCAGTGAACAATACTTATTTAGTAATAATAATAGTGTAAACAATGAGCAGTTATTTCAACTATGTGTGATATTACCATATTAGGTAGAAAGCATTGGGGATGGTGGTGATGCCAGTATCATCCTCCATAGTTGAAACACAATATATAATATCTAAAAGTGAAAATAATGAAGAAGGAACAAAGAAGTAATGGACAGATTGCCTCTCAAAGGATAAAAGAAGAGACAGAGGTTGCTACTTTTCTCTTGTGGAAGCTTTGTCAACAGTGTGTGTGATGCTAGGATTAAGAACATGGGGTTAAGAGCATGGGGTCTGGCACCAAACTGCTTGAATTTAATTTATCACTCTGACCTTAATAGCTATATGACCTGGGTGAATTAAATACTCTCAGCTTCAGTTTCTTTAACTTTATAATGGGAATAGCAAGACTACACATTCCATAAAAGTAAATGTGAGGATTAAATGAGATAATATATGTAAGATGCCCAGAACAATATTTAGTACATGTAAAGAATCAACAAATATTAACTTTTATGATTACTACTTGGTGTTTTAAAATTACGTAGATGAAGTACTTTTATAAATGTAAAAAAAATTTTAAAGTAATACATGTAATGGGTTGTAAGGCTTCCAACGAAGTAAGCTCTACAGAACAAAGTTTATGCATGGTAGGGTCTCATCTGAGATGATAGTTTGGATTGGGGGGGGAGATCATGAGAAAAACTATAAATATGCAGGGTTTTGTTTCTTGGGAGGGAAATGGGAAACTCTGTAAGTAAACCCAAAGATATTCTCAGTGGAAAAGTTTAAGACCCTAAACCATTCCTCTTCCCAAGATTCAAAGTCATTAAAATTTATCTAAGTCTGCTGACTTGACCATGATCTAAACCCAAAACCACAGAAGGGCAGCCCATCTCCAAATATGAATAATCAGTATGAAGGAAGAAGATGGTCCTGGGAGCAGGTTGGTACTAGCAGGCAGAAGAGAGTAATAGTTCTGGCTTCATGAGGAGTCAGACATCAGAACAGTCCTGAGGAAGCCATCCTACTTACCAACTTCTACTCTCCAGGAATGGTGCTGTTAGTTCATCCGATCAGCTTTATCACTGAGAATCCATGAAAATTTTCGAATGGGGCACACTTGACTGAGTGTGACAAGAGAAAGACTTTCTCTTGTGCCTTAAATTATCAATAAGGCATAGGCAGTGTTAGTAGTAAAGGGAGGGGGGGCGCCTGGGTAGCGCAGTCGTTAAGCGTCTGCCTTCGGCTCAGGGCGTGATCCTGGCGTTCCGGGATCGAGTCCCACATCGGGCTCCTCCGCTGGGAGCCGCTAATCTTTAAAAAAAAAAAAAAGTAAAGGGAGGAAGAGGCTCAGATTCCGGAACTTTGCTTTAGACATGACAGGTGACAACATCAATTAGAGACATGTCTTCTGGGGCCTGTGATAGAACCTCTGCTGGGACCCCACATGTCTGGATTTGATAACATAAATAAAGACATGGGATGTTATTCTCAAGGTGTCAGTTGCATGGAATAGTTGAAGAGGTCTCTAGTCTCAAGATTATATCAGAGACTAGGAAACAATAATGGTTCTTTGCACATGAGTAAGCCTCTGAAAGACTTGTTAATAGAAAATTCTGAAAACGGAATTCATGGAAAGAACTAGATTGTGTTAACTAAGTATGTGGGCTTTGAGTTTTTTGTTTGGGACACTACCCTGAGACAGTATCCTAACTGCAAACATTAAGACAGAACAACCTATTTCCATATACTTATCCCTGTTGTGAAAAAAAAAAACAAATCAGGTGGCTCCTGATCGCATCCTAGGTCCTGCCCTACTTGTTGTAAGTAGAGAAGCTTGAGCTGTGGATTTATTTTTTCACCATTTTGTTGTTGTTGTTGTTGTTGTTGTTGTTGTTGTTGTTGTTGTTACCTGGCTTGGTGATGCGTCTGGACTAGTGCATCCCACCCTAGGGATTTCAATTCCCCATTTGCAAAGGAAAGATAATGAATAGCTGTCCCTTTCTACCTCACAAGAACACTGAAAGAAACAAGGAGTACATTACATCAAGCAGCATAAATAGCTACAATTTCCCAAGCATTTATTAGGAATTCAGCACTGTGCTAAATATTTCATATATACTATCCCACTTCATTCATTCTTTGCAAAACCCTGTGAAAGAGATATTATTCTCTCCAGGTCAGAGATACCAAGGCTCAGAGAGGGTATATAATTTCCTCAGAGACCAGCCATAGGATTCAAGGCTACCCCTCTCTGAATCCAAAGACAACACCGAAATCCCATCCTCCTGGAGTTTCCAGGGGATGAAAACCACATAAATCCAACATTGCATTTATTTTTACCTTTCAATGTGTTAAAACACTGTTCCTGTTCAGGATCCTCTGATTCTCCTGGATCCCACCCACAAGAAAAACTTAGCCACAGGTATTACCTCTGTGAAATGTCAACCTTTGACATAATTAGAAATCTTTAAATCAATTTCTAAAAATGTGTGAGATATCTAACCCCTGAAAGTTTGGAATTTTGATATAAGAAAAATATTTACCCAAATACAACTACCCTTACACAGTTATTTATATGGGCTTTTATTCATATGCATATGGTTATATGCATAACATATACATGTAATATACATGTAATAACTTTACTAGGTAGTCTTATTATTATTTTTTTAATGGCTTTATAATATTGCTTTGGACTGTCATTCCAGAAGTTATTTAGCCAACTCCATAATGAAAGGTATTTTACTTATTTCAAACTGTTCACTATTATAACTAATTCTGTAATAAACATCTTCTCATGCATATATTCTAAATACATTTTCAGTTATATGTTTGGCATGCTAAACATTTTCAACTTATTGTAATGCAAAAGTGAATTTATAATCGACAAAATGTTCATTTTCTCACCAATATACAAAAATACTCTTTCTTTTTTAATCAGTCAGCATTTGTGTATTAATACCTATTATAATAAGGTCCTGATTATATTTTCATGGTGTCAGATACTATACTATGAACTTAGCATATATTCAATTTGCCTATATAAATAGCCCCATTTCACCAATACCCTATAAGCAAATATCCTCAGGGCTATCCTAATCATGAATTATCATGCAAATCACCCCCCCCCAAAAAAAAAAGGATAAAAAGAGAAGCATAACTATCAGGCCTATCATCCAATCTTCTTTATGTACTTAGAGTTTAATGAGCCACTAGGCACATGGGCTGGTACTCACATCCATGGTTAGAGCAAAACACATTCACAGCATGTGCTATGAATAAACTGATTTCTAGGTCCCATCTTTACATCTCTGTTTTCCGCTATTTGGTCAGGGATCCTGGGCACCTGTGCTAGAAGCTGTGCTACCCCTCTGTGGTGACAAGCAGTACCCTGGGTAACAAATGAGCCTATTACTGCTTTACAGTAGAGGAGACAGGTTAATCCTTTGTCACATCCCTGCGCATGGTGTCTCTTCCTTGTTCCAATTACCCAGGAAGTGATGGCACTTTCTCATCCACAGCCTTTCAACACCTGCTGACATGTATTTAGGACATGGCTGGGTCAGTGAGTCTTAAACACACTGTGTTCAGAAATTCTCATGGAAAATAAAAGAAACAAAGGCACATAAGAGACTGAGACCCAATACTTTCTAGACTCAGATGACACCCATTTAAAAACCAGAGGAAGAACTAACACAAGTGGAGATTCTTTTTCAATCAAAGTATGTATTTAAATCTAGAAATAAAATAATTACTGAAATAGAACTGGTTATTGAACATAGAATACCACCATTAGCCAACATCTTGGAAGCTGATTTCCTAGGAATCGTAGCAACTTGCCGAAGCTAGTTTGTGGCACAATCCCTATGGAAGATACGCCCTGAAACATCATTTGCCTTTTTTCATCATTAGCAATTCAGATTTCCTCATTTTAAAAAGCTTTTTATTCATTCAACAAATAACTTTTGAGTGTCTTCCATAAAGTTACTACACTAGGCACTAGGGATTCGGCCAAGGTTGAAATGTAACGATGCTGGGAATGTAAAATCAAAAGTCATGGTTTGGCAAGGAGACAGGTTTACAGACTGGTAATTAAAATGCAGTGTGATAAGCAGAATCAAAACAAATGGAACCCATATAAGTGTGCTCCAAAGTCTGCCTGCGGGACTCAGGGGGATCTTCTCAAAAGAGGTGGCCCTTGAACTGACTTGAAGGATGAACAGGAGTTAACAAGGAATGAAATAGGGAAAAGCATAGGCGGCAGAGGGAATATTATATAAATCGGATAGAGTATTTGAAAAGCTACATATAGCTTGAACTATTTCTTCACCTCCGATGACACACTACCTTACTGATACCTCCTTATTTCTGGTTTCCAATGCACTGTGTTAGTGTCCTCTTTCTCAGACTGACTGTGAGTGTTCCTAAGGGCTCTGTCCTCAGCCTTCTTTCTTTTCTCTACATACTGCCCTGGCTTTCATTGCCTTGTATGTATCTCCCAGGGCTCTCTACTGAGCTCCAAATAGACAAATACAACCATATAATGGAAATATTCACTTAAATGTAATATAAACACCTCAAACATTAAATGTCTGAAAACATTTCCAACATTTTCTCTATGAAAATCCCATTCCTGCTCCTTTGTTACCTCAGTAAATGGCACCAACACCAAGATATCTACCCAAGAAAGAAACCTCAGTGTCACTTCTATTTTCTTTCCTTCACTCCTCACATTCAATCTGTCACCAAATCAGCCAAAATTCTTCGTGACATCTATTCCACTGCCCTGTCCCAAGCCAGTAATAGAACTCATATGTACTAGAGCAGAAAATTTAATTAGCCTTCATGCCTCCAGTTGTACCACCATCTAGAACTATATCTACAGACTAGCTTAATTTCTGAGAAGCAGAACTAATCATGTAACCCACTCCCAAATACTTAAAACCCTTTGGTAGATTTCCAATTACCTTAGCTCCAATTTGAATTTCTATGATGCGGCCTCTAACTATGTCTCCCACCTCATCTCTTACAATTACTTCTTCACCTCCCATGATCCAGTGTTATTCTAACCTGCTTATTCTACCCATCATGCCAGATCATTACTCATATTTCTCCTACTACCTGGAACATATTTCCTTTCTTCTACTTTTCATATTTAACATATTCTTTAACTTTAGGTTTCAGATTAAATGTAATTTCCCCAAGAATCCTTTTCTGATGATATCCTAACTCTCCTTCCCATATCATATTATTCATCAGATTTTGTTAAGATGTTTCAAATGTCTGGACTGATTTCTGCCCCATTTCCAGCCAGTCGATGGCTTTCTGTTGCTATGGATTAGTTTACATTTTCTAGAATTTTATATAGATGGACTCGAACAATAGGTACTCTTCTTGGTCTGTCTTCTTTCACGCAAAATGATTTTTTTTTTTGAGACTTTTCTATGCAGTTTTCTGGCATCCGCACATTCATACCAAGAAAAAGGATCAAGAAAATACAAATTTTCAGATGATTCAATATTGGAGCTAATCAAAAATTGCCTTTCAGATTTTTTTATTAATATATTTAAGAAAAGAGTGGAGAATTTTGGCAGAGAAGTGAAAATTATTTTAAAAAATTAAATAGGTTCACAGAAGTAAAAAATACTATAATTAAAAGTAGGAGCTCAGAACAGCTTGGCACAGTTGAAGTTTGGATTAATTACATGTTTTATAAGTCCAAAAAAAATGTCCAGATTAAAACACAGAGAAAAATGAATACAAAAGGGAAAAAAGTGACATATGGATACAGCAAAAAACTTTAATTACACATGTAATTACCCATGTAATTGGATTATGATAAGCTGTAGACTGTAAGAGAGGGCAAGAAACAATTTTTGAAAAGATGATGGTCAAGAATTTTGTGAAATCCATTAAAAACTTCAACTCATTGGGCACCTGGGTGGTACAGTCAGTTAAACATCTGACTGTTGGTTTCGGCTCAGGTCATGATCTCAGGGTCCTAGGATAAAGCCCTGAGTCAGGCTCCACACTCAGCATAGAGTCTGCTTGAGATCCTCTCTCTCCCTCTCCCGTTGCCCCTCCCCACCATGTGCTCTCTCTCTCTCAAATAAATAAATAAATCTTAAAAAAAAAAAATCAACTGACAGTTTAAAGAACCATAAAGAAACCCAAGCAGAATAAATATAAATAAAACCACACTTGGACATAACATAATTGCTGAAAACTAAAAACCAAAAAGAAAATCTTAAAAGCAATCAGGGATAAAAATGCATTACTTACACAAAAGCAACACTAAGAATTACAGATGACTTCTGGACAGAAATGGTGAGATTAAGAAGACAATGGAATGACGTTACTAAAATACTGTGTCAACTTAGAATTCTACACCCACTGAAAATCCTTCAAAAGTAAGAACAGAATACAAACATTTCCAGAAAAACAAAGATTGAGCGAATTGGTTACCAGAAGTTCCTCACTAACAGCAGTACTAAGATACAGCAATTTTTCAGGAAGAAGAAAATTACCTCAGATGTAAATAAGAGAATACAATAAGAAATTAAAGTAGCATTAAGTATTAATATGTAGATAAACATATGTAATCTTTACAATGCACAATAATAGCAAAGTCATGTGGGATTTATTATATACATAGAATTAAAACACAGGATGACAACAGCACATAAACTAGAAGAGAGTAAATATAATTAAAGGTTTGTAAGATACCCAGCCACAAGAAATAATAAAAGTATGAATTTGTGTTAAATTACAGTAAATCAATAATGCATGTCATAATGTCTCTAAGGCAAACATTAATAGAAATACAAAAAAATGTATTATTAACAAACCGATAAAGAAGACTATTTAAAACAAAATAATCTATAAATCTAATAGGAGAAAAGAGAGAGGAAAGGAATCATATAAAGCATGAGATAAATAGAAGACAAATGCTAAGATGATATTCATAAACACAAACGCATCAATAATTATATGGCAGGCAAGTGGACTAATATTACAATTAAATTACTGATTTAAAATACCATTTCATTCTTCTACTTCAAAGTGAAGTAGAAGCCCTTTTATAGAAACATACAAAATAAGGAAAAAGTGTTTCCCATGTCAATCATCTTACCATAGAAAATTAAGAATAAGATGAGAAAGTCGATGAGAAAGCAAACCACGTATCTGTCTATTGTAGAGTACAACTATTGAATAATGTATTGCAGGCTTTGGGGCTACCCAAACTAGGACTAGAATCTTGACTCTTCCTATTACCAGTTGTGAGACCTTGAGCAAGTCTGTCACAACATCTTACGAAAGTAGCTCAATGGATTTAACAAGAGTTAGAGTCTGTTTAGAATAGTCTGATTTATCATAGGCGCACGTAAAATCACATGGGGATGGCTCAAATGGGGTAGTCATTTACTGTCCATAGTAACTAACATAAAAGCACAGAAAAATGTCAGTGTGAATGAAGACTAGAGAAAAAAAGATTAGATAGATGAGAGAAGCGAGAAAAAGAGGGAGAGATTGTCAGAGATAGAGAAAATAAGGACTGGTTTCAAATATTAGCTCACAGTTAAAGATAAATGCTCTAGATTGCAGACAGTAATTTGTGATTAAGTTACTTTGCACATAGACAACCCTGTATAAATTACTCCCTGATGAGTAGCAGCAAGAATTTATTTAAAATTACTCTACAAGCTTTGATTGGTATACACTCAGTGCCAGGCACTAGGTTAAACATACAGGTAATGTAAGAGATATGTCTCTAGTTTTCAAGCATCCAAATTAGAAGACATGACTAGCGTACAGGAAAGAAGAAAAATCGTATCATTTTTATGATACAGTTGGAGAGAGACAGAGAAAATGATACAAGGGACTTAGAAAAGTCATCTCCTCTTTATGCATAAGTTTTACTCCTCAGTAAGTCCTGTGATTGCTCAATATTACCTATTAATTGTAATTACATTTAAATCATGGAAAAGTCATAGAAAGCTCAATTATAGATCTATATCTAAGCTCCATTCACCAAATTAGCTCTAACCAGTAATAAAGTTGAGATTTTATTCCCCAAAACTGAATAAATTACTCTAAGGAGTGAATAAACACAGAGAAGTTCAGGGGATATGCTGAGGATAGACTATACTACAACTAATAAAAGCATCTATCATTTATTGAACATTCTTATATGCCAGACCAGTACTAAGAATTTTACACACACACACACACACACACACACACACACACACACACACACAAATTCTTCCAGGAAAGATATTACTAATTACTAACCCTCTTTTCAGAGCACAAAACTGACACTCGGAGATGTACTCAAAGATGAAATTTTGCTCAGGGGCACACAGCTTTCTATGCAATGCTATCGTCCAATGGCATTACGAAGTTTAATCTTGTCCCAGAAGCTGTTATATGATGATGATGTCATATGTGAAAGGTCATGTGTCATGATTATTAGCTGCAGAGTCTTAAATATATATTCCACAGTAAGTGATTTTGGGGGGCAAGTCCTCTCAGGAGAAACCTGAAAGGAAATGAGGTAAACAAGAATACAGCAGAAGAAGAAACCACAGAAAGACTTCTGGCCTCAGTCTGGTCTTGTAGAGAAATATGAAGCATGAATGTCCCCTAGAGTTGTCTCACTTTGAGGGAAGGGGGCCAGGCTATTGTACCACTCTATCAGAAAGTCCATGGACACAGGACATTCCCTGGGACAAAGATACAGTGAGCACCAGAACCATAATGAGGCAATCAAGGGACACAGAATGTAAAATTTAAGAAGGTACTCACTCTCAGAAGCTGCTTTTGAACTTATACAACCCCTAGAGTATCTCCTTTAATTTTTTCCTCTAGATGCCCTGCTGTGTCACTATCGTCCAGGCCCTATGTACAATTTCCTAGATATTTACAGACAAGGTGAGGCCTGTCAGCAAAAGAAGGACGCCTGGTGATCCATTAGCAGCCAATATTTCAACAGCTGGGAGATGGCCATACCAGCTCAGTAAAGGGGATCTAGGTAGGGCACCAAGAGTATCCACTACATTCTACCTCTTATACTGCTCAGAGCCACTTTCACCTTAGAGTAAGTTTATTCCATCCAGACACAGATTCTCTAAGATTCTGGCTGGTCATAATTTCTGGATAAATTTATAAGCAGAAGTTGGCCCTGAGGTAGTCATTAATACCCATCATCTTCTACCACACTGAGATCCCTTTCACCTCTGCTGGTAACCTGCCCGGATGGAAGACCCAGAGCCTCATCCCTGAGGGATCCGAGCACTTGTTTATCATGCCCTTATCAGGCTGCAGTTGCTACACTTGCCATTTATAGTTAGAACTTGACATGGCAGTGCCAAGAATATGTCAAATATACGCCTCCCTGCTCCCATGCTCTGGTAGCAGACTTACTTCCTCATGGCGATCAGGGTCAATTTCCTCTTGTAGATTGGTAACTCCATCTGTTCCTGCTGATATATTGGCATGAGAAGCCCAAGGTGACCAGACAATAGCCCATAACTTTAAGTTTACTGAGAGTCTCAATAGGCCTCCTGTTGGAAGCATTGCCCTACCAGGAATAAGTATTCTGTACCTACAGAGCCTAAAGTTGTTAGGATGGGAGAAACAAATTCCCGAAGTAGGTCACTAGGAGTGATACAATGACTTCTGGCTTAAGGGGACATATTACATGTGCTCTCTCCAAGCTACACCACAGCTCTATCTTCAAAGGACCATACCACCCCTCTATCAGGCCAATAGTTTCTAGATGGTGTGGTGTCATGGGTCCAGTTGGTCTGAACCCATGGTGATGTGACCAGTGATGTACCTTCATTACTGTAATGTGGGTCCTTTAGTTCAAGGAGAAGTTCTAGAGAATCCCATGTTGGAAGGGCTCTCAGACAGCGATGCTGAGTACTGTAGCCAGAAAAGGCAAACCATCCCTGGAATACATGTCAGTCCAAATCTGGGTGAATTTCTACCTCTTCCAGAATGGTAAGGAACCTAATGTAATCGGCTTTACACCAAGTGGGTAACTGGTTTCCTCCAGGGAAGGTACAGTATATTAAAGACTCAGTGTCAGTCTCTGGGACTGGAAAGGCTAACTAGATTAGCCTTGGTAAGAGGAAGCCCAGCTTGTGACCTATGCAAACCCTCCACCCCTGTCACCATGGCTTTTTCTTTCACTAGTCTGTTGTGCAATCAAGGGGTGACTGAGGACAGAGACTAGCCAACATCTATGGTAAGTCATCCTACGTATTCAGTTTAAAAAATCCCGCAATACTCTGTGGTGAGCATTGATGTGGAATACAAAGATCCCCATAATTTATGTTTGCTCCTGTAAGTCCAGCCACATGACATTCTCCCAGACCTCCTTGTCACAGGTTTTCCAACCTTCTCTTTCAGGTTCCTAACCATCCAGGAAAGCAATTCATCACAGCACCTCAGTCTGTGAACTTCTTTGTCCATACAGAGTGGATGACCAAGCACACTAACTAAAGCTCTTCCCCTCCTCCCTTTGGCAGGATTTCCACTCACTATTTTAGAGGGCCACTCATAAGTAGGGCTATCCTACAACCACCTCCTATTTTTGGTTTACACTAATATATGAGGGCCAACTTCTGCATAAACCAAGCAGTTTGTTTGTTTGTTTCCTCTTCTGTCGGCTGATCATAAGGAACTTCCTAGGAGGCCATAGGTATGAACCGAGGTTAGGGTCATCAGTGCAGCAATAATGAATGACATGGGAGTCAGGGCCACCTCTTGATGCAGCTTACCTGTGACCTCCAAAACCAATTCTAGAAGTACTATACCATCTTGCAATGGATTGTTGCTGGGTCCACTAAACCTCAGACTTGGTGAGTCTAATAGCACGCAGTTCGTGATGAACACAGCTGGCTTCACACTCACTTGATTCCCCATGGTCACATGGTTCCTACCAGAGCCCAGTAACATTCTAGCAGCTACTTTTTGAATAGGGTAGAGTTCTTTTCTGCAGATGCTATGGCCTTACTCCAGAACTTTAGGGGTAACTTTCCTATTGGGGCTTGGCAGAGATACCAGGAAGCATCTTTGCTCAGCACAAATACCTCTGGTGACATGGGATCCTCCAAGCCATATGGCTCAAGTGACAAAGCAACAGACTAGACCTGCTACAAAGGATTTTCCTACTCTAAGCCTCATTCAAAATAATTAGCCTTCAACATCACCTAATAGATGGATGAAAACAGCATTCACAACTGCAGAACATGCTCCTTCTAAACCCAAAGAATCTTAGTCACCCACTCAAACTGATCTCTAGGTTTGGGGAGATTATCTCTCTTTAAAAGTTGCCAAGGAGGCCACCTGAAATTTCCACACATTGCTTCAAATTGGTGATTCACAGATAAGCACTTATAATTTTCTTTCTTCAATACATCAGTGGTGATTTGCACCACTACCGAATTCCACAATTCCTATGATTACTGTTCCAATGAAACTCCAGTGAGGTTGCAAAAGCTAATGTACTCCCTTCTACCTGTATCCTGTCCCAGTTCCTCACAGGTGGAAACCTAAGCAATTTTACTGCTTCAGCACTATGCCAGGGCCCATCAATAATCCACCTACCTCCTGTGACGGGGTCCTCACTGCCATTCAGTCAGCAGATGATCCAACTCCAGAATCCCAGTCTTTAAAGCTAGCTTTCTAGGATCGCTCCTGGTCTTACATCAGATTCCCTAGAAGCAGAGTCTGAGATGGGGTTTTTGTGTAAATGATTATAGAGAGAATAATCTCAAGAGAAAACTGTAAGAAAGAAAAGGAGGACACAGCAGAGCAAGCAGCTCAGCAAAGATATGATTTTGCTGAAATCTAAGCATTAGACTGATCTCTTGGTGAGCTCTAGAACACACACACCTACAGAGTTGTCCCCTTTTGAGACTCCTGCACCCTATGCTTGTCAGGCATTGGCTGCAGACCACCCAAGAAGGGTGGGTATAATCTCCTAAATATTTTTACATAAAGAAGCTCATGTCAGCTAAGGAAAGTTTTCAGGAGATGGATATAGGTGTGAGCCTTTATCAGCCAACATCTTCAGCAACTGGAAAGTAAGTGCACCAGCCTAGTAAAGGATATCTGGATGGGCCACCAAGAGTCCACTGCAGGAAACATGAATTCCAAGATGCCTATCAATGCACTCTACCCTTGAGTCAAGTAATCAACTACCCTGCTGGCTACCTGCCTAGACTGCCACATGCCACCTTTACCATACTTCCCAAACATCACCCACTCACTGTGTGGTTTGATACCGCCTGGTATCAAACATCTTTACATTCTGCCACAATCAGAGAACATGTCTTATCAACCAGTATGGTGCCTAAATATGAGTCATGGGAGGTCATCACAAAAAAAAAAAAAAAAAAAGAAAAAAAAATTGTAGCCCTCTCCCCTTTAAATTTGCTCAGTGGGGAGACCCTTTTAATTGCTTCTAAGTGCAAACTCAGGTGGACTCTAGATTTTTCTCACCCTTATTAAGCAGACTAGAAATTAAAATATCCAACTCAATAGTCAAAATTACAAATTTGCTGTATAGTTCAAGACTCTCCCTTTCCTCCATTTATTTCCCTAAAGTTGGGGAATGGGATGTGGTTGGTTTCTCTTTACACATTGGTGCTGAGGACGGAGGAGAGGTAAGAAGGTAAGGCAAGAATGTTCTTACTTGGCTAGCACTCTAGTGGGTTTCTTTGTACTCTCTAGGCTCACTGTATATAAAAGCTGCCTCTTTCTCTGAGAGGCACTTACACGGGTTCTTTTCAAAAACATGCCATTCACCATGGAAATTTTCTTAACTGCAATTTTCTTGACCTTGACAAATAAATCTTATTTCAGCTGGTCACTTACTCCTTTGTCAGTCCCTAGGAGTCTGGTAGCAATGTCAGTTCCTGTTGGCTGCAGAATATTCAGCTATCCATGCAGCCCGAATGGGAATCAAATCCCAGCCCCCTCCTAAATCTGGCCCATGGAAAACAAACTCATTCTTTCCTCTAAACTGCAAGAATGTAGGATGTCTCCTAAGCTACAGTAACACACCTTTGATCCATTCCAAAGCAGGTGGCTGGTCACACTCTTGCCTTTTAGATTTCTCAAGTAGTTTTTAGAAACAGGCCACTGTGTCCTCCAAACCAAAGAGGGCATCTGTTAGGTACTGACCATTGAAGCCAGTCATTAGGTTTGTGATACAAGTCCGGGTCCTTCTATCTTGCTTGAGTGAGTGATGGGATTCACAGCACTACCAAAGTCTTCTCCAGAGTTCCTCTTTACAAAGTTTCTTTCCATTTTCACTTTTTCTGTCTTGTATTTTATGAGCTCTAATGTACGTAACCCTTTACCCCAAGAGTTCTTTCATCAGCTCCTTCGCTGAATCTTTCAAAAGTGCATCTGAGTCTTGCACTTCACTTGATTGTGGCGCCCTCTGTGTCTCAGCACTCCTGCAGCAGTCCACCTTACTGTCACCACCAGCTGTTAGGTCCAGGTCTGACCTCTTCAGCTCTCTCTCAAAGTTGACATTCTAAAGTCATGCTCTTTCCCCAGTTCTCCACAGGACTTTTCTATCCAATCATTTCATCTCTCTTAAGCACAATCCTAAAAAGACTTATTAAATAGCCAGCTATTGATCTAAGATCAATTTCAGGCTCTGTCATTATTGGTTGTGTGATCTTAGATAACTTACTTAGCCTCGCTGACTCTCATTTGTAAAATGCCTGCCTTGGAGAATTACTGGGATGATTAAATGACATAATATTTATAAAATGTCAGGTACCTAGTAGAGGGTCAACAAATATTAGGGTCTCTTGCCTTGACCCATAATTTTCCTTCAGGTTTTTAATTAAGATTTTTGTCACATAGAATCCTGTTAAATCCCAGGATCTTTTTCCTTACCATCTTTCCACATAGCAATCAGAAATTAACTATACTAACTATTTTCAGGAGTGATACCACCAAGATAGAGGAGGAGACCCCAGTTTCCATGCCCCCACGAAGATCAACTATTTGACAGCTATCCATGAACAAAACAGCTCTGAGAATGCTCAGGAGTCCATTTAAGAAACTTCAGCAACACAACAGAAAAAAAACCCCGGAGAATAACTACACAAAAAAGGAAAGAAGAAACAGCTTCATTTTGCCTGCATTATCCCATTCCCCAGATGGGCACTGCTCAGTGCCAAGAGGGAATTTCCCAGCTAGAAAGAATTCCCCTCACTGAGAAGGGGGAGAGGAGTGAGCAACAAGCTTCCTCAGTTTCCTGGGGCACTATGCAAGTACCCACCTTGGTTTCACCTCACCCAGAGGGAAGCAAAGCTGAGATGTACAGAGATGGCTAAGAATAAGGAAGAAGAGAAAGGACACCAGTATCAGTCACACAGTAGGAGCAATTACAGGTCCCAGTGACCTTCCAAGAAAAAGATAGAGAAAACTCAAATAAATAAAATGAAAAATGTAAAAGGAGACATTGTAACATACCAAAGGAACAGGAAGGTTCATTAGAGACTAGTATGAACAATTATACCCAAAATAAACTGAACAACCTAGGAAAAATGGATATATTCCAGAAACATAAAATCTACCAAGACTGAATCAAGAATAAATAGAAAATCTGGGGCGCCTGGGTAGTGCAGTCGTTAAGCGTCTGCCTTCGGCTCAGGGCGTGATCCTGGTGTTCCTGGATCGAGTCCCACATCGGGCTCCTCCGCTGGGAGCCTGCTTCTTCCTCTCCCACTCCCCCTGCTGTGTTCCCTCTCTCGCTGGCTGTCTCTCTGTCACATAAATAAATAAAATCTTTAAAAAAAAAAGAATACATAGAAAATCTGAAGAGACCAATAATAAATAAGGAGATTGAATCAGTAATCAAAAACCTCCCAACAAAGAAAAAGCCCAGGGCCAAATGGCTACACTGGTGAATTATATCAAACATTTAAAGAAGAATTAATGCCAATCAGCCTTTTAAACTCTTCCCAAAAAAGTGAAGAGGAGAGAACATTCCCAAACTTATTTATGAGGTTCTCCATGACTCTGATAACAAAGCCAGATAAGGATACTATAACTACAGGCCTATATCCTTGATGAATACACATCCAAACTTCCTCAACAAACTATTAGCAAACTGAATTCAACAGCACATTAAAAGGATCATTCACCATGACCAACTGGGATTTTGCTAAAGCAATCTTTTGAAAGAAGCTGGAGGCATCATACTTCCTGATTTCAAACTATATTACAAAGCTATAGGTGTGAAAATAGTATGATACTGGCATAAAAACAGACATACAGACCAATGGAACAGAATTGAGAGCCCAGGAATAAATCCATGCATATATGGTCAATTACTTTTTTTAAAAAATTATTTATTTATTTATTTATTTTAGTGAGAGAGAAAGCGCAAGCAGTAGGGAGGGGGAGAGGGAGAGAGAATCCCTGAGCAGACTCCCCGCTGAGCATGAAGCCAGACACAAGGCTCCACCTAGGGCTTGATTCCAGGGCCCTGAGACCATGACCTGAGCAGAAACCAAGAGTCAGCTGCTTAACTAAGCCACCCAGGTGCCCCTATTGTCAACTGATTCTTGACAAAGCTGCCAAGGACACTCAATGGGTAAAGGATTGTTCCTTCAACAAATAATGTTAGGAAAACTGGAAATTTACATGAAAAAGAGACAAACTAGACCCCTATCTTGCACCACTCCCCCAAATTAAATTAATGTACTAAAGAATAAATATAAGACCCAAAACTTTAAAACTCCTAGAAAAAAACATAAGGAAAAAGCTCCTTAACATCAGTCTTTGCAATTACATTCTGGATATGACACCAAAAGCAAAAGTAAGTAAGTGAGACCATATCAAATTAAAAACCTTCTGTATTACTGCAAAAAACAGTCAATGAAATGAAAAGGCAACCTACAGCATGGGGGAAAATATCTGCAAACCATACAACTGATAAGAGGTTAAAATCCAAAACATACAAGGAAATCATACATCCTTCAATAGCAAAAAACAAAGAACAAGAAACAAAAACACAAATAATCTAATTTAGAAAATGGGCAAACAACCTGAATAGACATTTTTCCAAAGAAGTCATACAAAGGGCCAATAAGTACATGAAAAGGAGTTCAACATCATTAATCACCTGGGAAATACAAAGCAAACTACAATGACATACCATCTCACACCTGTTCGAATGGCTATTACCAAAAACACAAGAGATAACAAATGCTGGTAAAAGATTTGAAGAGAAGTGAATCCTTATGCACTGTTCATGGCAATGTAAATTGGTACAGCCATTATGAAAACAGTATAAAGATTTCTCAAAAACTTAAAAATAGAGCTACCATGTGATCCAGCAATAAGATTTCTGCGTATATATCCAAAGAAAATAAAATCACTATCTCAACAAAATATCTACACTCCCACATTCACTGCAGCATTATTCATAACAGACAAGACACGGAAACAACATAAGAGTCCACTGATGGCTGAATGGATAAAGAAAATATGGTATAGATCTATATAATAGAAAATTATTTAGGCATAAGAAAGTAGGAAATCCGGGGCGCCTGGGTGGCACAGTCGTTAAGCGTCTGCCTTCGGCTCAGGGCGTGATCCCGGCGTTATAGGATCGAGCCCCATATCAGGCTCTTCCGCTATGAGCCTGCTTCTTCCTCTCCCACTCCCCCTGCTTGTGTTCCCTCTCTCGATGGCTGTCTCTCTCTCTGTCAAATAAATAAAATCTTTAAAAAAAAAAAAAAAAAGAAAATAGGAAATCCTGCCATCTATGATGGACCTTCAGGCCATTATGCCATCTGATCTCACTTATTCATTCTTCTTAAGTTTTTAACCTTTGACCAACTTCTCCTCATTTTCTCCACTTTCCAGCAACCACTGTTTTACTCTGCTTCTATGAGTTGAGCTTTCTTTAGATTTCGTGTATGAGTTCTGGGGATCTAATGCACAGCATGGTGGTAACAGTGAACAATACTATACTGTATACTTAAAGTTGCCATGAAAGTAGATCTTAAATGTGCTCACCATAACAACAAAAAAGCAATTATGTGAAGGATGTGTTAACTGATCTCATGGTTGTAAACATGCCACAATGCACATGTGCATCAAATCATCACATTGTATATATTAAACTTACACAAGATTATATGCCAATTATACCTCAATAAAGCTAGAAGAAAAAATAACCATCCTATTCTCAAGGAAAGAAGTATTTCCCTAGGATTTGAAACTATATGCAAAAAGTTCTGAATTCAGAGTGAATGAATGAGTCAGGGTTACTGAAACAGGACCAGCTACATAGTTTGTAGAGCCTAATGCGAACTGAAAATGTGGGCCTTTTGTTCAAATATCATCAAGAACTACAAGATATCAACAGCAGAGTATTAAAGCAAGTACAGGCCCCTTCTTAGTGCCAGGCCCTGTAAAGCCAGCCCTTCCAGAGATCTGAACTCTGTGACTGAGCCCTGACCTCCTGTTTCCACTCTCTGCTGCAGGAGCAAAACTTACATAGACAAATGAAATAAACTTGCTCCAAATTCAACTTAATTGAAGCTGATCAGGCAAACTTTAATGAGGAAGGTAATGACCCTCCCCAATTCTCCTTTGCAGAAAGAGGTAGTTTCACATGGTTACCTGCTAGGCCCTATTCAGCTGACAGGCAGTATCAAGGGGCAAATTCTCTGCAGACTTTGCTACTATTTAAATGTCTCTATCAATACCAGGAAGTTTGTAGCTAGAGCAACTTGTGGTCTCTGTTGTAAGAGGAAGGAAGGAAGGAAGGAAGGAAGGAAGGAAGGAAGGAAGGAAGGAAGGAAGGGGAAGAGGAAGAGGAAGAGGAAAAGGAAAAAAGAAAAATGAAAGTGGGGAAAGAGAGAAAGAAGGAAGAAGCAGCAGGACAAGGAGGCAGACAGTTGTAGGCCTCACCAAGATACAAGCTGAGGTCCCTAAAGGATTCATTCCCTTACCTACATAAGAGGAAATTTCTGACTTGCAGCAGCTAGGAGAATTCTAGATCCTTCCAACCTGACCACTGCCCATAGGTCATGCGACATCAACTAAGGATGATTCCATTTGTTCTGTCTGGCTAATGCCAAGAAAAAGGGACAAACGCTATGAACCCATCTTAATTTGTACTTAGATCTGAGCAGTTTTAGTAAAAGTGTGGTCTTGTATATATTGAAGATGGTAATCATTCCACAGGAAAAAACAACAACAACAACAACAGGCCACCAGATTTTGTATTTCTAAGCTTGACAAGATCATTCAGGTTCTCTAGTAAATGAGGTTAATCTTTTGGGCATCAAAAACCATACACACATTATTTTGCAGAGTTCCTAAAAGTTTTATAGAGTCTTACAGAAATCACTGAGTCCCAAAACATCCTCACAGGACAAGGGCTACAGACACAATCCCTCATAGTGTAAACTCCCTAAGTCTTTTCATTACCAAAACAGAGACAATAATGGTACAACATGAGTGAACCTTCAGGAAATATTCTATGCTAAATGAAATAAATCAGTCACAGAAAGACAAATGCTGCACGATTCCACTTCTCTGAGGTATACAAATAGTCAAAGTCATAGAATTAAGGGGTGGAATAATGGTTGCCAGGAGCTTGGGGGAATGGCTAGGGAGTTGTTAATGGGCATAAAGCTTCACTTAAGCAAAATGAATAGTTTTACATGATATGGTACCTGTAAGTCAACAATAATATGTTGCACATTTACAAATTTGTTAAGTGAGTAGATCTCCTGTGCTCTTACCACAAAAAAATGATGATGATGATGATGATGATGATATCTACTTTACAGGGTCATTATGAGTACTGAATAAGATAACAAGAAAAGTGCTTAAAATGCACATGACGGGCCTCTCTCATCTTTGTCTCTGACCTGATGTTACACTGTATGGTGCATGTCCTGTGCACTCCCTTCAGGACTCATCCCCCTACCCACTGTCACCGTGTTGGCAGCAGACAGCAAGCAGAGGAGGCACTCATCTGAAGAGGGTCTCCTCCCCCAAAATCATACATCCTCCCCACAGAAGCTGCAGTCTAGTGACTGGCAAATGCAAACACAGAAAGGCCTGGTTCCACTGTTTCCTTTCAATGCAACTCTAAAAAGCACTCCTAGAACCAAAGTTTCTGAGCATTAGCTGAGGCCTTTGTTGAGAATGGAGCACAAGTCAACCCCAATACTGCTTCCTTCATGCCCCCTAAAAGGACTTCTGCAATAAACTTATAGCACACAGGGTCTCCAAATTAGAGTTTGCTCTGGAAAACCTCATCAGTGACTGTATCACCTCCATGGCCACATGAAGCCAAGATATGTGAGTCCGTGGTCAACAGATGACTTCCTGAGAAAATGGGAGAAATGGCAAGTAAATATGCAGGTTCCTGAATGGCCTCAGGTCCAGCAGATTAACAGAGGATGAGACTATGGATGGCAAGATTTCAATCCCTGAGGGAAATGGAGGAGAAAGTGATGGATTCTTCAGCAAGGCCACTGACTCAGGTGTAAAACAAGGAAGAAAAAGGAAAGAACGAGGCAGCTTGCCTCATGCAGGAAGCTGATTGTTGGAAATGGAAAGCACGGCAGAGTAGAGTAAGCACAATGGTAAGAACCTGGGGTAAGAGGCTGGGCCACAGCGCTCTGGACCCACCATCCCTCCTGCTAGGGCAATTCATCAAGTTCAGGCAGAACCTGCAAGTGAGAGCTCCATGGTAGGGACTGGTGGAATTTACGAACAAGGGGTTGAGCTGATCAGGAAACTCAGGGACTAAGAATTCATGGCAGCAGCTAGGTTTTAAACTTCAATAGGACCTGACATTGATGAAGGCAGATGTCCCAAAGATGCAGAGTTATATGGTTCCTCTCTGCACACATTCCCTCCTCTGCTCAAACGAGATCTTACCAAATGCCTTGTCATTCCTCTGAACAGAACCAATAAGTCTCTCTTTCCAGATAACTCCTTTTCTATGGCTCTTTCATGTGCTAACATAACTTAAATATACTTAATACTTTATTAATTTAATAAAACCTAATAAATACAAACATCAATGTGATTAACAGAGCCTTAGGAGGTGTTATTGATAGCACACTACCCTCACTCACCTCTTAAATGGGCGTTCTGAACAAATCCTGTTTTAGAAATAAACACTTCCTTCCCAGCCTTTGCCCCTTGAAGTTTCACCCTGATTTGGAGATGTTTGTATTGGGAGGCCTTCTCCCAGGTTCTCTTTGTGAGCAGCTCTCAGTGTCCTGTGCTATTCATCTTGCCATCTTTGTGCATGGAAACTTCCCCAGTGGTTTGCATCAGAAAACTGAGGGCAAATAAAGCAGATGCACCAAATCAACCAGAGAAAAGGAACAAAGTATTCTATGACAGAAGGTACTAGATTTTCCCATCAGTGACTCTAGTTAGTAAAGAAATACAGATTTCTGAAGAACATAGACAGTATAATAGTTTAATATAACTTTGAATCCACGCCACTGCTATCTAAGAGTCCAAAAAGTTTACCGATTCCAACTGAAGCCATCCATAATATAGTATGATGACTCTTGCAGACAGACAACTGAAGGCAGAGATATTATTTCAGAAAGCTGTTATTTTGTTAAGGTTACTCAAGGGGAGTGTGATAACCATGTATTTTTCTCTTGGTCATCTCCAATTTGATCATTAGCACATAGTAAATTTTTTCATATTTATTTTTGTTTTTATAAAGAACAGATTCTGTTCTGGGATTTGGATAAGGATTAGCAACTTTCAAAAGGAAAACAGTGGTTACTTTGAATTTTTAAGGTTCAGCCAGGTTTTAAATATCACATTCTATAATCAGAAATAATATCCTGGCCTGGAGTTCAAATGTTATCTAATGTGCTTAGGAGAGAGAGGAGAGTGTGTAGGAAGATAATTATTCCTCAGTCTTCCGGTTTCCATGAAAAAGATTTTTCCTAAATGCTCTTGGCTTCTTTCCAAATTCCCTTGCTCCTTCCTTAGAGATAGAGAGAGACATACTTGGTCAGATTTCTAGAGCAGGGATTCAATATTAGAAAGATCGATGTTGCCTCACACACCTCATTCTTTAATATCAACTTTATTAATGATAAAATCGATAGGGATTTCCATTTGCCTATTCTTTTGCCTTATCTCTCATTTAGCTTAAAATTCAGAAGTACTACTTACCCAGCCCCCTCAAAATCTATCATTAAATATAGGATGCTGGCTCGGGGCAGGTGAAAAGATGAAAGAAAATGTTTGGAACAGTTGTGAACTATAGCAAAGAGTGGCATCTCAACAGAATCCATGTAGGGTATTTCTTACAAAAAAACAAAACAAAACAAAACAAAACCAAAAAAACAAAAAACTCTGGACTAGGAACTAAAAAACCTGAGTTGTAAACTTGGTATTTGCCAATTTTGCCTCTACTCAGAATAAATGAGAATAAATGAAGTAAAATTTATCTCAATCTCTGAACTAGATGATTTTCATGTGTCTGTTGAGCTTGTACCCCTGGAAGACATTTATACCATTAGGTGCCAAGCATTAAGCTAGGCACATTCACACACCTTGCTTCATTTAATTTAATTAAGGTGAAACCCAGAATTTGGCATTCAAATTTTCAGCACCATATTTACATATGGTAACTAATATTTCAAATGGCCCAGTAACACACTCCATCAGCTGCTTGATTTCTGATTTTCTATTTGAAATGATGCCTCCTAGAGTATGGGGCTGATACTTCCTCTAAGAGAAGACCCACATATTCCTAGCAGTTAAATTTAGCTTCACCGCTTCATTGCATTCTCTTTCAAGTGCTTGGCCAGTCTTCTCAGTTAGTTGGAGCAAACCTGAGCTAGTCTGGTAACAAAGACTCATTGTTCCACAGTCCCAGAACTAGTTCCTAATGGCCCCATGACTTTTGTGTAATTCAAATCTGATGGAGGTAGAGAGAGGAATGGAGAAGAGTGAGAGGTGGCCCTACAGATGACCTTGGAGCAGTGTGAATGATGTCTAATGTTCAGCAGTTATAGGCTATCAGACACTAATATACTCTCTGGGCTGAACCAAATAGGCCCATTACTCTCAACTGCAATTCGCCATCTGTGAAGTGAGCTGGTGGCTTCAGACAAGACTACAAATTGCACCTGATACTGAAAAAGACAGGGAGAGGATTATGAGGTAAAACCAAGGGAAGAGTAGACAGAGACCTAGACTGACCAAAGGCCATACGAGGATAAAAAGAAATAAAACTTAGCCTTCAGAACAGCTCCCAAATGACCCCGACCATTCACAAGATTCAATTCATGGATCCTAACAGACTGTATGGAAGTTTCTGGGATCAAAGGTTTAGTGTCATTAGGAGAGATGTGCACAGCTGGGGCTGACAAAACCCTCCCACTCTCAGGCAGCTCCTTTCAGTCTGTCGTCACAATTCATTAGCTCCTTCTGACATTCATTTGACATCATTTCAGGAAAGCGATCTAATCACAGACCAAAGAAAGAAAAGAGACTTTGAAAAATACGATGGCTATAGATACAGAGAAGTTTATCGTTCTGAATAACAATGATGAGGATGATAATCACAATCCATGATGCTGACCAATGACACGTTTTCATTCCCATTACAGGCAATGCCACTTGGCAGATGTGGCTTTAAAATTGTACATGAAAATGTGTTTCAACCCTGACTCTACCACTTACGAGCTATTATGGACTGAACTGCATTCCCCCCAAAATCAGTATGTTGAAGATCTAACCCCCAATATGACTATATTTAGAGACAGGGCCTCTTACGAGGTATTCAAAGTTAAATGAGGTCCTAAGAATGGGGCTCTAATCTGACATACCTGGTGTCATTATAAGAAAAGGGAAGATGCATTGGAGATCTTTCTCTCTCCATGTGAACACAAAGGAAAGGCCAGATGAGGACACAGAGAGGTGAGGACACAGAGAGGTGATGGTCATCGGCAACCCAGGAAGAGAAGCCTTTCCAGAACTCAACCCTCTGGTACATTGAGCTTGGACTTCCAGTCTCCAGAACTGTTAAGAAAATAAATGTCTGTTATTTAAGATACCCAGTCTCTAGTTTCTTGTTATGGCAGTGTGAGCTGACTCATATAGAAGCAATGTTAGCTCAGACAAGCAATACCTTGGGCTATTTGGGAGCATATCCAACATTTATTGAATACTGAGGGCTGAACATAGCAGCTGGCTCATAGTAACTGGTATCTCTCAGCACCTACCCAATGACATCCCAAGCAAAGGGACTATGGTGAGAATGCATAAGCTCTGATGTTCTGCCTAAACTGTAGTCACCAGGTACCAGACATCTATTAAAGCTGGGCCCACCCTGGGACACACGAGAGGCCTTTTCAGTCTAATTTAATAAGTGTGAAAAATGACCTTCATTCATTGAGCACCTCTATGTACCAGATACTGTAATAAGAACCTCCATGTTCATTGTCTTATTCTTATAAATTATAAATTCTGTGAAGGAGACAATTACTGCACTGGAGGGTTAAGGGGCTTGCCTAGGAATGCACAATTAAGGAGTGGAGATGAAATCCCTGATCTCACAGACTGCAGAGTCATCTAGTATGATCCACAGGGTCCCTCCAAGGTAAGCTTAAGTGCAGAGGACGCTCAGCCTGGCACAGTGATCCTGCTCACCTGAAACACACCCGAGGCAGTAGAGTACGATCACTCAAGTACTGTGGAGAACTTACATCCATCTCTTCCGTACTCACAGGAAGAGTGTTAAGTGAAAAGCAGCATACACAACTTCTAAAAAGTATGATTCCCCATGCATATATTATGTATGTACATACACATATATGTACATATGTATATTGTACATATGTATATTCATTAAATTTGTCTGACACGCATTATACATTATCTCAGGAAAAAGATACATCTTGTAGTATGAACTTACGTATGTATGTATTCATACATATAAAAGACTGGATAAAACATACCAAAATGTTCATTTTGTAGGAAAAAAAATTGGTCCTCTTCATACTTTCAATATTTTCTATAAATTTAAATAATTATGTATTATCTTTTTTTTTATTCATTGAAGTTCATAAGCAAATCAGATTTCTTCAGTTTTAACATAAATGTCTTTTTTTTTTCTGGCCTAGCATCCTACCTAGAATATCACATTGCATTTAGTGGTCATGTGTCCTTAGGCTCCTCTTGGCTGTGACAGTTTCTCAGACTTTCCTTGTTTTTGATGAGCTTAATGGTTTTAAGCACTGTTCATGTATTTTGTAGGAGGTTCCCTAATAGAGATTTGTCTGATGTTTTCTCATGATAGGCAGGGGATACATGTTTTTGGGAGGAGGACCCCTGAAGAAAAGTACAAGTTTTATCATATCCTACCAAGGGAACATACTACCAACATAACTTACTACTGCTGATTTTGAGGTAGTGTTTGTCAGATTTCTCCACTCTCAAGTTACTCTTTCTCCCCCTTTCCATGCAGGTCCCTTTGGAAGGAAGTCACTCCGAGCCTGTGCTTACTGAGTGGGGAGTTATGTTCCACTTCCTTGAGGGCTGAGTATCTACATAAACTATTTGGAATTCTGCATGAGAAATTTATTCATTTTTCATCATTAATTCCTTTATTTAATCTTTATTTGTATCAGTAGATGCTCATGGATATTTATCCACTATACATTCATGGATATGTAATCCCATACTACTTAATTTTATTGCTGAAGTGGTTCCAGCTTTGGCCACTACAAGCTCTTCAGTTGCCTCCTGTGTCTCCAACATAATACATTAGTGTGGGTATTTCATTTTGTTTTTTAGAGCAGTTCTTTACTTTCTGGTCCTAAAAGATGCTCCAGATTCATCTCATGTATTTTCTACATTAGTCTTATAATCAGCCATTTTACCCACTCTAACAGTCTCTGTCCTTTAAATGGAATATTTAGGCCATTCATATCACAGTGATTATTGCTACAGTTGGTTTAATATCTACCACATTTTTAACTGTTTTCTATTTATTCTATTTATTATTGCCTTCGCCATGCCCTCTTCTTTCACTTTCTCTGATTTTAATAAAGCACTTTATATGATTCCATTATATCTCTTCTTTTATCATATCACTTATACTTCTCAAACTTTTTACTGGTTACTATAGTTTCCAATGTACCTTTTAAATTAATCTGATTCCACTTTGAAATAACACTGTACCACTTCACGTGTAGTGTGGGTATTTTAAAATAGAGTATTTCTAATTCCTCCCGCTCATTCTCTATGACATTGCTGTCATTTATTCATTTATCCATATGCTATAATTGCCTAGTTCATTGTTACTATTATTACTTTACTTTAAAGTTATCTGTTAGATTAAGACTAAGAAAAATAAGACATTTCATTTTACCCTCGTTTATTACTTCTCTGATACTTTTCCTTTGTTTATGTAGGTGCATGATTCTGACCTATATAATTTTCTTTCCTCCTGCACAGCAGTAATTAGAATTTCTTAGAGGGCAGGTCTGCTACTGATGAATTCTCTCAGCTCTCAGTGTCTGTGAAATTCCTTGTTCCCCCTTCATTCTCAATGGATAATTTCACTGGATATGGTGGGTTGGTGGGGTTTGCTCTCAACACTTGAAATCCATACTCTTTTTGCTTTCATATTTTCTGATAAGAAGTCCACTATAATTCTTATCCTTGTTTCCCTAAAGGTACTTTTTTTTTTCTTCAGCTTCTTTCAAGATATTCTCTCTTTGGTTTTCTGAAGGATCATCATATTGATGATATGATGGGTGTTGGTTTGTTTCATCTTGCTATTTATTTCACTCAGTGTTCTCTGAGCTTCAGAAATGTATGCTTTGGTGGTTTTGAAATCTCTGCAGCCATTACTTAAATATTTCTTCTGCTCTATTCTCTCTTCATCTTTTGGCATACACACCTCTGAAACTGTCCTGTAGTTCTTGGATGTTCTGCTCTGTATTTTCTTTTTTCACTTTTGTATTTTCCATTTCAGTTTGCATTTCAGTTTTGAGAAGTTTCTGTTGACTTATCTTCAAGCACACTAATAGTTTCCTTGGCTATGTCTAGTCTACTGATGAGCCCACTAAAGGCCTTCATTTCTTTTTGATTTCTACCATTTCCTTTTAGTTATTTCTTAAAATTTCCATTTCTTCGTGTGCATTACCCATCCCTTCTTGCATGCTATCTACTTTTCCCACTAGAGCCCTTAAAATATTCACCACAATTAATGTAAATCTCCTAATAACTCTACCATCTATGTTGTGTCTGAGTCTGGTTCTGATGCTTGCTTTGCTTCTTCAGACTGTGGGGTTTTTTGTCCCATAATTTTTTCGTAAAAGTTGGATCCAATGTTAAACTAGGCACTAGGAAATGAGGTAAATAGGTGTGATGATTTTATACAAATGATTTACTTAAATCATTTTATGGATAATGATTTATATAAATCTGGCTAGGAGGTGGGCTGGATTCAATGTTTTCTGAAGCTATAAGTGCCAGAAACTTCAAATTCTTCTAACATCCTTGTTTTTGTCTTGCCTCTTGACTTTGGTCTTCCCTAAGTACTCCTCCTCAGAAAGAGTTTGTGCCTTGTAGCTCTTTTCAGCTGGAATCCATAGTTACTACACTAGAATCCTGCTGAAAGAGTGTGGAGGTGTTGCAGAAAAGAAACATTCTACAATCTTATGATTAAATCTTGGTCTTCAGTGGGCCTGTGTTCTGGGCTGTGACCTTCACAAGTGTTGATCCAAGGTATAGTTTCCTGTTCCCCACCACCATCTCAGCTGAGACAGGAAAGTTAGAGGGTTATATATAGAGTAGGAGGAATGCCCTTCCCCCACTCTGGGATAAGACTCTCCTAAAGTCCTTTCCCTCAGAGACAGTCCTTTGTTATTCTGAATACATTTCACAGTGATTACTTTATCCCTTCCCCTACAAAAGCCATGGAAGGATCTTTCTCAGATCTTGCCAAGAGAACCTGATAGAGTTCTGGAAGTAAAGCCAACAGAAGTGTGCCTCTCACTGGAGGCAGCTTATCAAGATTATCATTGAAGTGTTCCCACCAGCTATGGCTCTAGTGCCTTCCCCTCCAGGTAAGAGACCTTACCTTCAGGTAAGCATTTACTCTCTGTATTCACCTGTCTCTAGATTGCAGAGGGATGGTTTGCCTTACTATCTCGATTCTCTGATGGGTCCAATAAGTGTCATTGATTTTATGTTTAAGTTTTTTTTTGTTGTTGTAAAGACAAGAATGATGACTTCCAAGATCTTTACATGTAAGAGCTGAAGCCAGATATCCATACATTGCTTTTGTAAAAACAAAGAAACAAAACAAAAGAATGTTAAAACGAAGGAAAAGGAAAAAAAAAAAAAACTTTCACTACAACCATTGGTTTAACCACTAGGCTCAATTTTAACTACTCTTATTTTTTAAAGTAAATTCCTATCTTCTATGGCTTATGTAGCAGCCTAGGTCAGACCTTATATAAATGTTCAGTGTAGCCCCACTGCTAGAGCATGATGCTTGCCTAAAAATACATTCATATTTCTGCCACCTATTAGCTGGGCCAAGCACTTCACCTTCCAGATTCAGCCTCTTCATTTGCTAGCTTAGGGTAATATTTATATCTTCAGGATGTTATGATAGTCAAATTATATAATCTACATGAAAAGCACTGCATAGGGACGCCTAGGTAGCGCAGTCCTTAGGCGTCTGCCTTCGGCTCAGGGCGTGATTCCGGCGTTTTGGGATCGAGTCCCACATTGGGCTCCTCCGCTGGGAGCCTGCTTCTTCCTCTCCCACTCCCCCTGCTTGTGTTCCCTCTCTCGCTGGCTATCTCTGTTAAATAAATAAATAAATAAATAAATAAATAAATAAATAAATAAATAATCTTTTAAAAAAATAGAAAAGCACTGCATAAACTTCAGATTTCTATTCCTACACAAATGATTGATTGATTGATCAGAAGCCTTTTACAAGTATGGATTCACACACACAAAAACACACACACAACACACATCTCTCATCTATGGAACATAAGAACTAGGAAGATCGGTAGGGGAAGAAAGGGATAAAGAAAGGGGGGGTAATCAGAAGGGGGAATGAAACATGAGAGACTATGGACTCTGGGAAACAAACTGAGGGCTTCAGAGGGGAGAGGGGTGGGGGAATGGGATAGACTGGTGATGGGTAGTAAGGAGGGCACGTATTGCATGGTGCACTGGGTGTTATATGCAACTAATGAATCATTGAACTTTGCATCAGAAACCAGGGATGTACTGTATGGTAACTAACATAATATAATAAAAAAAACATTAAAAAAAAAAAGAAGAAGCAGTGTCTGGGAGTCTCCAATTCCAATTCCTCATGTAGCACAGGCTAAGCCTTCCAAATAAACAGGAAGCTAAGAAGTCCCAAGTTCATTAGGAAGGCATCAGTGCATTGGTAATTGTGTGAAAGGTTCAGTGGTACAGAAGCAATTCCACATGTAATGCATTTGGTCTCTTCCCTTAGAAACGGGCACACAGGTTTTTTGTTTTTTTTTTTTTAATAATGATTTTTTATTATATTATGTTAGTCACCATACAGTACATCCCCGGTCACACAGGTTTTTTGAGTTATGATCCAGTGGCTGAGAAACAGAACAATATGAAGAAACAGCTCCCCTCTTACTGTCTGCGTATACCTCTTGTTACAGACACACTATCATTGTTGCATTGGATAAAGAAAGAGAAAGAGAGAAGAAATGGAATAGTATCAAGGGGAAGGTCATAATCTTATAGTCAGGGACTGGGTCAACTGGAATATTGATCCTCTGGAAATGAGGGGTATCTTTTAGACAAAAATTCTCAGTCATTATAATGAGGCTGTTTCCCTAATGTTTCAACTCTCAAATTGGCTGCCTGTGATTTGGAGAGTTTCATAAAATCCTCATCCTAGAGGTTCAGGATTTAGTGAACAAATCCCTGTTTTTACATTATCCTAATCTACATTATAAGCAATACTACAAGTTTCACACACAAGAGTCCTGCTCCTATGAACTCGGCACATGAAAAAAACCTCAATACCTAGTGTCTATTTGGTTCATTCCGCTACACACTAGTTCCCCAGGGTTTGGAAACAGAAGACCTGCTCCTTATTCTTCTTTGATTCTCTAATTAATCTGCAACAAATGAAGGCTCTTAGTGTTTTATGGCACTTCAATTTCCCATTCCCCTCTGACATTTGGAGGGAAAATGGAATACACAGCAAGACCTTTGAACAAGAAGTAATAGCCGTTAAACTGAAACACGATGCAAGCTCGTCCTAACCATGAGTTCATGATATGTGTATTTGTGGCAAGTGATGTGCTTGTTGCCTCCAGCAAAACCAGATGCTCTCTGTTTTCAGTTGATCCATGTTGCTATGGGGTTGTAGTTCAATGTATGAATTCAAAAAAGAGAATAAAAGGGACAGTGTTATAAGTCTGTCTTCAGAGGTCACATAGTAATCGGGATGCATAAAAATGCAGTGCGTTTTGGGTTCCGTGCAGTGGAATCTGGCAGAGAATAATGTAAACAGAATTATACTCATAAACTGAGACTTGGGATTGGATTCCAACTTCAACTTCACTATTCCCAATATTTGACCTTAGGCAGGAAAAATAAGTATCACACAGAAAAACTGTGCCACTTAAATAAAATAATGTATATACAGACACCACCCAGTACCTGCTCCATAGAGGCTGTATGCTGAAGAAACATGTGGAATGGACATTGTAATATTATGTTTAGATATCATAGTTTATGTTTTGTATCTAGAGATAGTATTAGTCTGCTGGGGCTCCCATAACAAAATACCACAGACCAGTTGCTTAATAGAAACTCGTTTCCTCACAGTTCTAGAGGCTAGAAATTGAAGATCAAGCTGCTGGAAGGTTTGGTTTCCCCTGAGGCCTCTCTTCTGAGCTGGCAGATACTGCCTTCTGCCTATGTCCTCACATGGCCTTCCCTCTTTGCCTATGCAGCCCTGGTGTCTTTCTCTTGGTATAAAAATCACCAGGCTTAGTGGATTAGGGTTCGACCCTTGGGACCTCATTTAACCTTAATAACGCCCTTCAAGGTCCCATCTCCACATAAATCTATGTTGCAGTTAGTGCTTGAACATACGAATTTGTGGGGGCACAGCTGAGTCCGTAAGAGAGGTATTATAAATACTGTTTGATATAATATTCTAAATACCACTTTAAAATTAAAAATCAAATCTAGTTTGTCTCTGAAAAATCATAAAGCATTTTTTGCTTCCACCCAATCTCCATTTCTGCAAAGTAAGCATCACTTTAGTTTCTGAGACACCTGCATGTCAGCTTCTCTGACTGACTCTGACTGGGAAGCATCCCAGAAAAAAGGTAAGCTGACCAGACCTTCTCTTATTGAAGTCAGGGTTCCCTTTCGTAATGCCCTGTCACTAAACTAAGAATTGAAGGACAGAGAGATTCCCAGTAATAAGCTCAGATGTTGGGAGCTTACAAACAAGATTATCACAACTAGCTTCCGTAGTGACTACTGAGTGAGTTTCTTCTAGGTCTGCTTCACTCTCTAACTCTTCTCTTATACTCTAAGGATGGGGAATAATTGTATTCCCCAGAGGACAGATGTACACATATATAGCTGCTAATATATAAATATAAATATTTAACTGCATCCTCTCCCTTATCTAACCAATTGCACTCCACTGTCAAAGCATTTTCCAATGCCATTTAGGTCATTCCACTTCTTTCTACAAAAAAAATCAAGAACCTATTAGGGCCCTTTCTTATTTTTTTCTACTAAGTTTTTCTCAGATTTCTCAGGATGTCCTCTGAAATCTTTCCCCAAATGCTTTCACCCAGATCACCAGATCATTTCTTATGCCCCCACTCCAATCCCACTACCAGGAGAGAGAGACTGTGTTCAGACATTGCCACTGAGTTCTGGCACAAGCATGCATCAGGCCAGAGCTCTGCTTTCCCAGGGACTCTGTCTTTTCTCCACTGACTGCCTCATTGCACCCAGCATTAGGGCCTAGTACATAAAAGGTAAATAAAAGATAAGTGATAAAGGAAGGGAATACCTCCAAGTTCCTTTTTACCTAGTTAAAATCAACCAGGCTACCTAACTCATCCATCTTTTGACTGCTGGGCTCCCATTTTCTTTTTCTTTTTTTCTTCTTTCTTCTTTCTTTCTCTTTCTTTCTTTCTTTCTTTCTTTCTTTTTCTCTTTCTTTCTTTCTTTTTTTTTTGGGGGGGGAGGTAAAACATAGTCAATTTTATTCTTCTTAAACCACAAAATAGTCTTTGGTTGTACAAACATTACTAGTTACAGTCTTGCCAACAGGTCCCAGCTGGGAGGGGGCAGTTAGCAGACAAAACTCCTGAGGGTTCTCTTTGAAACTCCCGAGGGGGCACCTGGGTGGCTTAGTCAGTTAAGCCTCCAACTCTTGGTTTCTGCTCAGGTCATGATCTCAGGGTTCAGAAACTGAGCTCCCAGCCCAGCTCCCCAAACCCCTACTCAGCTGAGCAGGGAGTCTGCTTGTGGATTCTCTCTCCTTCTCCCTCTGCCCTTTCTCTTAATCACGTGTGCACATGCTCTCTAATAAGTAAATAGATAAATCTTTGTTTTAACATTTTTTTAGAAAGGTTTAAAAAAAATTAAATGCTAACACCTATGTTAAAACACTCTGGGCAAGGGTGCCGTGGTGCAGCTGGCAGGGCCCCTATCCCAAGTTGGGGTGTGGCCTCCCATTTTCATACTTTGGTTAGACCCTGGTGACAAGCACTTATTGACAAGTTGCTTTGAGAATGTCATTTCATTAGAAAGCCATTTATTAGGAATGCTCCAAGTCACCCAAAAGGAAGAATGAGCCTTTGTGCACAGTACACTCAAAAGTTATGTTTGATCAACAAATTAAACTAATATTTCACTCATTTTCATAGCCCATACCACCACTTATTTCTGGAGATTTCAACAGACACAGCATTTATTACTAACCAATGTTTTAAAGTGCTTACTTTGTCCAAGAATTGGACTGAGGACTACACATGCATTATTTTTCATGATCCCCACAAAAATCTTTGAGGGAAGCTGAACTTAAACGAGTTTACCCACTAACCCAAGGCCACAAAGTAGGCCATGGAGTCAGGATTCAAATGCAAACCATGTGATTCCAGAACCTTACATGTATCCCATTATGTTTTAGTGTCTTTAAAATTAGATTGTCTACTTATTCCAGTGCCAAAGAAAGAGCTTGCAAGATGTTTCTCCTTCACACATTCTACAAGGAAAGAAATCAATAGGCTGAGATAGACTTACTCCCCAAACACAGATAACTTTGAAGGAGAAAGAGAATCCTATTTAATGAAGTCAACATGGTTTGGTCTAAATTGGAAAGGATGCAAAGAGGTCATCTAGGTGAGTCCCCTGCCACCAAATAAAAACACTCCTTAAATATCCAAGATTAATTATTGATCATCTTTAGACTATTTTGACTCTATAACCAGTGTCAGGAGACCCAGTAAAACACGAACACACAGGCCTCCATATCCCTTACACTGGTTAATGGGCAACTGCCTCAGTATCTCAGCAATTCTTGCAGAATTCTCTAGACTTTCTTCAATTAAAGGAGACTAGTAGTTATGTGGAGCTTTTTCACTGTTTGGGTCTCCTTCTTTAAATCCAGCTTAATATTTTTCAAGTCATTAATTACAGATCCTTTCAATCTTTGGCCTGGTGCGAGGAAAAGATTAAAAACCACATGGGCACACCAGAGGAGGTGCTTTCAAGAAAATGCAAAGTTTATTCTTCAAAAAGATCTAGAGAATAAAAGGAAATATTTTTAAAATACATCTGAAACCAAGAGCTCTGATTGAAGTCTCGTTGGGTGTGATTACAGGGAGTTTCTGATTCCACAGATGAGTTTTAATCCTGTTGGCCAAGGGAGATGGGAGCACACACTTGCTGATTTTGTATGTAGATCGTCTCACTGCTTGCTTTTTCATTTAAAGGATACAGAATGAGATATTTCTTTTTTGGTACAAGTTGAAGTTGGAGGAAAAGGGAAGATATTCTGGTTTTGAGACCCTTTATTAATAGCTCCAGGGAATACCTAGCTGTTGGAAAACTAAAATGGTATCACAAGGAGTAAAAACATCTCTTTACACATTGTGTGTGTGTGTGTGTGTGTGTGTGTGTGTGTGTTAGTTTCACTGAATTTTTGTTTCTTTCAGATCTGACTACACACAGTCAGAATGAAGCATAAAGTCAAGCAGGGCAAAAACCTTTCATCTTAGGAAGTCCTGGGGTTGGACACTGAGTTAAGCTCATTTAGAAAGATAAACTTTCAGAATTTCACATTAGTCCCCATCAAGCCACATCTCAAAGATCAGGACTTTAGTTGAGAAAGATTTCGGGTACAAAACCCAGGCAGGAGGTGCTTTAAGAGTGAGAGAAACTGGTATATTCATTCTCCACAAAACGCCAACTTCACTTTGTCAGTAATACAAGTTTGGAAAGGGAAATAAAAAACCAAGAATAAACAAACAAGATATTCATTTGCCTTGTGACTTTTGCATGTCCCTTTGTGATTCGACTTTGCAGTCCCTCACACTTACAGGTAGAGTGATCTTCCCCACCCCTTGTCTTTGGGATGTGTCCTGTAATTTGCCTTAGCAGAGGCTTGAAATGTGCTTGAAGGGCTGTGCTTTCACTCTCATGCTTCTGGCACCGCCATGAAAACTACATGCCCCTGGTGAGTCACCAGACCCAGAAGGATTAGTGACACCAAGTCTGACCTGAAGCCATGATCCAGAGCATAGTCTAGGTGGCCCCAACTGACATCAGCAGAATGACCCTGGCTGGCACACAACCATGTGAGAACAAATTCTGGTGGTTGAAGCCACGGAGTTTTGGAATAGTTTGTTATATTGCATTTTGTACAATGGTGGACTGACAGACACTTAACTTGTTTTTGTTCAAAGATTTCTTTGAGAATATGTTGAAAGCTTTGACCTTCCTCCTAGGAAAAGCATATGCATAAATTTAAAATTTTGTGTGCAAGTTCAGACTATTCATTGGCCTCCTAAATCATCCAAGAGAACTGGTTACTAAAAATGCTTTATCACATATCTAAATAAAATGTATGAGTAAAATGATAGTTCCACTTAGAATGATATTCAGAGGAGAAAAAAAATGTATGTTTTGTTTTGCAAATGATTTTTAACAATTTCTTTAAGCATGTTCCCTTTTTCCTCAGCACCCACATTCAATCCATGAACAAGACCTACTGGTAGTACTTCAAAAGCATATTTTGAAATTTTCCACTATTCTCCACCTCCACAACTACCATCCTAGTTCAAACCACCATCATCTTTCACCAAGATGATTGCAAATCTTCCTAATTGACCTCTTTGCTCCACTCTCGCCCCTCTACAATCCAGTCTTCACCCAACAGCCAGTCTTACCAAAAATTTCCCTTAGGGATATTTTGTTGTTCTAATTCAAAGGGCACTATGCACTTATGTCAAGAAATTACTTCAAAATTCAGTTAAGAAGTGAAGTTATAAAGAAAAGGGGGGTAATCAGAAGGGGGAATGAAGCATGAGAGACTATGGACTCTGAGAAACAAACTGAGGGCTTCAGAGGGGAGGGGTGTGGGGGAATGGGATAGGCTGGTGATGGGTAGTAAGGAGGGCACGTATTGCATGGTGCACTGGGTGTTATATGCAACTAATGAATCATCGAACTTTACATCAAAAACCAGGGATGTACTGTATGGTGACTAACATAATATAATAAAAAAACATTAAAAAAAAAAAAAGAAGTGAAGTTATATTCTGCCCAGCACACACAACAGGAAAAAGGAATAATGCTTTTAAAATAGGTTACTCATCTATTTATTCATGTGCCTAGCATAGTTGATATAAAAATAAGTAAGACATTTAGTAAGAAATCTTACAGAATAGAATGGTTTGTGAATCTGCGTGTGTACAAATGCAAAAAAATTTTTAAATACTATAAATGAAGGGAAATTTAGAAAAATCTATAAAATGAATGCACAACCTAATATTAACTGGGCAAAGCCACTAATGTGTTGCTAGTTGGGAAAACTCAAACCTACAAAGACATAGCACATATCTGGGATTCTCATCAATTTGCAAAGTTTACTAAGAAAGAATTAGAATTTTTATAGCATATTTGCACGTACTTCTGATTAAAGAGGCCTTACCAATAGGCACAGTTCACAAATGTATAAAATACAATTAAAAAAATCAATTCTCCTGACATGTGCGAGTCTCATTCTTCTAGAAGCAATGCCTTGATACATGTTTCCCTTCTTTCTTGGCCATTCCATCTTTTGGAAATTAGAGGAGGCAATAGACTATCTAGACTGGATTGTGGGGAAACCACTGGTGATACATAAATCACAAGAATTCAGGAAGATAGTAGGTCATTATGTAATTTCGTAAGTTATATTATCCAACCAACAAAGAAATGGAAGATATGACATCATCAGATACTTCGTAGAATTTAGGAAGGCATATTTCTAAATTTTCAACGGAAAAATATATGATCCTAGAGTCAGAAACCCTCAAAAGGTAAATTTCTCATAATAGAAGAGAGAACATATAAAATGAACATCGAGCATGGCAGTAGTTAGGGGAACTCTTTGATAATCTCAGAACTAGACAGTGATTCTGGTGATGATCACGTGAAGTGTCACTTGCTCAAGTCAAAGCCCAAGAACATTCCTTGAACCTTTTATTGTCCTATCTATAGCGTATAATATGCTTTAGTCTTGCACATAAAGCTTTATACCAATCTTTTTTTTTTTTTTAAGATTTTTATTTATTTATGTGACAGAGATAGAGACAGCCAGCGAGAGAGGGAACACAAGCAGGGGGAGTAGGAAGAAGCAGGCTCATAGCGGAGGAGCCCGACGTGGGGCTCGAACCCACAACGCCGGGATCACGCCCTGAGCCAAAGGCAGACGCTCAACCGCTGTGCCACCCAGGCGCCCCTATACCAATCTTTTTGACACCGTTAATAACAGGACCATCCTGTCATCTTTGTGCATAGCTTTCAAAAATATGAGCCTATTAAAAATGCTGAAGATAAGAGACAGTACTTCTATCTTTGTTATTTATTTTACATTTATATGTATATATATTTACATAAATAATAGAGCAAATAACCATGGGGCATGTATCAGAAACAGTTTAATACTATAAACAGCTGGAGCATGCTAAGTAAAGAGTGGACATGGATGAAATAAAGTCCAAGAGTCAGGTAGAGACAGCCCCTATGGAACTGTCCAAAGTAAAGAATTTGGAATTTATTCCCAAGGCACAGGAAGTCACTAAGTGATTTCAAGCAAGAAAGTGAGTGAGAGTGGGCGGACTCGCGGTTGGCACCCGCGAAACTGCAGACTGAGACCCTGAACCGGGTGCGCGCGCCACCAGGCTTCTCACGGAACACCGGAATCCCGGTGTGCTCACCAGAAATAGACGGAGACCCGGAGATCGGGGAGCGCGCGGGGGCGGCTGGCAGCTGGCGGCGTTAGAAACACAAAGGACAGAGACGCACCGGCCCTGGAAGTGAGGGCTGGGACACCGGGTGTGGGGCGCACATCCCGGGATGCTGCAGGGTTGAGCAGCACCAACAGTAACAGAGTTAAAGTGGCCAGAACATCAGTGGAGAACGGGCCGCAATCCCTCTGTTCTGTGACAGAGGCTGAAATTTGGGCACTGCTGCTCTGACTCTAAGAAGAGGCACAGTAAACCGCCAGGAAAGCCGCCAGAGAACAAAAGCCTGGAAGTACCGGCTCACAGCGTGCCCATTCCCATCTCCCCTCGCAGGGGACGCGGAGACTCTACCCAAACAGCGTTGCCTGAGTATCGGCGCAGCAGGCCCCTCCCCCAGAACACAGAAGGCAAGCTGAAAAATCAAGAAGCCCACAAACCGGGCACCTGGGTGGCACAGTCATTAAGCGCCTGTCTTCGGCTCAGGGCGTGATCCCGGCGTTCCGGAAAGGAGTCCCTCATCGGGTTCCTCCTCTGGGAGCCTGCTTCTTCCTCTCCCACTCCCCTGCTTCTGTTCCCGTTCTTGCTGACTGTCCGTCTCTCTCTCTCTCAGATAAATAAATAAACAAAATCTTTAAAGAAGAAGCCCACATCCCCAAGATCCCTATAAAACAAGGGGCACGGCCTGGGACCCAGTCAATAATTTGGGCTCTGGACAACCCCACAACCTCTCCTCATCAGAATGACAAGAAGGAGAAGCCCCCCCCAGCAAAGAAAAGACAGTGAGTCTGTGGCCTCTGCCACAGAAATAATGGATATGGATGTAACCAAATTATCAGAAATGGAATTCAGAGTAACAATGGTCAAAATGATGAGTAGAATTGAAAAACTATTAACGAAAAGGTTACTGAGAATATAGAATCCCTAAGGACAGAAATGAGAGCGAATCTGACAGAAATTAAAAATTCTATGAGCCAAAT